>NW_027176964.1:10833064-11433064 GCF_023349555.1 Cebidichthys violaceus
AACCAATCACCGCCGCCAATTCTGCCCTTACGTCACGCCCCAAATAAGAAAGGAAGTGAATCAAAACTTCAAATTAAATGTCCTTGAATTAAGAAAGATGTGTTAAAAGCAGTGTAGGTCCGCACACACGATAATTAAATGTGGTTCAGCAACATTCCAAACTGATTCCTTTTAAATATAGATGGTATTCGTGTTTGTGCGCCTTTTTTCCCGTTTGAGCGTAGAAACGCATACGACGTGTATGCTTTTATTTTGAATTCTGCATCCGGAAATGTGTTAATCGTTCACGCCAACTTTCCGGTATTTTACACACCGCTAGATTGAATTCTGCCGACGCGGCAGATCTGAGTGGATACAGAAGGAAGACGACAGCAGGTGAGTCTTAATGGATCTGGGCTATCTCCTTAAACTATCCCTAAATCATTAGTATCTCCACTGTAGCGTTACGTTTGTTATGTTCGACGTGAAGTTGGACAGATCGATACTGCCCCAACAGGTCGCTTTACTTCAGCCCTTCCAGCTTTCTCAGTGTCGTGATTTCGTGTATACTAGTTCTGCAGCCATGGCACTGGTTCACATAGTTAATTAGTATTAATGATTGTATGTATACATCACTAGTCTCATACTCTTGGTAACAACACATTTAGTGGGTGAGATCACTGTCGGTAATATTATGTTAAGATGTAATCTTTCCATTTACTCTCGTGCTCTGAGATGTTGCGCAAACACCTGACATTCCTGCAGAACCTGTTAACACTTCCCAGGTATCCTGAGAAGTCACTGAAACTGGTTTTGAAACGAGTCCTGCTAAATCTCAATGGATCTGTAGTCTGTAACACGGACCATGTATATCCATTAAGTATTTGTCTTTGCTTTTGTTTTGTTTACCACTTACAGACATGTATATAGACATTTTATTGTTGGTCATTGGTGCTTTTTATATATTACATTACATTACAGTCATTTAGCTGACGCTTTTATCCAAAGCGACTTACAATAAGTGCATCAACATTGGTAATCAAAAGAACTACTAGTCACCAGAAGTCATAAATACATTTCCTTTTCCAAACAAGCATCTAAGAGCATGAAGCAGAGCATAACTCGGAGCCAAAGTACAGTGCAGAAACAAGAAAAACAGTTGGTGCTATAAGTAATACGAATACAATAAGTGCAACAAGCTAGTATGAATACAATAAGTGCTAAGTGGAAGGCTCAGGGTAGCACTTCCTAAAGTGTTAAGGGCAAATAAATATTCATATATTTAAATTTACACCTATTGTTCACTGCTTGTGCACATAACAATCATGTCTATATTCTTAATCTTTATTAAAACGGAGTCTAAATTACTTGTATGTGAATGCATATTAAGGCAATAAAGCTTAATCTGATTCTGTAATGTAAGATAATAGAACTTGCTTCAGAATGGGCCACAGCTGTCACGTCAACATTAGGGGGGGGACTCACCCTGGATTAAACCCATTAAAACACACCAATATGTTGCAGGTTTTGGTAGTTAAACACTACTTTTCTCTTATTTAGGTCAGATACATTATATGAAATAAACGTGTGCATAAGAAAGGGTGAGAAATATGTAAATATTGGCCACTATAAACATCAACCACTGTCTGATTCACTGCATTCAAGTGAGTCTAGATTCAGAGCCCCTGTTTGCCATTTGTGCTTCTGAGCCAATCACAATATTATTTCATACAACACAACCTGGAATAAAATTCAGATTAATTTTGAAAAATACAATTTATTTTTAAAGGCAGAAATTCTTAGGTAAAGTTAGATGAATTCATGTCTCTCTCATACTACTGAGAGGTTCAGAAATGCCTGTTTCCCGGAGAAACTGCCGTTAAAATCCACACAATAGGAGTTACTAAAAGCTAAAACATGCAGTAATATATATATATTAAGTAATATTAAGGGTGTTAACATGAGTACATGCTGATAAATAATTCAATAACATTCACTTTCACTTCTACCTCTAGATTATTTTTCAATCTTAACTGTGATACTTCTGTTTCAACTTGGCTTCATAATTACATCTACACATCAAATGAACCCCCAGCTTTCCTCTGCTTGTGTGCTGTGTCCTTTTCTCCAGAGAGATGTGGTGGGTGCTGTGGGTGCTCGCTGCCTTGCTGGCCCTCGTCTGCACCCTGGATGTGGGGTACTTCCTCCGGGCAGCTGCTGTGATCCTTCGGGCCTGGTTCCAGCCTCCAATCCGGGACATCACAGCAGAGCAGATCCGAACAGGCCGGGTTACCCCCCGCGACATTGACATGTGCCACATGAACAACGCTCGTTACCTCCGGGAGTGTGACTTTGCCCGCTTCTCTCTCTACATGCGTAACGGGGTGTTCAAGGCACTGCGAGCACTCAAAGCTTCAATGGTGGTGGGGGCCACCACCATCCGTTACCGCAGGGCTCTGTGTATAGGTGAGGGGTTCGAGCTGCGGAGTCGCATCGTCACTTGGGATGACAAAGCTTTTTTCCTGGAGCAGAGATTCGTGTCGACAAAAGATGGTTTGGTGTGTGCCGTCATGTACTGCAAGCAGAGTGTTGTACGCAGCAGCCCAGACAAGATCATGCAGCACCTGTGTAAGCGGAAGGTAAGGATCGAATGATTAACACGCATGTCAATTGCACACATTTTTGATTATTGGAGGACGTGGAGTCATTGGTGTGACTCCTCACAGGTGGAGTGCCCCGAGTTTCCAGAGGACCTTCAGCACTGGGTCAACTTCATCTCCGCCAGCAGCCAGGCCCTCAGAGCCGAGAGTGGACTAGACGAGAAGAACAAATAAGACGTTGCTTGGACAGCTTTAAGATTGACTTTTGTATGACGGCTAATTTACCAGCTCAGGATTAAAAGGACATTTGTCTTCTGTTCACAATGACTTGACTTAAACACACTTGTGCCTACACGTCTGAATTTAAGCTTTACTTCGACCCCGATACCTGTCAACACTGGAAAGACCAGCACACCAGATTGTTTTGGAGAGGCTGAAAACGGATTACTCATTCAGTAATAAAGTGTTATGATTGCAGAAAGTTAATCTTTGTGTATTATGGCAATAATAAAACAGATTTTGAAATACTATTGCACTTGTATGCCTTTACTGTGCATATGGGCGCACTAACTTGCCCAATATCACACACAATACAAATTAAAAATATACCCAAAAAAATAGACTCAAGGAGCTTCACAATCTGTCCTTGGACCCTCGCAGCGGATAAGGAAAGACTGTAGACGTTAACCACCTCCACAAGATGGCAGTAATGCACCACAGAGTACGCTGCCTTCAAACTCTCAAAGAAGAAGAATTAACTGTCGTCACACACCCGGAAGTTATGTCCATTCATTCTACCGGTTTCTTTTAAGTTGTAACGCATCCGATGGTAGCACTCTCTTCTGGACGCATGGTGAGTTTTGCAGCTATAAAAAAATAATTTTACCGCATTTGTGGTTATTGTTTAAATTTCCCAGAGTGAGAAAACATTTAATAAGCATTGCGTCAGTGTGGTCTCTATTCCGCAAGGCCACCTACTGCTGGTAGCTAGCAGCTAAGCTAACAGATTTTGGGCTGTCACAGCAGGTTCATTTGAAACGAGCTGTCGAGGGTGAAGTCGGTGATTATGGGGAAGTGATGCTTCCGTGTTTTTAGCTATAATATTGAGCCAACGTGTAGAAAAAAGCAATAACCTCTTGTTTCCTCCCACACATCTGCACTGACATTGATGAGGTCAAAGGTGCATTTGATTAACGTTAAATATTGTGGTCATGAATTTAGAAAACGCTTATATAAAAAACACACATTATTTTAGGAAATTGCTGTCATCAACTGGGGAATTGCTGTAAACTTATAATATATTTTAAATTGTATCCTCTGCTATATTGCTGTACTAAACCATACATTATGCTACGTTCTTACTAACTAACACCCTATACTATATCTCATATCGCATACACTCCTACTTTACCATATTCTACTATATTATGTTAATATGTTACTGAGTTTGTAACATATTCTGTTATAATTATAATACAATTCTAACACTAAGTACCGTTAATTAAAGTCCCCAGATTTTCATGTCTTTTCTTTTTTGCTAAATAAATACTGAGGCCATTTTACAGTTTTAAATGTAACATTGTAAATGCTTCCCAGTTTATTGCCTGTTGCAGTGTGTGTGTGAATAACATCAGCTGACAGGACGTAAACATTGACTAATAGTTGTTTTTTTAACATCAAAGCATGTAAACATGTTCTAGTAGAAACCCAAAATACAAGTATGAACCTGGTATTGAGCACCTTAATAATATCATCAGACCGGTGTACTCTGTTAACATGAACCACTTTACCTTGTTATTTTACACCAAGTACTAATTTATAGTTCTCTATTTTATTCTATTCTATTATTTTAGTTGTATGCACCCCTTATTATTTATTTAACTTTCTATTTATCTGTGGTCAATAAAGGAATATTGTACCTTTTTTTCCGACTGTTTCAGAGAGATGTTGCTGCTGGTGCTGGGTGCCCTCCTCCTGCTCTTCTGCAGTCTGGATGTGTGGTACTTCCTACGCGGGGCCAAGGTGTTCCTCCAGGCGTGGTTCCAACCCAGAGTACGGGACATGCTGGCTGAGCAAACCATCGACGGCACGGTCCTTCCCCATGATTTGGACTACATGGGCCACATGAACAACTCCCGGTACCTGAGGGAGTGTGACTTTGCCCGCTTCCACCATTACATGCGAAACGGGCTGTTCATGGCCTCGTGGAAACTGGGGGCCAGATTGGTGGTCGGGGCATCCACCATCCGGTACCGGCGCTCCCTGGCCTTCCGTGAGGCTTTTGAGATTCGGACCAAATTAGTGGGATGGGATGAGAAGGCGTTTTACGTGGAGCAGCGCTTTGTCTCCAAGAAAGATGGTTTTGTCTCTGCGGTCATGCTCTGCAGGCAGAATGTGGTGCACTGCAGCCCGGAGAGCATTCTTGAGTTTATCTGCAAAAGGAAGGTGAGGAATAGCTGGAAATAGAGAAAAATATTGGTATTGACTGTAGTAGGGTTTCAACCGATAACAGTTTTCATCATCAATGAATCTGTTGAGTTTAATTTGTCAAAACCATTACAGTTTCTTAAAGCCCAAAGTGGTGTTATCAGAAATTTGGTTTACTATGGATAAGAACGGAAAAAACGCATATCTGCAAAATCTGCAAATTGACCTAGAAAATATTTTGCATTTTTGTTTGAAAAAACAAATAAATAACTGACCATCAAAATAGTTACCAGTTATTTTTCAATCTACTGATTGATTGATTTTAGCTCTACTGTTACTAAGAAGTGGAAAATGTCCATCACTCATTCATAATACCCAAAGTTAATCCTCAAATATTATGTTACGTTATGTGTGACCAACAGTCCGAAATCAAAAGGTATTCAGTATTCCAATTTTGGGGAGCTGGAACCCACAAATGTTTGCTTTCAAACTTGTTCCTATTAAATGTCTGTCTATTGACTAATAGTTTCAGCTCTGTGGCTTTTTTCTGCTTGTTTTTTTGTTTGATTGTTTGTTTTTCTGGTAATTTTGTGTTTGTGTGCAGATCGACTGCCCCGAATTTCCTGAAGACCTCAAACACTGGATCAGCTTCATCTCAGCCAGCAGCCTGGCTCTGAGAGCAGAGAGTGGACTGGAAGAGAAGAACAAGTGAAGCTCCACACTCTGACACCATGACACCACGAGTGTAGGTCCACATATCATTTACATTGCACACACACATATACAGTATATATATACATGCACACAAACAGTTAACATCGTAGAGAATTTTTAGTTTACTTAAAAGATTCCATTTATCTCTGTTTTTGAGTTGATCCTTTCTTCTGTGTATTTTTGTTTGATGTGAACAGAAATACTGAACTTACATGTTTGAAAACTTGAACTATAAAGGTATTCCATGTTTTAAAATGTATATGCATTGGGATCATATTGAAATTTCTCTCAGAATAAAGTGACACAAGAAAGTAGCTTTATCCTGGCAGCTTATCGACTGGCTTTAGACATCTTTTATTTTCAGTTTTGCGAAATCCTATAAATCAGATAAGCATGTAGAGCAAAAGTTAATCTTCCACTGACATCAATGCATGTTTTAAAACAAACAGAAGATTTATTTGTGCCTGTTTCTCTTGATTAGCCGTAGTTTACAGCTACATTTGCAGAGAATTATAACTTTTTACAAAAAAAACTAAAAGCGTAGGTGTGATGAAATACTTGAATGGACACCATGTACTGTCAATAGTTTTAATCTTACCATCGGCATTTTGCACAAAGTAACCCAGGTGAATAGACAACCAGAATTCCTGTTAACAATCTGAAAGGGAATATTCGACTTTCTTTTACAGACTGTGTAATACATGCATTTAAAGGGTGGGCTTCGTGATTGGAATTGTGTGTAATTTAAGAGAAAGCGCTCATATATTTAAATGAACGGTCATAATAAGCAAATGCTAATGTGAGGTTGCTGGCAACTTTTCAAAACCTGCAACGCTGGTGTGGGATGATGCTTGGCCTTTTGAAATCTGAAACCTTCCCTTTAATGCACCAAAGCTTTATTTTGTGACCAAAGTAATGTATTGTTCTGTATGAAGAGGAAACACAATCAATTGTTAAAGATATATATGTCTAACCTGTCATGTATGTTGTTGATACACTGAAAACCCTGCTTGATTTATTGAAGTCTGAAGATATTCACTGTCTTTTGTTTCTCCATGTATATTATTTATGATCTATTGAAATTAGTTAATGTACTAAACTTTATTTATTGTGTTAATTATTTAAAAGCATTTTTAATTAAAAATGCATTAGAACCTATGTTTCTGTGACTGCTTTTTGAGTGCTTGTTGTTCAGCAATTTCCTGTGATTTTTGTGGTATCAACACCAGTATTTGTACCTCACTAAGTATTTACATAAATTACATTAACTCTTAACATACATTACGTATTACAAGGGGTGGAGGAAGTACTCCTTTAGAAAACACTTTAATATTGCAGCTGGTAAAAGTAGAGCTGATAATACATCATTATGTATTTGCTGATTGTATTTTGCATTATGAATCTGAATCAAATCGAAAAGTACATTTGCCACTAGTATTTTCTGCTACTTTACTCAACTAAAGTACAAGTACTTTCGAATTGTATTGAAGTATAGTAGCGTACATGCGTAAATGTACAAGATGAATAGCCTACCTAAAAAAAGAAACTTTCATAACAGTCTCCATTTTGTATATTGAGTGAGTGTAGCGATCACATATGTAATACCATTGAAGTTACATTATTTTGAAATTCAGTGACTTTTAAAGATTAAATTCCCGGCTGCAGTTTCCGGTAATGCCGTTCTGGCCACGCCCCCTCTTTTCACTTCCTGTAAACAAAGCAGCAGCTGTGTGTCAGTCAGTTTCCTGTGCTTTCGCTCATTTTCTACACTAACTTCAGCGTTTTTCTACGATGGCTCAAGCCGGACTGGTGCTGGACAAGGACCAGTTCAACTGCTCGGTATGTCTGGACGTGTTGAGGGACCCCGTGACCATCCCCTGCGGCCACAGCTACTGCTCGGACTGCATCCAGAACTACTGGGACCAGGACGACTACCTCGGGATCTTCGTGTGCCCGCAGTGCCGACACAACTTCAACCCGAGGCCGGTGCTCAACAGGAACACCATGCTGGCCGACGTGGTGGAGAAATTCAAAAAGACTGGACTCCAAGAAGCCGCGACGACGACGCTCGCGAGTCAAAGTTTCGCCGAGGCAGATGACGTGGAGTGCGACGTGTGCGCTGGTGGAAGGAAAAACAAAGCCGTGAAGTCCTGTCTGGTGTGTCTGGCCTCCTACTGCGACGTGCACCTCCAGCCCCACTACGACTCAGCTGCCTTCAAGAAACACAAGCTGGTGTCGGCCTCCAAAAAGCTCCGAGAGACGATCTGTGGCCGACACGACAAGCTGCTGGAGGTGTACTGCCGCACCGACAAGCAGTGCATCTGTTACCTGTGTCTGACGGACGAACACAAAGGCCACGACACGGTGCTGGCTGAGGCCGAGATGCAACAGAAGCAGGTAATCACTTTAATCACTTTAATCACTTCAATCACTTCAATCACTTCAATCACATCATCTGGTTGTTTTCTGCAGACCTGGTCTGATGTGATCTACACACGGTGTAAAAGCAGAGACATTGTCCTCCACTTCTGTATTAGAAATGTCTTAAAGGTTTTGCAGTTTTTAATTTAATGTAATATCTGCATTTAAACAGCTCGTCTCGTTGAGATAAAGGTCTCTTTCTCAGAGGGAAAAAAACCAAAATATTTTTAATATAAGTATAGGAAAAACTTAGGATATCACAACAGCACACACTTTACAACCAAAATACATTGGTTCCATATTAACTATAACATAAATTGCATAAAAATGCCAAAAGTATACTATCTTGAAAAGTTTTTGTAATGTGTAGAGTCTTAGGTCTAGTCTACTGTGGTCTTAATGGAGGAAAAGCCCAGTTTATACAAAGTGGGATTTCAATAGTTTCTGTATGCTCCATGTAAATCTACTCTTTTATTAAACATTAAATATAATATTAAACCTACTACTATTAAAACTACTGCTTTACGCTTTGCTATAGACCTCGACCGATGTGGTCTGGATGGAGGATAAAAAACGGTGACATTGCCATTTACTGCTGTTTTCCCAATGGTTAGATATTTGATTCAATATAAGTGTAGGAAAACACAAAAATTCACAACAACACACAATTTATAAACACAAAATAAAAACGAAAACAAATACAATTGACATTCAAAATGCTTGAGATTTTATTTAAAAAAATGTTTTTGAAATGTGTACAGTTGTAGACCATGTCTAATGAGGTCCGGATGGCAGTGAAATTCAGTTTTTTACGATTAAAATGAAGGATTCATAAATCTTAACAGTCTTTATGTCTCCATGTTAATCTAGTCCTGGTTTGAACATTTAAGTCCAGTGGTTGTTGGACTAAACCTGGTCTGATAGAGAAAAGGCTATTATATTCCTGTTTTCACAAATAGAGGACAGGTTCCATAAATCTAAAATGAGGGTTTAAACAGCATGAATATAAACATATACAATGTAATAAAATCAGTTGTCGTTGTATTTGCAAAATTAAAAAGTATTGTAATGAAACTATACACACACTCAGATCCCCATGAAATAAAAGTAACTTTAATTTGAAGCTTTCATGACATTTTTTCCCTCAGGGGCAGCTTGGTGACATGAAGCAGAGCTCTCATCTGAGAATTCATCAAAGGGAAAAGGGAGCCCAGGAGATCAGACAAGCCATTTTCTCTCTCTCTGTAAGTGCCAACATCCTGCTTGTGCTGATATATAAAATACAGTAAATCACTACATACGTGCTAAAAAAAACCTCCTTCTCCGTGTTGCTTCGTGTCTCCCTGCAGCGTTCCGCTCGGGTGGCTGCTGCGGAGAGCGACGCCATCTTCACCGAACTGATTCGGTCGATTGAGCTGAAGCGCTTCGAGGTGAGGGAGCTGATCAACGCCCAGGAGAAGACGGCCATCAGTCACGCCGAGCAGCTGCTGGAGAAGATCCAGAAGGAGATCGCCGAGCTGAAGAAGAGCGAGGCCGAGTTGGACAAACTGTCCCACACCGAGGACCACGTCCGTTTCCTTCAGGTACCAAGGCTCAGATTGATACCATCAGTGGTACATTTACTCAAGTACTACACCATAGTAAAGTAACACTACCTCAATATTGTACTTGAGTATTGTCTCACACTTTATACTTCAACTCCATGACATTTCAGAGGGAAATATTGTACTTTTTACTTCACTACATTAATGCCTTATTTAGCGCACAATTAAACATTGTTAATGAGTAATTTTAGTCCTTAAAGTTAATACTTTAAGGACTAAAACTTTATTTCTTACTTTGTTAGAAAAAGTAAGAAATAAGTGCCGTAATATTCTAAGCTGTTTTAAATGCAAACAAACTTATTTCTTAACATCTCATAATGATATTGCAGCAAACTGGACAATTTCTCAAACTCATTTAACGTAAAACATTTTTAGACAAGTTCATTTTAAAAACAAAAGTATCTTCACTGCAACAACAGATTTGTTTTTCACTCGTTTTGGGAAAAATACAATTTTGAATCATATTATACAAAGTAAAATGCCATCAAATAAGCCCTTTTTTGCATTATTAGATACTTTAGGTATATTCTGCTGATACTTCAATACATTAGGACTTTTACGTGTCTTTTTAGTGTGGTGTTACTACCTTTTACTTAAGTAAAGGATCTGAATACTTCTTCCAGCACTGGATACTAAACAGGCCGATTTTCCAGCACAGTAACACTCTTTGTCTCCGTGTTTGTTATTCCAGAGTTGTCAGTCTCTCCATGCTCCACCTGTGCTGTCAGCTTTGCCTTCGGTCACTGTTGACCCCAACCTCACATTTGGCCCGGTGATGACGGCTGTGGCCGATTTTAAAGGACTGTTGCAGGAGGTCTGCCAGGGAGGATTTGTCAGCATCTATGAGAAAGGTAAATACAAATGTTTTTTTTTTATCAAGTTAGTGTTTTCATCCGACACAAATTATTGTGTCAACTCTCTGATTTTTGTTCTCTCTTTTTGTAGTGAGAGACATAGTGATTGTAGGTCCTCCAAGTCCTGATGTACAGCTGGACACAACGCAGCCCAGTGATGGTGAATCAGCAGTACAAATGGAAGCAACACTAAGTGAGTATAAAAACTGCCCATGTTCGTTTTTAAAATAGGATTTTGATGACTCAGCCAATTACAGCTTTTAAAACAGGTGTTGAAACACCCCAATACTTTTGGTTGTCAGCGATGCATTCATCAACTAGTACTCACAAAAATGTGATGTGAATGTCAATAAATTCAAGCACTTGGTAAATAATTCCATTCCATCACCAAACTGCTCTAAATTGATATTTAAACCCTGAAGAAACGCTGTCTGTGCATCCCATCTGTACCACATTTTCATGCAACAGGAACACCTTACTCAACATGTTTGTTCATAGTAGAGTTCGCTGAATCTGCTGAAGTGGAAGGATGACAGTGCTGCAGATTCTGACAGTTTGGACAGCTGAGATTTTGCAGTAACAGTGTTTGTTCTCTTTGTGCTTGCAGTGATTCCTCCAGCTGGTCTAGACCAAAGTCCTGTGAACCCTCTACTTGGCCTAGATCAAAGTCCCGTGAACCCTCTCAACCCCTTTCTCACTCCTGGACCCACTTTTTCCTTCTCACCATTTGGTAAATAAAGCTATTATCAAAATGTACAGGTATTTAAGCATTAAACAGTGTGCAGAGACCATTTTACACGAGAAAACCAAATGCAAATCGTGTCACAAATGTTCATTTAAGTGACGGGAAAAAAAGAAACAAATTCAGTATATGTTACATGAATCCTGCAGTGGAGGAAGAAGTATTGAGATATTTTACTTAAAAATACTCCGTTACAAATAATAGTCCATTTGTGAACTTATTTGTCGCCACAAGGTACTGTAGACTACTAATTCCTGTTCTGTCTGCCCAGGCACCAAACTCTCTTCAGGATCCAGACAGAGACACCTTCAGCGACGCTCGCACCCGAGGAGGAAATAGACTTGTAGTGGACATCAAAATCAACATTTAACACGCAGCTACACGGGCTGAATGTCATTATACCTCAGTGTTCTCCTCACACAAATCTGTACTGACTAATTTGTATTTTTAATAATTCATCTTTTGGTATTAATTTAGTTGCTGTGTTTTCACCAATCATCTATACATGCATCTTGTATTGTAGTGCAGTTGGTAAAGAGTAATTAGAGCCACAGAATATCATATAGACAATGCATTTACTTTAAAGTATTAAGCAGCATGAAGCAGGTCTGCCGCACTACATCTTATTTCAGTATTTAAAAGGAAATTGCCTTGAAACTCATTCAGATTTAACTTTTTTTTAACATGGTTATGCTTTTTATAATGTTTTTAACTAAAACTACAAAACAATAATTTTGCTTTACAGACATGTGTAGTAAGATATTGGGATTTCTGAATTGCTGACATTAAAAAACATGTACAGACCAGACTCATGGGTGGTGTTTATTTGCATGGAGGCTGGTTAACACTGAACTAATACGGGCAGCAAGTTTCTGGTGTAGAAGTGGAATAACAGGTTGACTGTGCCAACAAACACACTGCAGTGCTTTTGTGTAAAATGTTATACATCAAATAGCAACGATAAGTCAGTGTATCTAATATGAACTCACGGAGGAGGGAGAGCTGGTTCAATAGAAGGTTGTTCTTTGCTCAGCTAGCTCTATCTGGTTTGCTGGCTGTAGATTGGATGCTTCAGGGTGCAGCAGGTGAAACCCGAGAGGCTGTAATCAGCACACCTGCTAGCCACGCCCTTCTTTGTCCCTTCTAGTTTCGGTTCGTGTAGGAAAATGGCAGCAACAACTATTTCAATTGAACAAGACCAGTTTTGCTGTTCGGTGTGCCTGGAGGTTTTAAGAGACCCGGTGACGATCCCCTGCGGACACAGCTACTGTCTGGACTGCATTGAAGACTACTGGAACAGGGCCAAGCAGAAAGGCCAGTACAGCTGCCCGCAGTGCAGGCAGGTGTTTAACCCGAGACCGCTGCTGAGTAGGAACACAGTTCTGGGGGAAGTGGTGGAAACGTTTCTACAGTCTGGATTTCAAGCTGCGCCTCAGAACTCGGCCAAGTCGGAGGAAGTGAAATGCAGTGTTTGCACGTTGAGAAAAAGCAAAGCTGTTAAATCCTGCCTCGTGTGCTCCGAGTCTTACTGCGCGCCTCACTTGAGAGTCCACGAAGACCGCTTTCGGGGGAAGACCCATAAGTTGGTTTCAGCTGTGGAACAGCTGAGACAGACGTTGTGCCCACACCACGATAAAGCGTTGAGGCTGTACTGTCGCACTGACCAGCAGTGTGTGTGCTCCCAGTGTGCTCAAGAGAGACACAAGGGCCATGACGCAGTCTCAGTGGTGGATGAGAGAACGACACAACAGGTGAGTTTGTTGATGCACAAATTCATCATTCACTTTAATTTTGGGGAGTTCACATGTTTCTGAACAGCTTGAAGTACAATTAGATAAACTTAGATTACAATTTACTTTATATATGATATACATATTATACAAGCAGCATTCTTTTTAAATTTTTTTTTTTTTTTTTTTACAGAGGATGTATATGAGTATGTATTTGAATTGTAAGGGATCTACTTTTCTCGTAGACCTGTAATACATACGTGGAGTGTTTTTCTTTTTTTTTCTGCGCGTCGGGAAAAGTTGAGGCTGAAAAGATATCCCTGATTACGTCTCTATTACATCATCAGGGTTATTTTAGCTGTTGGACTGACAGTGGTGGAAGAACTATTTAAATATTTAACATTAGTAAAATTAGAAATACCACAGTGTAAAAAAACTCTAACATGTAAAAGTCCTGCATTCCAAATCTCACTTGAGTAAAATAACAGTAATCATCAAAACATACATAAAAAAAGACAGTAGGATAACTGAATTTGGTCCTGTTTGGGGTTACAAACAGACACAATAGACCTTTTTAAGGGTATGTCTTATACAGTTTAGTATAAAGGCTTCAACATTTCAAAAATGAAATGGGGGTTGTACAATGTGATCTAGTCCTGCAGCCATGTCTTGTGCTCTGATGTTACTGTGTCAAAAGTTTAGGTTGATAGACCAAAGGCCTTCCAGTGCAATTCAATCCTTTTGATTGTAAAATCAAAACTTTCCATCTTGAAAGTCAACCGTGAAAAAAAGTATTGGACTGAGCAGCCAGAGGGACTGCACTGTGTGATATTCATCTTTTTGTATTCTCTTAGAAAAAACTCCAAGACGCCTCTTTGAAGTCCGTGCAGAAATTGAAGGACACGGAGAAGGAACTTAGATACATTGTCAGATACATCAAGGTGAGTGCGTCTTCAATATAGGAGCTTTAGATATGCGGTTGACATACTGCCCTTCATATATACGGTCTGTGCATACATGCCAACACTAGAAACATAAAACCTTTATCCTCCACAGCACTCCACAGAAGCAGCAGTGGAGGAGAGTGAGAGGGTTTTCTCCAAGCTGATCCGCTCCATAGAGAAACAAAGCAGTGAGGTGAGGGAGGTGATGAGAGTCCAGGAGAGAGCAGCCGTCGGTCGGGCGGAGGAGCTGCTGGAGAAGATCCAGAGGGAGATCGTGGAGCTCAGAAGGACCGATGCTGAGCTGGAGAAGATTTCCCGTACTGAGGACCACGTCCACTTCTTTCAGGTATAGAACATAACTCGGCCAGTGATGTGGAGGAAAAAGGTCGGTCCGGCCATGTATTTGTCAGTGTTGGAAGTAACTTAAGTACATTTACTCTAGTACAATTTTGATGTACTTGTAACTTACTGAGTCTTGCGATTTTCTGCTGTTTTATACTTTTACTCCACTGCAATTCAGAGGCAAATATTATAGTATCCGCAACGCCATCTTGGATTCTTCTCTGTCTCACCATGTTTACGTTTAAGATATATGATGAAATTTAACACAAGGCAAACATGTTTCTTGACAGTTAAAATGACTTTAAGTGCAGCGTGAATTTGATGAACATAACCCATAAAGGGATACCTCCTTGTTTCGTCAGGGTTTTTGTGTTTGCATTCAAAAATCGTCTTCTAGTTTGGTTGTGTTGCATGTCATCACAGAAGTGCAAGACTCTTCATTTCACTGCAAAGACTGTGGAGCTGCCCAACACTGATGCTCTTCAATATATGATGTATAAAACTATGAGAGGAGCCCTGGCTGATCTCAAAGAAAGTCTGGTTGAAAGCCTTGAAAGAGAATTCAACAGGATCTCTGATAAAGGTATGTTATCTCTTTTACACGTGATTACCATGAACATTATTATTTTGTGAACAGTAAACACTTATTTGCTTGTCTGCATTTCTAGTAATATCATTGAAGGAAACCGGCATTCAAAGTACTTCTGAAAAGAGTAAAGGTACGTGAGATTGTTCAGTGGTTACATTGACTGATAACTGAATTGTCCAATATCATCTCAGTAACTGTAACTATGAAATGGAAGGGTCTGTAAATATCAGGAATGGATTCTTTTAACACACTATCTTGTATGTAGCTACCAAGTGTACATTTAAGATCTCTTTTACAAAATGTCAGTTATAAAAGAAGTCAGCTTGGAACTTTTTAAAAAGTGATAATCTAGCCATCTAGTTTATCTACAGTTAATAGAATCTTCCAGTTAAAAGCCAGCTACTCACGGTCTCAAGTCAAACCCTGACCCAGTGTTTGAAAAATGACAGAAAAAATTGCACTGTTGCCATTGTTAACTGGAAGTGTGCCTTGCCAGAAAGTGAAATCTTAATGGCAAAGCACAGTAACTAAGTGGGAAGTGCTTAGCTAACAGTCAAGTAAGGTTCTGTTAAAAATGATTACGAGGAGGGAGGAGTGTTCTGTACATTTTGTATTCCCCTTTACATTTTTTCTTTAACTAATATCCTCAATCCTGTAGGTTTATGTTATGGCTACCAGTTTTAATAATTTAAAAAGCTGAAATGCACCTTGGGAGTTGCAGTTAATATCTACCTCAAAGGTGTCATATACACAGGCTTGTACCTTAAACTTTTTTGAACCAAAGAACCAGATATTTTCAAACAAATGTGAAATCTATTTTTTGTTTTGTTTGTTTTTACTGATGGTTTAACCAGGAGAGTTGATCCGTATCCAAACAGCAGAATTACTACAAATTAAAAATGTTTTTGTTGTATTCAATATTTCTTATTTCCTACATCTGTCTAACAGCAAAAAACACAGACATACCATACAACTCGGAACCAAAGACGAGAGCTGATTTTCTACAATGTGAGTACACTTCTTTGATCAACCCTAACGAACATCCATCCTTATGAAACCAACGACTAATTGTTGGGAGTCTGACAATGTGCATCTACTGTGTCCAGATTACAACGATTTAGTCCTGGACCCGAACACAGCCAACCCTTATCTAAGCTTCTTTGATGGTCGAAGAGGGGTGACCACACTGTCGGAGCCACAGCCCTACCCAGACCACCCACAACGCTTCACCAGCTGGGCCCAGGTGCTGGGCAGAGCTGGGATGGCTGGACGCTGCTACTGG
This sequence comes from Cebidichthys violaceus, assembly GCF_023349555.1. NCBI lineage: Eukaryota > Metazoa > Chordata > Actinopteri > Perciformes > Stichaeidae > Cebidichthys > Cebidichthys violaceus. The sequence goes on from NW_027176964.1 coordinate 10,849,293, forward strand.
GAGGTAGAGTGGGCTGGTAATGGAGGGGTCTCCATCGGCGTCTGCTACAAAAACATGGGCAGGAGTGGAGGAGGTAGCGACAGCAAGTTTGGACACAACTCCAAATCCTGGAGCCTGGACTGCTCTTCTTCAGAATGTTCATTTCAGCACAATAAGGAGAGTGTGACCATCGGCGCTGCCTGCTGCAGCAGGATAGGAGTGTATCTGGACTTCAGGGGTGGGACTTTGTCTTTCTATAACATTTCTGATACAATGATTTTACTCCATAAAGTCAAGACCACATTTACCCAGCCTGTATACCCAGGATTCTGGGTGGGTTTGAGCTCTACTTTGAGGCTGTGCTCTCTTTAAATGTAAAGGTGAGAGCACTCCATCAACAGTTCTCAAGCAACTTTATGGGGTTTGAAATATTATCGTTTGACTGACAATAATAATGAAACTGAGACGGATGTTTCTGCTCAAAACATAGCATTTTAGGAAGCATGCAAGCCAGCAGCAGCAGCAGCAGCAGCACTACTAAGGTAGAGCAGTTCAGCAGCTGGTGGAGCTAAGATCTTATTGAAGGCAACAACATCTAGACTCTGGATCTTCAAAGGAAGAAAAGTACAAGAAGTCAATGTGTATATTTATTGAAGCATATTTATGTTATGTAGTGATTTATTGCATCACATCCATTTCATTTTTAATGAATAATTTTTTTCATCAAAGCTATTTTATTAAAATTCAATAATAAAGCATTTAATGTGGTGTACACATCGACTATGAATATTTTCATAATTCCCCTCAACATTCAAAGCAAAAGTTGATATTTTGAGAAATAATATTCATGTTAGACAATGACATTTGTGTATAAAAATGTTTGTTACAAAATGACATTTTTGTAGCATACTATACAGACATTTACGACATACTATAACTTGTTATGGCTTACTATTCTGACTTTTTTTTTTTATAACCTACTATACAATGTTTGTTTTTAGATTTTACAACATAACGGCTTTTATGACACTTTCTATATGGCATACTGTACTATGAGCTCTATTGACATACTATCCTATGCTAAACCTTTTCAATGACATTTTGATGACATACTTTGACATTTTGATTAAATTATGACCTACTATACTTTATGGCATATCAGAGATTTTTTTTTTTTTTTACATTTGTGACATTTCTTACCACAAACTGACTTTTATATTTTTATGACATAACTTTTTTGAATTGCATTTTTAAAGACCTACTATACCATAACCTTTTTACAACTTTTTATAGCCCAACTATGTATACAACTACTTTTTTCGACATGCTTTACAATTACTTTTGTTCACTTTTTCTCTACATACATACGTACATACATTTTCTCTATGACTTTTTTTGACTAACTGTACTATAGATTTTTTTTTCAAAAATACTGTTCTATTTTTGACATAATCCAGTCTGCACATTCATCACCTTGTGGTTTGGATCCGTCACCAAAAAGGACAAGAACAGACTACCTGGAACAGTCCACTTCCAGAGTCCGGAAACATAAAGGCAGACCGTTCACACCCTTGAACACAACCTGTTTCAGCTTCTCCTCACTGGGAGGCGCTACAGAATGCTATGCTCCTGACACAAGTACAGTTTGTCTATAACTGACGTAAAGTGTTGATCAGTCAATATCCTTCTATGTCATGTGATATATGCCTTTTTCGACATGCTATACTGACCTTTTTATGACTTCAACATAGGATATACTATCGTAAGACTTTTTTACATTAGGCCCACAAACGCCTATGCTACACTTTTTGAATGACATTTTGATTAAATTATGACCTACTATACTTTATGGCGTATTATCAGAGATTTTTTTTTTTAATTTTTGTGACATTTCTTCCCACAAACTGACTTTTATATTTTTATGACATAACTTTTTTTAATTACATTTTTAAAGACCCACTATACCATAACATTTTTATGACTTTTCAGCCCAACTATACTACCTTTTGTTGCATTATGACTTTTTAAATGCAATACGATGACTTTTTAATGACTTCTTTTAACATGCTACACAATGACTTTTTTTGTAATTTTTTTCCACATGCAACATGTCTTTTTACAACATGCTATACTATGACTTTTTTTCAACAATTTATACAATAACCTATTTGACTTTTTTAGACATGCGATAGGCTTTTTGACATTTTTGAATACATACATTTATATATTTGACATACTGTACTATGAGTTTATCACTTTTTACATGCTATACTAAGACTTAATGACTTTCATAAATTCCTTTTTTTGCATAACTATGCTACGACATATTTAATAATACATTATGCCTTTTTTCATGGCATACTATATTGAGTGCTGCAGGAATTCGGTATTTTTGTAGGCTAACCCCAGGTGTTAACATTGCACCGGATCCTTTGACAAAAAAAACAATGAGATTTTACCATTGGATTTTGGATCATTGCAGAAAATAAACTATGGCAAACAAATGATACTTGACAAGCATGATGTTTTGTAGTCTCATTTAGCCACTTCTTAACCACCCATTTTTTTAACTTGCATAAAAGCTTCAACATTTTGACTGTGACATTTACTGTTTTTTTATCTCATAGGAAAAACGTTTAAATCTCTTAAGTTTGTGTTAACAATGAACCTCATTTCCAGCATCTAACCAAAAACCCATTCAAAAGACCCATCGACTTAGAGTCAAGGGAACAGAACGTGCACACATGGTTATTAATTTCCAGGTTTTAGGTCTCATTTCTGCAGCAATCTATTATGACATTTATATGGCACACTATACTATGACCTTTGTTACATTTTATATGGCATACTCTACCAGGTTTTTCAAAAAAGTTTGATGACAGTGCTAATTTTGAGAGCCGGCATATTTTAAAGGGACAAGAAATGTGCACATATAAAACTAAATATTGCTTCCATCTCACTTGCACATTAAACAGCCCTAGCACTGAAGACAGAATGTAATTGCTTTTGAGAGGCTGTGTTCTCTGAAGATGACTGCATTCCAACGGTTTTCAAGTAATCTTGTAAGGATGGGGTTTAACATTTTTTTGTTTGACTTAAAATAATAATTACACAGACAATGGTTAGTGCTCAAAACATTGCATTTTAATAAACGTGCAAACCAGGAGCAGGAGCAACACTTTGGTGGAGCAGGTCAGCTGGGGGAGCTTAGATCTTATTGAAGGCAGCAACATCTATACTCTGGATCTGCAAAGGAAGAAAAGTCCAATAAATTAAGGTTCATATTTATTTCAGCATATTCATGTGACATATTGATTGTGTTAAAAAAGCTATTTCATTAAGAAAAAAGAAAAACGTGTACATTAAAGCCATTTTATTTAAATTCAATGGTTAAGCATTCAAGTATGAAACTTTTTGTCATTTCTTCCCCCTCAACATTTAACACCAAAATTCAACATTTTGTAAATATGTTTATTCAGTTTCTGGCAGAGATTTAGATGAAATCGATACCACTCTTGAATCTATTATGTTCAAGCTACAGCCAGCAGATAGTCAGCTGAGTTTAGCACATAGACCGGAATCAGCGCAACAGCTAACCTGACTCTGTGCAAAGTAACAATATCTGTCTACCAGCAGCGCTAAAAGCTGAATACATGAACATGCTACATCTAGTAAAACAAACAGGTTTTATTGGGGATTATGTTTAATGACTCAGCCAACAAATAGCCAGACACGTAACCCTGGTTCTAGTAGGTGGATTTTGCCTGCTGTTCTCCAAGTTTCAAGTATTTGTGCTAAACTAAAGGATGTCTGTCAATTAAATGTCAGGCTGCAGACAAAGTTGTATTAATCGTATTTCATTTTCTAAAAAGATAAACTATTAAAATCAAAATTTTTGGGACATTATCTCCAACATTTATCCTGGAGGAAATTTTTGGTTCTCTGAGTTAAAGGTTTGATTCACTCTGTAATACCTATTTTGTCTGGAGGATGCCCCATTTCTTGGTCATGTATACAAGTTTCTATAAAACTTTTTACAAGTATACATGTGCAGGTACGACTCAAGGTAAATTAACTGAACTTGTCAGATTATGGTGCACAGATTACAACAAAGTGGTCGTTACTTACAAAGTCCTCAAACTTGGTGAGCTCCTCCTCCAGGATGTCGGTGCCGACTTTGTCGTCCTCGACCACGCAGTTGATCTGCAGCTTCTTGATGCCGTAGCCAACTGGCACCAGTTTGGATGCTCCCCACAGGAGCCCGTCCATCTGCACAGACCGCACACACTCCTCCAGCTTCCCCATATCTGTCTCATCGTCCCACTAAGGAAAGACAGAGGAGGGGGACACACAGAACATTCATTTAACCAAAGCCGTAAAAGACAAAATTCAACACGATTTGCAGCAAAATTCATGGCATGGAAGAGACATTTCCTAATTTTAAACAAGTTTTTCCATAACTGTATGTTCCCTATAAGAGAACACAACCACAATGTAACTAGCATATGAATGAGTCACATGATATAGTTTCAGAAGACACGTACGGGCTTAACGTCCAACAGAATGGATGACTTGGCGATGAGGGTGGGTTTCTTGGACTTCTTGGCTGCATAGGCATCCAGGCGCTCCTGCTTGATGCGTTCTGCCTCCTCGTCATCGTCATCACTGCCGAACAAGTCAACATCATCGTCGTCGTCGTCTCCATTTTCCACCTTTACCTGTTTGACTGGAGCAGCCTGGTCGAAACAATGGAAAAGCACAGGAACATTTTCTGTAAAGGTATGCTCTTCAGAGAGCTTTTATCTTTGTTACAGTTGTTTTATAAATACAGAGAACATATGAATGTTTAAAAAAAAAAAATTTTTTGTAGTTATCTACCTTAGAACATGTGACGGCCGCTGGGCTCTTCTCCAGCCCAGCCACTCTGGACTCCAGCTTCTGCAGGGCTGCTCTCATCTCCTCCACCACTGACAAGCAAACACAATATGAAAAGTTAAGTAGTAATGCTGGAAAAGGAAGAATAAGCTCTCACACTCTCTCACACACACACACACACACACACACACACACACACACACACACACACACACACACACACACACACACACACACACACACACACACACACACACACACACACACACACACACACACACACACACACACACACACACACACACACACACACACCTTTGTGCAGTGTCTGGTTCTCCAGTTCCATGCTCTTCATCCGAGAAACCAGCTCCTGGTCTCCTCCTGCATGCGAGGATGACTGTGGAAAGAGAAACACAAATTAATTAGAAAGTGTCATCTTGCTGGTTGGGGCTCAAATGGTGACAAAGCAAAAAGCTCTCTCCTCCAGGTTGAGAGACGATCCAAGTCTGAAGAGAAGCAAGCAAAATAAATGAGGTTTAAAAAGAAACCCATGCAAGGCTAAAATCTATTACACAACAATGATACACACACACACACACACACACACACACACACACACACACACACACACACACACACACACACACACACACACACACACACACACACACACACACACACACACACACACACACACACACACACACACACACACAATATGAACCCCCGTGATCACTAATAAACAGATGATTTAATATTTGCAATAACAGCATGCAGGCAAACTTGGCCCAAAATCAATAATTTAAAAAGGAATTAGTTTGACATTTTGGGAAAACTATATTTGCTCTCTTGATACCAATTTAACACAAAACATGCCACTTAATTAAATGAATCAGAGGTGGATTTCTTACATATCTGCAGACAGAGCTAAGCTAGCCGTTTCCCCATTTCCAGTCTTTGTGCTAAACTAAGCTATGACAGACACGAGTAGCTTTGAACATCTGACGTAGCTCTCAGCAACAATATGAATAAGTGTATTTACCAAAATGTCAAACTATTCCCTTAAGTTCAATTAATTATTGAGAATTTAATTCAGAAATTACATGAAAGGTAACAGTCACTACATACAAGAATGAGCTTTTAAGTTTCATGTTGAAAGTAAAAAAGACTTTGTGGCTTAATGGTAATGATAATAAAGATCACAACACCAAACAAAAACCATCAAGATTAATATTTTCACCCCCAAATTCTGAATCAGTTAGTGGAAGCGTGTGAAGCCCCAAAACAATATGCCAGATAGTAAGATGGTGGTTCATGATGAGACATCCGGGTGCTGTGATAACAGAAGCACACTCCACTGCAGGCAGCAGCAGCAGCAGACACAGCCAGCACACTCGGCTGAGTCTCAGTCATGCAGCGTTCCCAGGCCTGAGCAGCAAAGCTGGAGGAGGAAGTCTTACATTTCTGTGTCGCCGTTTTAGCTGGGACCCTTTGTGCTGCAGGGCCGTTTTCGCCTGCACCCGGTGACGTACACAGTGAGCGTAATGGGGGGGGGGGGGGGGGGGGGACACGAAGACAAGAAGAAAAGTACTGTTGTAGGTAGAAAATTGGATGCTACAACTTAGAGTCGTCACTAATAGGATGGGATTTGATGTCAATATTGTCAGAGAATAAGGTTGAAACACTTTACATCATAATAAATCAAATAACTGAGCAGAAACTCACTAGTGCCAAAATGGGAACTATCAAACCAAGAGTAGAGGCCATTACACACTGGGGACATCAATGTATTTTTTCCAACCGTTTTGTTTCACAAGTACTTTCAAACAGAATGTGAATATTTCACAGCAAAAAAGCGGCACATGTATTTTGCGAAAGGAATGTCGATTTTCACACCGTGAATACAAAACATCAACCAATCAATGTTGTACAAAACAGACATATTTAAAACACACACTTTAGTGTACAGCACAGAGGCCCAGTGCGTTGAACCGAAATGGCAAACTTTATTACTCCTTTCAACCTTGACAAAGGCAGAACAGATCCACGATGTATGGTCTTACCTTTCACAATAAAATCCCTTCACATATACAGTACACTGCGGAACTGTTTACCAGAGGAAATTCAAATTCACACAGAAAACGTCACTAAAAGGACTGCTCTGGGTCAATAGGATCCCGGTAGTTGGTCCTCTGCAAATCTACCCTCGAACCGTATTGAAAAATGTTGCAACTACAAATTCATGTTGCTTCCGTTATGAATAGTTTTGATGCAAAATATTCACGTTGAGTATTTCACATTTTCGTGTCATTTATTCGTAACGACCCCCGTGTGTAATACAAGTTGACCAAATTGCGTAGGTATTGCCCAAAATAGTCCTTTTCCTATGAAAGTCCCTTCTTGTTGCTGCCACAGACAGCTTGCTGAGGAAAGGTACAAGGTAGGAACTCTAAGAGGGAATTTGGACAGCATGAATAGGAGGAACAATTGCAGCTACCAAAAAGCTTTTATTGTGCATAAGGGCATGCAGGTATTGTTTTTAGTCAGACTTAAAACATGTGAATGTATCCTTAAAAAGGTAACATTTAAATATCTAATGAGAGAAAGCAGATTTTGGTTTATGCAAAAATGACAACACTTATAATGCCATCAACAAAGTAAATGACATTTATGTAAAGACAAACAACTCACTGACTGATTGCAATGACGATAATGAGAGAAGCAAGCAGAGACCACAGGGAGAATAAGTTCTGTGTCATGCATAGAGCACTTTTCTTGTGAAGTGCAGGCGAAATGTTTTCTGCAACTAAAAGCTTAAATGTCCTCAACGACCTGCTGTCTCTATATTTAAATCATAATTTTATATTTAAACAGATATTCCCCTCTTCTAGGGCTGGTACACGAACACTAGTGAGTACAGTCCTGCCACTACAGGGGTGTTTCTGTGGCTCATTCGTAGGACAGTACTCACTCCGTTTAGGGACTGCAGGATATTCTGTCGGGATTTAGCAATGTCCTGCAGGATGCCATTAACCTCTCTCTCCTGCAGGTGTATGTGGGCCAAGCAGTGATGAAGCGGGAGCAGTGAGAAAGACAGAAAGCAGAATGCAAAACGGACAAAAGCAGGATGGACCATACACCCAACATTCAGGATGACTTATCAAAATACTTAAGCAAATAAATGTGAGCTACATGCTTATCAAGTTCCTCATGATTAAATATAAACAGCATTTTGGCAGCGTGCATTATCAACACAAACCCACGATGATGTTTGTGTTGCATGGTGCATTCATGGTGCAGCTGTCATTTTCCCCACTTCATATATCCTGAAAACCAGGGCGCTGTTTCACTCATCTCATTTGTAATCGGGCAACAGTGGAGATGCATTTCTCAGAACTCATCACGTAAAACAAAAACTGTCTGCATCGCTTTCTGTGTTTTGGGTGAAATAACTTTTCTCTAATCTAATCTCCATTGTTTCAAAGGCTTGTGTAGAGACTCTCTGCTGCTCTGGACAACCTGAGAAGCAGAGGCAGCTGCCAAAACCACCTGACCCCTCTCACTAGGTAGGACGTGCCACTTCTAAATCGAGTGGCTTAACTCTCATGCACACAGCTGCTCCGGGCTGCAGATGATGTAACTATTGCTTAACATGCTGCTGACTGACAGGGCAGCATGAGCTGAGGAGGTGTCAGGCAAGAGGCGAAAGAGACTTCAAAAGCTGGCAGCAAGAGACGCGAGGAGGATTGGAAATAAAGGTTATCTAAAAAAAAAACCAGAGTCCTTATGTCTAGGAATGATCAGATTGAAAAACAATCAGGCTTTCAAAAGAAGCTGAAAAGTGGTTTACCTGTGTGGAGGGTCCGTTGGCTCCCTCGTAGAAGCACTTCTCGGCCTCATCGTAGCACCGTTTGTCGAACCAGATGTTCTCCGAGGCGAGGCACTGCAGTCCGCTCATCTTGGTACTGAGCAGGGAATCAGAAATTCAGGAGAAGTAAGACAACGCAGAGAAGACCCAACTAAACACAGATTTGCATCCAACATTTTCTCTACTAACCAGCATCCATGACCGTGTGTTTAATCGCTAAAGCCAGCGCAATCAGTGACAAGAAATGAGTGACAGAACACAACTCGACCAGGACACCGTATATTACAGGCTACACCATGCACAGCCACAGATGGGGTTGTGGGTGGAATAGGGAGAGACAAAACAAAGTGTAAAGCAGACAGTTTCAACCATAAATTAATAGCAGAATAAAAGGCCTCTCGTTTCTGTAAAATAAGAAGTAGTGAAAGACTACTGCATATATGCTTCACCTCCCTTCTCATTTCGCTGACGGGTTACTGCAGCAGACAGGCATCTACACATTCCTCAGTCAGACAGTTGCCTGGTCTGCAAAGTCTGGATTACAGAACAAAAGGTTGGTCGACTCGCTGTCCGCCAACAACCCCCCCCCTTAGTGATAGCAGAGGTCCACTTCTTTGTGTGATAATCAAACAGACCACGTTTACTACACGTCGGTACATGACGGCATGTTGTGAGGTTTTGCAGGAGCCCTCAGTGGTCACACCCCTGCTGTGTCAATGGATTGATCTCATTTAAATGAATGACAGTGCCATGTTATTTATTGAGTGCTTAAATCAGTCTGAATGTTGCCCAAACTAAAAAATCCAAACAAAGGCCCATCCAGAAACCTGTACCTCAAAAACATAATACACAAGTTAGCAGAACCGAAAAAGGCCAAACAAGAATGCAGGACAGACAACAAACTGAAAACAAAATAAATGAAATCATCTGAAAACACACATCACGTCTCTTCCATTCCCTGTGTGAGAGGTGGCATACTTGTCCCATCTGGGCCTGCTTTGCGTCTCAGAGAGGCCCCTCCTCCTCTGGGTCGGACCCCTGCTGCCTCTGGCCCCCTGCTCGGTCTCAGAGGAGGTGCGATAGCAGCCCCCGCTGTAACGACGGTGGGGGATACCAGAGGCCTTCACGGTGGTGGCGGGGTAACCCTGATCCTGAACGCCGTGGCTGCGTCTAGACCGGAAGGTCATGTTGCTTCTGCTGTGCGGACTCCTCGGAGAGGAGGACAGCGGCCCGTTGCCGTTAGAGGCGAGCCGCCGTTGGTAGTTGCTCTCGGCCTGCTCAAAGGCACTGCGGTTGTACATGGTTCCCTCTGCCTGCATGCCCTGGAGGATGGGGCTTTTACCATAGGAGCCACCCGCCTCCATGGAGGGGCTCAACCACTCCTCTTCAGCCCCAGAGCTGTGGCTCTCTGACAAACGCGTGCGTCGCCGTAGCCTCCCAAACTGGACTTGGTCCCCGCTGATGACGGGATTGTTACCCTGCCTGAAGGTCCCCACTGGCACAGCATGTTTAGGTGCTCCTCCTTGCTGGCGGTTCGGCCAAGACTGATCCATTTCTCTATTAAAAGGGGCTCTCTTCTCTACTCACTTTTGTGTTCATGATGAGAGAAAAGAAGCAACAGGTAGAAGCTAAAGCCGTCAGTTCAGTGTAAAGATAGCATCACAAAAAGGAACTTAGGGTTTAGACGCATTAAAGAAAGCTCATACAACAGCTGATATGTGATGCCAATGTGGTCTGGTGGGCAAAGAGACGGTGGAGTGATCAATCGCTAACATGTTCAGAATGAGCTTAACCTGTCTGAGAATAGAAGAAGCAAACTGAGAATGCAAAAGACTCAATCATGTTTGCTTTTAGGATCATGGAATAAAGCCCAAAAAAGTCAGTAACAGTTCATTGATCAATCTCACATTGGACTTTCAAAGATCAAAGCCAAAACAAATGATGCAAAATGTCACAAATGGCCAACATTAAGGTTAGGATGCGTTTGCAGTGTTTCCTCAATATTCATTTTAAATCTAATACTAAATGTAGTGCAAATATTCAATGCATATTTTTTTAAATATTGATTTTCTGATTAAGATGCATTGCAGTCTAAATTTGAAAATTGCAGGGTGAATAACACCAAGATAATGACACATATAATAATAATAATAATAATAATAATAATAATAAACACAGCATCAGCAGCCGTGTGAAATTATTGAGGAACCACTGTGTTTATGCATTAAACACGTTTCTTCTGAAACATAAAAAAAAAAAAAACCTGTGCAACCGGGTGTGGCTCACCTTTGTTTTGGCATGCTGAAGGATAATGTATGCTTCCTATCTTGGAATGGAATATTTACAAAAAAAATCAAAGTAATCACAAGACAATCCAAACATTTCTGATAGCAGCATTTCCTTTAAAACATGCAGCCAAACTTCACAACACAAGACACGAGATACATTTTCATGCATGGAATTTAAAAAAATAAAAAATAGCTTAACCACATGAAAATAAAAAGATACAAAAACCAACAACTTGCAAACATGCAATGTATTATCTAAAGCACGGTTAGTGCAGATAAATACTCAGTGGCTAGTTTGGAGGTGCATGTAGTGTGTGGAACTCCTCTAAAGAGGCCTTTTCATCAGGTCATTTTGGAGGCTACAGTTTTTAGCTGTTGAATTATGTTGCATAAATCTGAGAGGAGTTTGTAATATGTTGTCTTCCTCATTAAGAGCTGTAACAACAATTGCTTGGGTCACTTTTCATGAAAAGATTCCAAACAAATGTTTGCACAACGCTCTTACAAGCAAATATTTTGTTTCTCTGCTGTATAACTGTTGGTTGGTTGGTTGGACAAAATGGGCAAATTGAATACGATACCTTGGGCTCTGGGCATTGAAAATATTTCTGTCATTTTGCAGACAAAAATAGATTAAAAAATCACAGATGTATCAATAACGGTAATCTACAGATGCAGCCCTACTCCCCATGTACTGGATCAACGTGAGTAACGTTAGATGAAAAACGTTGACTAAACACTTCTCAGAAACAGTTCAAAAACATTTTAACCTCCATAAATGTGATATTTACTGCAGGTCTCTTCTATTAAGACTATTAGCTGGATGTACTTAACAAACTAGCAACTGAGTACACATTACTTCACCATATGACAGCAATACACCATGTATTAGAGCATCAGCTGAACAGCAGCTGCAACACCAACGCTCACCTTTGGTAACGTTAACTGGAAAACTAGCGTCCAACACAGAAATAAGAGACACGTGTTCATGGCATACAAAACATCATGGACAGACAACCAAAGGAGGATTTAGGAATACTAGAATAAAAACACACTATGATTATCTTAAGTCGATGGACATGGAGGGTAAAATTAACTGTGCAAGTCGCCAACAATGTCATTTAATTCTTGTATGATACCAGTCACAAATCAAGCACATTTGAAGTGATATAAAACCCGTGTTGTATTGCATCTGTTGCCTGCTCACTCTTACACGAGCTAAAAAGTTAGGAGGCAGAAGTTTTTTCTGACAGCCACAGCAACTTGTAGCTAGTTTCTTTGACCACGTGGCGCTAATAAAACTCCGAATTCAAAATGCTTTGCGAGTTTTAACAAAGAGTAACGTTTTTGTTATAATTCAGGTCGGTGGTAAAATTACAATTATTCTCCACTTACTTACTTTTTCGATGTTTTATTGCTTGGTAACCGTTCCTTTGCGTGCTGCCTTGGCCGTAATCCGACAGGGAAAGAGGACAGGCATTAGCGGGCCGCCTATATTCTCTCGTGTCAGAGGGGGGAGAGGTCCGTTAGCTTCTCCACGACGTCATCGATGATTTCTGCTATTGTAGAATGTTTATTTAAAAAAAAGATAAGAACAGATAAATACACATACAAGTAAGAAATTGTCTGTGAATCCTGACGATAAGCATGGTTCCGTGTTTTCAAGACCATTTAGGTCGTACCTTCAGATTGGTATGATCCATATTAGCCAAAGACTTCATCTCCCATGATTCTAAGCGAACGGCAGTAGTTCTTCTGTCAGGCCAGGCCCAGATATACAGTCTATTAGTTTGAATAATAACGCGATGTTGCTTTTGTCTTTCAGTTTGACAGTGGGCCCCTGTGACTGCATGTTTAAAAAATAAAACGTGGCGAAATGTTGAATATTTAAAGTTTGAGTTTCTTGTGGAGCCAAATACTTTTTCCTCTCTTGTCCTGCAGGAGGCAGACTATAGTCGAGAACCAAGTTAGACTATAAATCCTGCAAACAAACTATACACGGCTACTGTTATTACTACTACTATTATTAATAGTATTTTGTAAAGACCAGAAGACACAGATTATCTGGGTTGATAAAGTTTGAAGTAGTTTTAACTTAAGCAGAAGTATCTATATTTCAGTGTGACTTTAGTAGATTTATTTGATATATTATTATTAGTAGTAGTAGTAGTAGTAGTAGTAGTAGTAGTAGTAGTAGTAGTAGTAGCATTGATTGATGTTGTTTTGACTGTTTTTTACAGGCACTTACAAATCCATCCTTTTTCCTATTTTCTATTGCAAAGTGGAGGTAAAGATATATGTTGACTTGACTGAATGACTGAATTTTACATAATTTGTACCAGGTATTGAGCGTTCCAAGCAATGAATGTATTTTTTTCCTCTTGTCCCAGAGTTCTCAGCTTTATGATGCAACAAACAAAACTGTAAAAAAAACTACAATAATAACAATCTTTTACAACTACAGTGAAAACCTCAAAGGAAATGTAAAAGCTACATTTCAAAATGTTTGGAGTCAGTTCTTAAATCTTTCCTGTGAAATAAAGATTGATGAGTTACTTTTAACATCAGAAATCTGAGAGAAGTAGAAAGCGGAGCTCAGCTAACCTGTTTTAAAGAGTCTTATCATCATGTGCAAAATGATGAGAAGGGTTTGAACCCACAAGGACATCGCGTAAACAGTCTTATATCTTATTCACATTCAGCCACTCTGGTTAACCAATAATTTACAACTTTCATTTCATCTTTTCTCTTCAAAAGGCAAATATGGCAAGTAGGAGAAGCAGCAATAGTGAAATAGTTAAGTGCAGTAGGCTGTTCTGTACTGTCTTTAAAATTATAACTAGGGTTTGTGCTCTGCATTGTACAAACGTGAATACATCACTGCAGTTCAGACAATGAAGGATGTATCCAAACCTGCACCATTAGAATTAGTAATACATCCTTCTTTGACTTCTTGGAAGTAGTTAAACAACACTAAACGTTCACTGAATTCATCCTTGCATCATCAAGCCTTTTCCTGCCCTACTTTCCTATTACTTACAGCTCTTGTGAATGCTTTTCTTTCTTTTTGCATTATGTATGTCCCGTATCTGGGTGATACAGTCTATTGGGTTCTGTTCTGTGGTGTGCAGTATACTGCTTCAGGGTTTTTAGGATCTTTTATACTTCAACAATTCAGTTGGGGACCCCTTGAGTGCAAAACCACAAACCACATATAAAAGTGCACGTATCTGTTATAATAAATGGTTAAAAATCCTTCGACATAACATCTTGGATGCTGATAATTATAAGAGCACAATCTTTGGGCTGCAAAATTAGCACTTGCTCCACTGTCTAAGGAGGAGGCCAACACTTTGTGGAGCCAGATGCTGAGCTGTCAAACCAAATAAAGATAATCTTCTAGCATTGCTAACAGTTATAGGAACCAGAATGTAAACATAATTTGATTGCATGAACTGACACACAGCACATTTTATGTGACAGCAAAGTAAGTGGTTCATTTATTTATTATTTAACACCCCTGACTTAAAAAATTAATCATTTGCTCTTTTGCTTCAGGTTTTAGGAAACACATTTACACAAGTAGTACCAGTCTCTGCTTCAGGAATGGCACATGGGGATTTAGAAACTGGGTGACATTCCTCTTAAAACAAGGCCTTTTACTATGAATTTGTCTTGTAGCACTGACAAGGCCTGTACTGGGCTTCAGAGCTACGGCTAAAACAATGGATAATAAGGAAACAAGAAAAAACATGTCGCAACCTGTGTTGAGCCAAAAATCTATCAGGGAAAAAGTGTATGAATGGAAGGGCAAACATATATAATTTAGCGGAATACATAACATAACATAACATAACATAACATAACATAACATAACATAACATAACATGATATGACATTACTAATCTTGTTTGCAGTCAGAACTTCAACTTGTAGCATTTCTGTCTTGAGGCTGCAACTAACGACAATTTTCATTACCGATTAATCTGTTGATTATTTTAATTAATCGCGTGATCTGTCAGAAAAAGTGTCCATCATAGTTTCCCCAGAGTCCAAGGGGAAGTCTTCACATTCAGTTTACAATGAAAAACTCAAATCTGCAAATCCTCAGACAGGAAAAGCTGAAATCTGACAAATTACTGAAACTACTAATCAATTATCAAAAATTTTTCTTATTCATTTTCAGTCAATTGGAAAAAATCTCAAAGATATGTGAAACGACTGCAAAGAGACACCAAATGACTACAGAGGAATTCAAAATGACCACAAAGAGACTGGAAAGAATAATTACGAAGAAATAAACAGTCTATACAGTAGTTATGAAACAACCAGAGATGCATAACAAAGAGACACCAAAATGACTACAAAGAGATAAAAATTGACCACAAATAGACAGGATTTACTACAAAGAGAGTGAAACAACCTAAAAAACACACAAAACAACAACAAAAAGAGACAAACTGAACACAAAAGGACACAAAACAACCACAAATCTGAATATTTCTGGGTTTTTACAGTCTTCAAAGATATTGAAACTGAATATTTTTAAATTTGGACTGCTGGTCTGACGTATCACTGACGTATCACTTTGGGCTCTGGAAATGCTCTGGAGCATCTTTGCTCTTTGCTGACATTCTATAACCAAACGATTAATCAAGAAAATAATTCCTAGATTAATGAGAATAATCTGTAGTTGTAGTCTATTATTATCATTATCATAATTTTTTTAGTCAGATGGACACAATGTTTCACACTCAATCATGTCTTTTTTGGTTTGCAAGGAGCTTTAGATGAGCAAAAACGGTGCTGTAAATGAATCACCAAGATAGCTCCAGAGGAGTCGTTGAAGGTGGAATCCTCTGTTCTTGTTCTTGGGAACCTACTCTGTGGGGAAGGATTTTATCTTTTTTTAGCAGTGGCCTGCTCCACATTTACACCTGCAAACTGCATACCAAGGTGGCACTTCTTCTTATAGGTCCTTTTAGCTACTGCATCCTCTGTGTTACCTGCTGTGTCTAGTTGGTGATCCAGCCTTGGTAATGATCAGAGGGTTAGAAGTATTCACATCCTTGATTTAAGTGAAAGTACCAATACAGCAGTGTAAAAAATACGCCATCACAACAAGTCCCACATTCAAAATTCTGCTTAAGTATAATAAAGTAGTATTTTTTTGTAAAGTACTTGAAGTATTAAAAATAAAAGTACACATTAGGCATCAGAATTGTCTCCTTACAAAGTATTATGATGGTGTAGCTTCTTTACACTGTTGGGAAGTTTAATCTACAACAATGCATCATATTTTATCGGTGGTGGAAAGTCACCAAGTATTTACTCAAGTGCTGTCCTTGAGTACAATTTTTTAGATAATTTTACTTATCATAGAGTGTTTCAATTTACTTTGTAATTCTACTCAACTACATTAAAGGTAAATATTGTACTTTTTACTCCACTACAGCTGGAGTTACAGATTAGATTTGACAAACAAAACATTATTTACTTATATTGTATAGATTAAACTATACAACGGTATATAAAGTGCAGCAGTTAAAATGTGCTCCAGCTATCAGTAATACATTTCCAACAATATGATATATAAACCAATATAGCTCTTTTGAAATGGACCAATAAGTACTTTTTCTTTAATAAATTCAGTAACTTTTGCTGTTACTTTTGTACCTTTAGGCGAAGTGAAATCTTGAATGTATTGTATTTTTGCACAGCTGTAATGCTACTTTTATATTAATAAAAGACATTTCCTCCACCGCTGTGTTATTTAAACTGATCATGTGTTTTGTATGTAAAATCCTATAATGCAAAGTAACAAATAACTGTATATGCGGATAAATGTAGTGGAGTAAAAATACAATATTTGCCTTTTAAATGTATGAAAACTGGTAATATTGAACAATCTATCTGTTAAACATGAAGACATTTGCCTCAGTGTACAAATAAAGGGTTTAGGCTATTCAGGCAGAATGCATCTGGCAGTCACAAAATACATCTTGCAAATTGAAATTAGGTCATATGTTGTTTGTTTTATGACTGCCAATTCTGTGAATGGAGATATTCATTCACCTGAATTTGCTCTGAGAGAGAGAGAGAGAGAGAGAGAGAGAGAGAGGGAGAGAGAGGGGAGAGAGAGAGAGAGAGAGAGAGAGAGAGAGAGAGAGAGAGAGAGAGAGAGAGAGAGAGCAGCTCTTTACTCCTGCAAGTTTGCTACTGGCAGAGAGAATATGGTGATTCATCTATTTTAAGGTTGACAGAGTAGCCTACATTGTCATACCGAGGCTATAACAAAGAAGTCAGTCTTTAGGAGGCACCAGAGGAACAAGTCACCCGGATTTACGCTCATATCATCATCATCATCATCATCATCATCATCATCATCCGATGAGGGATATGAAGAAGACAGATAATAAAATGGAAGTGTATTTTAAGGCGCTGCCGGGACGACAGGAGACCTTCATGCTCCTCATCTTTTATCTCCATCTGTGGTACAGGCCTATAGTGAGTGTTAATTCTTTTATCATTTATACATTTTTCCTATCTGGGACACAATCTCATTCAAGAAGTAATGAAAAGTGCAGCAGAAGTTGTCACTTTCTTCTGCATTTTAACCTACTAATTAGGAAAGCTACTTAATTAGAGCCTAATGACATTTATTGCAACACTATTCCTTTATTATCCTCGGTCCTTTTCCGGCTCTTTGGAGCACACTGACACTAAATGTCCTCATTAAGCCTCTGGCGCTAATTAGTGGTTATCGAGGCTCGCGACCTGCATCCATCATCACCTGTCTGGTATCAATCAGCGACAAAAAAAAATCAACAGGGAAAACACGGATAAGGCATCAAAGAGATGGCGTGCAGAAGCTGTCTTTTGTAAGCTTTAAACAACAAACTGCATGTTGATAACAAATTGCTTTGATTATTATCAATTATGTCATGTTTTGGGGGCAAATTTACAACTTTAAGAGCTTTAATTAGCAGGGAAATTAATAAAATGTTTATATTTATTTTTGACTTTGACAAATTTGGGCATCTTCTTAGAGGGTTTATGACAAAAGGTGGAATATAAAACTTGTTTATCGAAACCTGCGTCAGTAACAAAAAATACGTTTTAAAGAGATATGTCTGTTGATAATGTTTGTTTAATCGCTGAACCCACTCACTCGCAGCTAGCAAAGAGCATCGACTTGAGGTGCACGTGTTTGCTTTAAGCCACTCTAGATAACTTAAGTTGTGTCGTATTTTCAGGCTGAAGCAATTCATCCGGACTGCGCCATTATCTCTCAGCACCTGAGGGCTCGGGAGGTTTGCCGCCAGACGAGGAGGAGCGAAGCGCAAAACCAGACCGACCACAGCGGTGAGTTAATGTGTGATGCTGCCGCCGCCGCCGCCGCTGCTGCTGCTTTGTGTGTGTTTTTTGTGAGATAACTGGGAAGACCTTGGTGCACTGCATGCGGGAGCTTTTCACATTATAAACATACAGGAAGGGGATTTATGTGGGTTAAACTTTCTGTAGGATGTTTTATTGTCTGCCAGTTTGTTGCTGTTGAATTAGCATTGAGAGAAACGTTTACAGCTGAATTAATGTGATGCAGTAACAATGTAGTGAGTCTTTAACAAAAAGCCCATGTTGTCTTTGACTTTCTATAGATAGCACTTATATTACAACGTTGTTTATGTGTCTTTGTCTGCAATTTACCTGGATTTTTGTTAAAAGGCAGTAGGGCTGCAGCTAATGATGTAATGTCAAGTTTAGAAAAAAAGTGAAAAATGTCCATCAAAATCTCTCAGAGCCCAGTAATGTCTTCAAACTGTTCCAAACCCTCAAATATGAAGATTACCATCATTTATGTCAATCAAAGAAAATAATAATATAATTACATTTGGCCAGCTGAGACCAGTGAATTTTAAACATTTGTGCTTAAAAAATGTCTAAAAAGATCAATTGATGCTGATCAAAACCGATTTAACAACAATTTGCTTCAGGACTTATGGCCACAATCAGTTTATAAATGACAATTACCAAAACAGTCTAACTCTATTGTTTGTCTATTGCCTACATATACTGTAGATGTTGATGTATTTGCATGGCAGGAGCAAAGTTTTACATGCAGCGCTGGTGTATGTGAGGTGGATCGGTGGGCGGTGAAAGGTTAACTGCCTTTAACTGCAATAGAAATAGCAGAAAAGACACAGCAAGACTGCGATTTTTTTATAAAACAGGTACAACACAACACAACACAACACACATTTGTTAATATATGGCCATATATTGTGTGTTTTAAAGGCACGGCGAATGCAGAAACTGACTGTAGTCTGAGATGTGCATGGACACGTGTTATTAAACCATGTACTCTTCATCCTACTGATCTAATAACCACACTGACACCTGTTGTTCCTCCTGGTGAGGCCTCACCCGTTTGTCCTCCCAATCTGACTCGTTGACTTCATTGTATACTAATGAACCTGGAGTCTCCCAGAGGGCTGCACTGCGTGTGTCCGTGTTAAACTGTGTCACTGAAAGCCACGCTCTTCTCCACTTCGTCAGAAACGGCCCCAGACCATCAACACCCTGGCAACTCCCCTCTGCGAGAGTAATGAACTTTAACATTTCCGTGCTACTTTGATCTTAATTACTACTGATGACTGTGAACCCTTTGGTGCAAAGTTGTCCTCGGCTGCTCATTATGCAGATAAATGTCTGCTGATGAATTTCACTGTCGAAGTGTGTGTGTGTGTGTGTGTGTGTGTTTGTGCGTCCATCAGTGTGATGCCGGCCACGCAGGTGACATGTAGTCATGCAGAGCTGGAGAGTCATGCAGAGTTTAAATTTCACCTTTGTGAAATAATGACAGACATTACTGACTGACTAATGGTAATGGACCCAATTAGACGTCATATGCTGCATGCTGCTGTGAAACGTGTTGCTATTGACCAAAACTCACTTACTGTCATCTTCCTTGGACACATTTGGTTTGATGTAGGTCTCCACCACTTTGGTCCAGACTGACATAACTTGACTGCTGGATAGAGTGTCATGAAATTTGCTGCCAAGTGGATGAATTCTTGTTTACTTTAGTGATACCCTGACGTCCTCTAGCACCACCATGAGGTTCACATTTGGGGTTTTAAGTGAAGTATAACATGATTTGAGCAAATTTGATGTTAATTCATTCAATAGCTGTCTCAGCATTTGACCGGCCGACTTGTCTGATCAACAGACCCACAGGCCCACATTGCTAAAAAGCAGAATCATCACTATCTTCTTCATTTCTGGCAGAGTAGATGGTAAATCAGCATTTTTACTCCCATCCAACACCAAATTACAATAAAACCTTCCTCATAACAATATTGCTCATAACAATATTGCTCATGTCAAGTGACAAATTGGGAGCAAAACACCCAAAACTAACCGGCATAGGCTGCACCCACATGCATTATTTATTTTCTATGTGAACCCACACACTGTCATTGTGTCAGGATAAGCTGTCCTATTTGTCATCCTGGCCACTTCACCTTCTACTACGGATGCTGTCTGTGTGCTCTGTGTGTGATTCAGGCATCAATTGATGGCAAATAATGGTTGCCCTTTGTCCACCTTCTTCCACCACCTTAACATCAGATCTTCTCGATGAAGCTTCAACTTTCTTGAATGAATAAATCTGCTGCTTTGTTGCAGTCTACTGCCAGATATGTTTTGTAAAGCAACAACTGAAATTCAGTACGTAAATCAGGTCTACCTTCACCTCGTAAGTGTCTTTACCTCTGCAGCTGGGTCTGTACTGCTGCTGGGTTTTGTGTGTTCCACACGACATGCCGTAAATGTGCCGTCTCTGCCGTGAAATCTGTAATACTATTTGGAAGCAGTTTCCTCTCTTCAATAGATGTTTGTGTTTTTCTATCAGGATTACACACAAACCTGAAGACAATCTGCCCACCTACGATATGCTTGAGAATCTTCCCTTCTCACCAATTCTAAAATTCAGAGGCAAACATCCAATTCTGGCATTAGGAAACTACAATATTTTGAAAATGAAATCTCTTAATCCTTGATTCCAATTACTTTAGCACAGTTATGTAGTCACTGTATGAAGACGATGTACCACATCTAAACTCCAACAGATTGTGAACTGCGAGCTTGTAACCACATCCTTTATTTACAAGCCTGTACTTCACTGCCAATCTTAATCGTTTTACCCACAATGGATTTCAACAAGATGCACTTGACAGGGGGGCTGTTTGAAAAGCTGCTTTTTATGTGATTAATTATGGCTTAGTGTGGATGAGAAAAAAAAATGCATCTTTATATTTAGCAAGGCTTAGTGTGGTCACACCACCGTTTCAAGTTAGCCCACTCAATATGACAAGCAACCTTTTCCAGCAGATATTTTGCCTTTAATATTTGACCAGATGATAACTCTATACTTAAGACCCAGAATAAACTGGAGCAAGAGACTGCTATAGATTGTATTGACAATGCACAAAAGAAGGCCAAAACAAACAATGTGGGGCTATAATGCACTATCAGGGAGATTAATGTAGAGTTATGTATAGAAACAGAAAATTATCACAAAATATTTAGGAAAATTATGAATTAACCACTGGACACGAATGAATTTAAACCAAATGAAAACTATTCTACAACACTCACACTTACCTGCTCACAGCAAGTTAAGGTGACTCATAATAAAGTACACATGCAAGATGGCTACTCTACCACCCATTCAATGGATTTGTTAAATGCACAATAAAATTGAATAAACAACGGACAAAACCTTATTGGCTCCATAGTATCATTAACAACTAAAAGAAACAGGAGCACAAAGAAACTTCAGAAGAAACATATTACGAAACATATGCAACGTAAAAGTAATTAATTGACTGAAAAACGGTCTCCTTCCCCAGTTGAGACAGGCAGGTGACTGGAATCTGTATTTGTTAAGAACTACATTTATGTTAATATTGCATTAAAGGAACTAGAAACTATTTAAAACATCTCTGTTCTGCTTGTGTATACCTTGTTTCTTGGCTGATGTGCCTAAGCGATCACTCCAAGTGTTAGTCCCTCACCAAACATAAGAAATAACACAATTATTTAACAACTGTTTAATTTAATACTATGAGCTCTAAGAAATATCTCATAGTTTCATTGTTAAAACAAAGGCTGGCCTCTCTCTCAGGTGTGTCTCAGTGCAGGAAGAAGGGCCCAGGTGAGCTTCCCGTCCCTTTTTGTAGAATCTGCCCCTTGCCTGGGTCCTAGTGCTAGACTGCTTGTTACCTAGCAGGTGTATTTCAGTTCAAGTTTCCCAGTAAGTCGGTGAAAATGGTCCAGGGACTGATAGATTATGCATGTGCTTTTTCTGTCATAACCCTTCTGAATGGCTTCTGTAAATATTGTCTTTGAGGTCACAAGCTCCCCAGAGCCTCAGGTGGTCCCCGAATATACAGTTGTAAATATTTTATACTTTCATTTCACGCCGCTCTGGCTCCATCAGACAAATAATACATTTTCTAATATGACATTGCATATATCTGTGATGTTTTCTGAGACAAAGTGGAACAAGAAGAAATAAAAAAAAAAAAAAGTCTCTTGTGCATACTGAAGCTGTTCAGTTGTTAGAAGTTGTGAATGACTTTTCTCATCATATAAACACTAAAACACCTGAATATGTTGACTGAGTTTTGGATGCAGTGGGAATGATTGGGGCTTTAAGTACAGTTAATCAAAATATGATACAGAGTATTTTGAAATATCATTTGAGTTTTTACTGTATACAGGTGCTCAGTTATAAATACAATGCATCTCCATAGATTCTAATGTGATATAAAACTAACAATATCTCTTAAACTGTAAATGTCATCATAATGAGCTTAAGTTCACTTTATCAGCACCATACTGGAGTTACAGCTGCTTTGGTATTAATACAATGAGACTGAATGGGCCTCCATTGATACATATTACTTATGTTAATTAATTAATTGTATAATGAGAATATTGCAGCATGAACCGATGCAACCCTCCTCCAGTCTCCATCATATCCAGTGCCCAGTCCTGCCACTCATCCCGTCACTGGATCTTCAGCAACTCCCTTCACCACCACCACCACCACCAGTGTCTAGACTCCAGGGGGAATATTCTCGATCTAATCACAGCATCACTACACTCTTTTAATATGCTATGTCACGATGGAGTCCAATCACCAAAGACTCTTCACTATTCATTTTACCATGCATGTGTAATTCATTATTGTTTCACTCTAATGAAGTCTCATAATATCAATAAGAAAATCAAATGCACTCATCTAGAGTGCATAGAAACATTTAACATATAGTACAGAGGATGATATGCGTATACAAAAAATCAGCTTTTGCAGGAATAACATACATTTTATAAAAACAAATGCAGATAAATGTATAACCACTACTTCACCCGGTTATATCTTAAATAAGGTGATGGAGGTATTAAAAAAAGCTCAAACTGGTAGAATAGATAGCCGCACACTTAAATCTATGCAGAAAACACTTTCGGTCTAAAGGACCTTCATCAGAGCATACACGGTTCATAAAAACTAATGCAAAAAATTCTTAATTTATTACAGGTAAGCAAAAGGCAAAGCACACAGAATAACGGTATCAAGTAAATTAATAAATAACACAAAATCCTGAAAAGAAAGCAGTGTAAAGTAAAATACAAGGTTGTGGCGTGTTTGGTGGTGTGCTAGAGCCACCTGCTGTGTTAAAGCCCCACATTTTATAGCACCACTCCAGAAGCTTACAATGAATGAAAAGACAGATCTGAGATCTGAAAGTGGATTTTGACACAGTCCCTCTGCCCCTCCTGGGTCCTCGGCTTCAGGAATATCAGTCTGACTCAGCCTGACAACACAGGTCCTCCGTGAATAACTGCATCCTATCGCTTCCCTGAGTGACGTTGGCGATGACATTGTTTTCATGAGACTACCTGATTGGATGCAGGTTGTTTTTGTGAGATAAGGACACACAGCAGATAGAGTGACTAATGGATTAGATATGCTGGCTTTGTACAAATGAAATAAGGTACAGAGAGAAAATGTATATTTCAGCCAGACATATTGCTGCCAGTAGTTCACTACTTCGTCTCAGATTAATGTCAACACCCACAGTGGATTGCTGAAATTACCTGGACTCTTAAAAGTTTTTTAATTTTGATTTGTTTTTGATAACATAATTAAAAAACAAGAGGCTCAAGGTCTTATGATCCAAATCGTGTTGTTACATCTTCTCAGTTTAGCTCTGTGAATGCAATCTCTTTAGTTCATGACCGGCTAGCGTCGCTGCAAATTTTTGTCTTGTTAAAATAAAAATCTTGAAGGTTAAATTACCTTCCAGTAGATGAGTGACGGAATTTCAATTAAATTTACATCAAAAGGGGTTTAATTATTGGAGTACGTGACATTTTTATTAACTGTGCTTTGATTCCATTAAACCTTTCTTTTGCCATTAATCAAAATGTATGGATAAATGCACATGGTGAAATAAATGACAGCACAAAGAGGTGGTTCACCGACGTCTTGCTGTGAGAAGAATAAGAATCAAAGTTTTACATGCAGTAGACTTTAAGTTTCAGTCAGAAATCTGAAACACACTTTAAAACTTATAGTGCTGGAGAAGTTCAATTTAATTTAAAATTTTATAAATTATTTTAATGCCAAAAGCAGTAAATTGTTACTTATTTTGGTTACATTTCAGCCTTGGGGATTAATGAAAAAAAAAAAACTCCTTGTATTGTTGCCTTAGAAAAAAAAAGGATGTCATCACAGCCTTTGACATTTACCCATGCGGATGGAGATGGCTGCAGATATTTGAAGCGCCATGTTTATCACAATGACTAATATGTATCAGTGTTTACTCCTTCTCAATCATTTGTTCACTCCTGTCAAACCTGTCATCTCACCTGATGAGACCATCTCCTCATGTGAATTAGTCCATTATATACCGGTGAGTAATCCCAAGTTTACTGAGAATCTGGGAAATGTAGGATAGTAGATGGAAAAACCGGGGTGCGAGTAACATTGAGCAAATGCTTTTACCGCATGTCCATTACATTACATTACAGTCATTTAGCAGACGCTTTTATTCAAAGCGACTTACAATAAGTGTATTCAACATAGGTATTCAAGAGAACTACTAGTCACCAGAAGTCATAAGTACATCTCTTTCCAAACAAGCATCTAAGAGCATAACTCCATAAAGCCAAAGTACAGTGCAGAAACAAACAAAACAGTAAGTGCAAAAAAAAGTAATAAGAATACAATATGTCCATTTACAGAAACAAAGCAAGGCAAGGACTGTGGATAAAACTTGTCAGCTGTATAGATTTATTAATTCATTAGTAGAAATATCCTCCTTTGGTTGCATGAGAAGAAATATGTGACTTGGTGATCAGATCCCCTGTACTGTAATCACGGTAGTTGGTTTGGGTGGATTAGCGCCAATAAGGGGGTCTGTGATGCTGTGAGAAACTCATCATGCATAGAGCATGTAAGGCAGGAACGATGTAAGAAGCTGGAGAATTTGACTAATGCACAAATAGCACTGAATCTTCTTATGTCCAAGTGATATTTGGTTACTTTTACATGCACGCAATATTGTTTGTAAAAAAAGTAATTGTCGTTTTAAGCGGCTTATGTGAATGCATAAACTGGCTCCTCATTATGAGCAGAAACTATTCTTTTGATCATCCAGGGGTTGTCCTAGTGTGCAAAACACAAAATTTAAAAGAACATTTCAAACAGTGCAGCCATGCCACAGCAACTTTGTGAGGCTGTACTTGCTAAATGGTAACATCAGCATGCTAACATGCAACATGTTGATGTTTAGCAGTAGGCCTATATTGTTTACCATGTTAACCTTCTTAGTTTAGCTTGTTAGCCTGATAGAATTTTTTAAGTAGCACTTCGTCTCACATAGCCAGACCTATTTCCTCAGCACTGTGTCAGGAAAGGTCTGACTCCACACATCATTCTGGTATCAAAGAAATAAACGCTGCTGACTTATACTGCCAGACTACATCCTGTGAGTCAGACTAAATAGCACAAAACACAAAGTACAGCTGAGGCTGATGGGAATCTCCTGAGGGAGATGTGAATGTCTGACTCTGAAACAAATTTCATGGCAATCCATCAAATAGTTCTCAAGAGATTTCACTCAAATCCACAACCACAAAAATGTCAACTGTACCAAAGTCTTTCGGATTCATCCTCTGGGAACCTTGACTGTACAAAATTTCATGGCAATCCATAAAATTGTTGTCGAAATATTTATGTCAGAAACCAAAGTGGTGGAACAAATGACAGACCAACATTGCAATCCACAGACAACACAACATTTCAGAAAACAGAAAAGTGTTTCAGGGCTCACAACAGAATAAACTTCCCAGAGGCTTCACAGCCTGGGCCCTGAAGAACTGAGATAATTATGTAGATTTTTGTGTTGCCATGTTCACTTCTGAAGAAAGGTGAGTGATAATTTTAGTTCAGCAGACAGAACCACTCAATTGAAATTAATGTGATGACATAGGACTGACAGGAAGCATGCACTCTGCAGGAATTAGATATGAAAGAAGGAAAACTAAAAATTATGCAAATGCAAAAAAGGCCGCACATACATATGACAATTATCATTGTTAATTGATATTTTTTTTCACCACCACTGGCTGCTATGAACAAGCAGAGCTGCTGGGAGGAAAACACACAAATAGAAAGTTCCTCGGAATAACAATTGATATATAATCATTCTTTGTATACAGTGAAATTGAGTTTCTTGACAGGTATCTATGCAGCCCGGGCAAGTAATGTTACCCTAAACAAAGCCTGAAGGCATGAGGCTTTGCTGTGTAAATGCAGTTTATCACTATTATTATTATTATTATGAATCATTTTGACTGACTGACCCTGCTCCTCCCTCTGTCTGTGTTCGTAGGATGTAACACAGAGTGGGATGAGATCGGCTGCTGGCTGACAGCTGAAGTCGGGCAGGTAGTCAACAAATCCTGTTCTGAGATCTTCCAGCATTTCTCCAGCAATCAAGGTCGGTTTCTATGTTAATCACAATCTCAACAAACAGAAAAGAATAACTCAATTTCAGTCATGTAATCAGTAGGGTAGTTGAAATAAAAAAGTTAACGTAGAAGTCCCATTGCTCCACAGCTAAGTATAATTATCCGTTCTGTATAATCTGCTGCACAAATGCAGGCTGGAGTCGCACTGATGAAGGAGCACAATGAATTATTCATGTATGTTTGTTGGCAAGAATATACAGTATATGCTCTGGGATGTTTCTGGAAGGAGAAATGACTTGGAATCTTGTCTGCAGGGTTCACATTTCACAGTCAGACTTCCTCTTGGGCTGTTGAAGGATTTGTGTTTCCAGAAAGTTGGTGCCAATGACACCAAGAGAGACATAATCTGAATAATATAGTCATGAGAATAAAAGTGTTGTCGAGTTTAAGAGGTTTTATATTTAGAGTGATTATCCTTTTTGAAATAGTAATAAGTACAATCACTTATTAACTATTTGGATCTGTAAATTAGTGTGTATAGGACAGCTAGTCAATTTGTTTTAAATATGGGAAATTTTGTCTTAAAGACAAAGATGTCGGAAACAACTGACATTAAGATACATCATTAAAGGAGGAAAGGTCGGGAACATTAAGGAATAATGTTATTTCCCTTCTTACCTTGATGGAAATCATGGCTCATGATGATCTGAATTGCAGATCACTCAGACAGACCAGAGTCTTGGCTTTCAGCAGTGTAGTTGCCAGCTTTATTTCCTGTTTGCTGAGGGAATAGAGAAAAAAAAAAACTACTGCCATGCATGTTTGTGTACCTTTGTCCAAACAGTCCAGCTAAAGCCTGCATGTCTGGCACACACATACAATCCTACAACACAGCAGTGCAGGGAGCGATCCAGCTCACAATCTTCTCCCGACACCTGCTGTTTCCAAATGGACGTTTCTGACTGAAAGCACGAATGGAGCAAAATGGTGCAAGAGAGGAAAGTGTAGCAGTCTAAATGTGCACAGGAATTACAACTTGTAACAATGTAGCTTACAATAGATCATTTAGAATATAAGATACTATTTCACAATATGATTTCTTATTCTCAAGAATGTACACTGGAAAATAAATTTAAAGCAGTTTGAAGCAGTAAAATCTTTGTTTTGGTTTGTGTTTAAAATGATGTTTCCCAGTGATTTTGCACAATGTCAGTTGCTTCAGGATTTCAGGACATATACAGTTTTGATTGGTGTTCAAATTACTTGCGGAAATGTATTTTGTTACTTTTGGCCACTGGTCACTTGCATTTGAAACCATTTTCAGCAGAATTTCACAGCACAATTAACTTAAAGTACATTCCAAGAAGTTCAGACAAAATTAAGCCATAGAGAAGATTAAGAAGTTTGAATCCCTTCATGCCCCCTTCTGTCTGCTCCCACATCAGGGTATGTTTACAGGAACTGTACGGTCCATGGCTGGTCAGAAATGTATCCACCCTACGACGAGGCCTGTGCTTTCAGCGATGACAGCGAGCCTGAATCTGAGGTAACACACGATGCTGTAATCATGCCAATCAGTTAATTATTCATTTTGTTTCTGCTTCCTCTTTGCTCTTCCTCCCTCGCGTTTTCCTTTTCAGTTCAGATCTCTTTCTAGGTTGAGTGCAAAGACAACACGCACTTGTGATACTTTTGTTCCAAGAATACATGTAAACAGCTAAGACAACAGTCAAATGTGTTTATTATAATTCTCTAAGACAAACGACAGCAAAGTTAGAGGTTTAAAACTTTGATTTCTCTTTATATCTGCAGTAGAGGAAGCAGTACTCAGATGTTTTATTTAAGTAAAAGCAGCAATACAACAGTGTAGAAATACTGTGTTACAAGTAAACGTACAAAAGTATGAGCATCCGATTATACTTAAAGTATCAAAAATAATAATATTAACATTATGCAGAATTACCCATTTCAGAATAATGTTTACAAAATTATTGGTTTATATTTACTGTCATTTTAATGCTGCAGCTGTTAAACGTGGGGCTAATTTGTATCTAGTTTATTCACTGTTATCTTGTAAATCCCCCCTTTATTTTCCTTTATGATAATATATGTTATTTTATTTGTTGATTATATTTTGTATTATAAAACTGCAAAGTAACAAAATGTATCAAATAAATGTACTGTACCACTGCACTTCTGTCAGATCCACTGTTTCAGACATTTTGTGTGACATTTCACTGAAGTTATTTCCCATTCGTACATTTGACAGCATCACAATTTTGTCTCTCTGCAGACGAGTTACCTCTACACGTTCAGACAGGTTTACACTGTGGGCTATGCAACCTCGCTCATCTCCCTCATCACAGCCATAGTGGTGTTCACTGCCTTCAGGTAAGACCAGAGCAGCACACAATGTCCCTGAACACATGCAATAAAAGGGACAACAGCTAGGATGCTCACTCACCAGCCATTTATGTAGTTCAGATTCTTAACTGGAGTGTTAAGAAGGGCGGAAGAATCAAATAGCTATTTTACTGACGAGTATATAGCTGTAACATGCTCCAACAGACACAAATATCCAGATATTCACATGATCGACTGTCAGATCAATAAAGGCCCCAGTAAAGCCTTTGTTAGAGGATTGGGAATCCATTAGTAGGACTGTTGGTGTACATGTGTATTTGTGCCTCTTTCAGGAAGTTCCGCTGCACTAGAAACTACATCCACATCAACCTGTTCTCCTCCTTCGTCCTGAGAGCCAGCGCTGTTTTCATTAAGGACACCGTGCTGTTTGCTGACGAGACTCTGGACCACTGCTCTGTGTCCACAGTGAGCGTGCTTATTAGCCTATAATTATCCCATCATGAAGCAGATTCCCACATCTGCTGTCTATTTGAATTAACAATGAAAAGAGAACTGACAGAGGGGAAGACGTGATGAATGGTAGCTGTCGTTTTGCGGCACAATTCCTTCATTAGTCGGCAAGATTAGTGAATTTTATTAGCAAAACAGTTTATATAGCAGGTATGTTTAATTTGTTTGATGCCCTGGATGAAATATTAACAAAGTGAAATGAGGAAATTGTACACAACTAAAATTGTTGTATTATTATTATTATTATTATTATTATTATTATTATTATTATTATTATTACTACAGCATGTAGTGGTTTATTGTTGTGGTAGAAGAAGGGCCAACCATGAAGCCTGTAGCCTAGTTGTGGTGAAAGGCCCTCATTTTCAACTTTTACATGACCCTGTCTACTGTACCTTATCCTGAGTGGCTGTTAACGGACCTGTTGGCAATGACATAAAAACACAAGTATTTGGAATCCATAATGTAAACAAATAATTTTGCATTGTAGTGAAAATTGATGTTCACACAGAAAAACCTATTATATAATCAAACTATAACCAACAGAACAATTCCATCAGGACATTATGTTATTAATGCCTTTGCTGCTGTACACACAGCATTTAAACTACTTGAATATTTTATATTTTACTGCCTCATGCTAGATAATGACCCATCCGGTTGTAGTAACTTTGTTTCACCATGTCCTCTCTAGACAGCCTGCAAGTCAGCCGTTGCTTTCTTCCAGTTCAGCATCCTGGCCAATTACTTCTGGTTGCTGGTGGAGGGAATGTATCTGCAGACCCTGCTGGCCCTGACCTTCGTCTCTCAGAGGAAGTACTTCTGGTGGTACATCCTAATTGGATGGGGTGAGTAGAGATGACCGACGACGAGATCGTCTGAGGACGTTCAAGCCCATAACAGACGAACAAGTGATGATTGAATGCACACACATAATCTTCACATAACTTGATGAAGTCGTCCCACAATTCATTTTCAATCGCTCAATTTAAGGGGAAGTTGTTAAACACCCAGTAGCAAGATATTTTTTGGAGGCCAAGCACTCAGTGAGGGATTTCTTTTGTACTGCTATTGATAATCTTATGAAGATGCGTAGGGGAAAACCTTCTTAAAGTGTGTTTGGACAGAAGACATATTTTTTCCTTCCGTCATCACCATCACGGTGATGCAGCGACTTTTGACTTTATGATGGTATTTTGATATTGAATGTGTCCTCTCTTTGGGTGACTGACAAAGATAATGTTGTCTTGCAGAATAAATATGGCAGTGTTTTGAAATACACTGGCTTTCGAGGTGTTCCATGGTCAGATCAGTACTCTAGTTTTGCTAGAGTACTTTGTCATAAAAGAAACATGAACAGCTCCAGGAAAGAGAAAGAGAGATAAACAGAAAGAGACTGTAGCCTTCACTTCCTTTAATAAAATCACAAAGATAATAAATCAAACTCAACCACTTGATGAGAAATGTGAGCCTGTTTTTATAATTTGTCTTGCTTTTGTGGCTTCCTGACACTAATATATAGGCTGCGTTATACACACAATGATGAAAGCTTTTTTTTTCCAAACACATTGGTGGAATAAAGAAGATTGTTCCAGATAGTCAGCTGGCATAGGAGAGATGTTTTTATGCCTCCCATGCCAGTTGCAGATGTGGCCAGAGGCTTTATGGTTCTGTGTTGTCTGTGCGTCTCTTGCACTGATTAGATGTTGATGGTCATATGTCACTGTCAACAGCCTTGTTGAACTATTAAATAACAAAAACACACTACAGTCTTTGTGAAACTTATAGACACTTGAGTCTGTGTAAGAGAGGTAGTGATTCAGCTGGTTATTCCTGAGCCTGTTTTTGTGGTGTTGTTGTATTGCATTGAATGATACTAGAAGGTTGTTGGTCTGTCTTGTGATTTCACTATTCAGTCACATTTGAGTGGTTGGAAATCTATTTCCAGACAATATTTATTTACACAATAGCTGTTCCTGAGCAGCGATTGCGGCTGCTCTTGTTTCCTCAACGCTCCCTTTGTTTCCCCTCCTTTATCTTTTCCTTCACTGAGCTGGATATTTTGAGTGCTTTCCCTTTGTGTTATCCTGTTTTCCTCAGTCAACTGATTTCTATGGTCTCACCATCCCTATCTGTTAGCTGTATATTTTCCCTGTTCAAGCCTGTACTCTCAGGTGCTTCTAGTGATATTCCACAGACTGTATCACTTCAGTCCTGTTACCAAAATGTAACAGTACAATACTACAGCCTGACCAGTTGTGTTTAGTGCAACAGTGAAGGTGAGAAACAGCAGCAAACCTGTTTGATGTTGTGAGGACAGAAGCTGAATCTCTTAGTGAGGAGCAAGAGTGCCCGACATTTTTAGCCAACAGAAGCAACAATTGGCAAAACAAAATTTTTAAAGGTCATGCTGGGCTTTTTGTACTAAAGTCTGCTTATTGTAAGAGGAAGTGGTTATAGTTATAATAATGCATGGCATATGAACCTACAAAACACATTAAACCTGATTCAAACATAAAACTATGCACTCGTTGCTAAGGAAAATCTGGACCTAAATATCTCTGTCCTGAGTGTCTGTGTTTTTACAACCTGACAAGCAAACCGGGGCGTGTTTTCGATTTGGCGCTCACTCAGTGGCTCTAATGTGTCTTATCAGCATCTTTCCGGTTTGCACTCTCTTCTGCTTTTATCCTGTGTGTTTTTTCTTCTGGCATGGAGATGTAATTGGGAGACAGATACATTTAATACATAATGTGTTATATGCCTAACAACATTTTCATTAAAAATGCAGTACAAATGAGGGTTGGGGATTGAGCATTTGATTAATTTTACTTGACACATATCCAGCGTATCAATAATTAATTTCTGCTCTTATGTTGCAGGGCTCCCATCAACAGTTCTTATACTTTGGGTGTTGACCAGATTCTTCTATGATGACAAAGGGTACGATTTATCACACAATATGCACCAAAGCAACCTATATATTCTCATAATTTCACTGCTATGGTAACATTGTACCACGTCAGTAGCTTCAATGTACTTATGATTTTGATTGAAATTGGCTTTAATTGCAGTTGCTGGGACGACACAGACAATGTTGCTATTTGGTGGATTATTAAAGGACCAATAACAACCTCGCTGCTGGTGAGTAGTAAATTGAAATTCAGAGGATTTTTTGTAAAGACAAAGAGCCCTTAATTTCACACCATCTTTTTAATGTTTCTCACTGATCTGTGGCTACATACTTGATATCATACTAAAAAAAGAGCCTATTTTGATGCAAGTCTAATCATACATTTTTCCTTATGTCACTCTAACATAGCTTACATAATTGGACAAGCAGAAGTTAGGGTACGTTAAACTTTTAGAATCCAATAAAGAGCAGGACGGTAGCATCCAAGACCAGCTTCCACTCAGTGAAGAAATACTGAACCATGCAGGTGATGTGCTACAGTTTCTAATGAATTGGAAACGCTACAAAATGCAATATTGATTAGCTAGCAAGCTAATGAAATGCTCCTTGGCCAATTTTTATCCCTTGGATGACAAAGTCATGATTCATTCTCCTCTGCCTGTGACTGACTTGTATTTTTCGTCTTTGTTGGTCGGGTTGACTACCTTTATGTATGAGGAGTGAGATTGGTTTTAGGTTATATGAATATCAGGCTAAGCCAAACAGAGGCAGAGCAGGGTGGATCATGCATTCACTATCCTAGGAAAAAGAAATATTGTGTTACGGCCGGTTATCCTGGACCCAGAAGCAGACATGGAGACAGCAATATAGATGAAGAAAAAGAGTTTTAATGAGAACTCGTAGGACAGGTGGGGATTGCTGGTAGGGAGATGAGGCGGTGTGAGTGGTGGCTGGGCTGCGACGTAGTCACCGGAATCTTGAGGCACAAGGAAAACACAAGTTAGTCATAAACTTCCGTATAAATAAGGGTAAATAATCTCTAGTTGAGAAAAAGACTCAGAGGGGCCAAGATTCAAGCTACCACTGAGCTGACGAAACAATCTGGCGATGAGATGGAAGGAAGCCGGGGTATTTGAGCTGCATGTGCTTGATGGTCTGATTGGAGGCAGGTGCGGAGATGAGCCCAGGTGCCGGAAGCCACGCCCATGCCACACACAGTCACAGCTGGTAGTAAACCAGTTAGCCAGGCATGCTAAAGGTAGTTTATGCTAGACCAGACTTAATTCATTTCTTGCTTTTTTTGTTTTGAAAAGGCTGAATGAAAAGACTAGCTAGCCTCCAAACACTGATTTCTCTTCCTACATCCACACACTGCGTAAACACTATACACAATTACTGTTGCGAAGCTATAATTGAACAATATCTGTTTGGATGTACGAACGATCAATTGCTAATATCTCAGCAATTTTATATGCAATTTAAAAAAGGTTTGTTTTTTCTCTCAGTCTGTGCATGTTTGGATTCTGTAATTGTGCATGTATCACTTCCAGATCAACATTGTCATCTTCATCAACGTGATCCGTATCCTGGTTCAAAAGCTTAAATCTTCAACCATGGCCGGGAACAATGACACCGGACACTTTATGTGAGTCACGACTTACTGACACAACTGCACCATAAGCTTAACGTGTACCCCTCCAGTAAAGGCTGCCTTTGATAATGACATTGGCTCTGCTGGGAGGTAACTTCTTGGACCACTGATTGTGAGAGAAGAGAGAAGCAGCTGATGCCAAGCAGTTAACGCAGGGCAACGTCAGAGCTGTCTGAACTTAACTTAACACCTGACCTGTTAAGAAATAAATAATCAATAAGAGAATGATAGATAACAATCTCTATATTTAAATTATTACATGGGGAGTTTACAGTAGTAGTGATTTGTATTGCATGATGCTACTTAGTAATGTATCACACATGACAGTAGGTTATCTTGTTTTTCATATATTTTTTATGTGATAAATATTAATTATGGCAGTAGCAGATTCAAAAGTCAGTAATGCTCCTTTAAAAGAACAAACATTTTTAATAATCTGTTGAATTTATGTTTTTTTAAGTGTGAAAAAAACAAAAAGTGAAAATTGACATATAGTTCAATTGTATAGTTAAAATATGTTCTGGTAAAACAAAGATTAAAAAAAAATAAGATTAAAGCAGCACATTCATTACTGCAGTGCAATCTTTTATTTTGGGTCTTTTCTTGGACGTCTGCCTGTGAGCCAGTACCTCGAACAAATAGGTGTAAAGATTGAAACCAAGTTCACACACACAAAATATTCAGAAATTCTGTTTGTGTTTAGGAATTAATTTGAACCTCTGAGGACACCACCTGACTACGGATGCAGATATTGTAGCATTGTACAACAATGGAGACCTACAACAATAGAAACTCTTCAACATCAAATCTACTGTGTCTATTAATGGTCCACCACTTTGGTCCTGACTGAAATATCTCAACTGTTAGATTGTCATAACATTTTGTACAGACATTTATAGTCATCATAGGATGATTCCAAATTAATTTAGTAAGCCACTGAATTTTCCTCTAGTGCTACCATGAAGTTGATATTTGTGAATTTAAATGTCTTGACAATGATTAGGCTTTTTTTGATGGAAGACATTTTAACAAGTCACAAGCTGTATTTCCATTCATGTAGTTCATGCACATTTTAGAGTATCTCATTAGAAAGTGATAACACTTCCTGAATTGAGCAAAAAGGTTTTTCTGCTCACCTGAGGTTGTTTTTGCCTTTGATCAAAAAAAGATGATGGGCTAATTACGGTATATGGTCTTTGCCAAATAAATTTGGAGGTAGTGAACATTTAACTTACATGACTGATCAGCTGCTGGCCTGTACTCGAATAGTCCCATAAAGCAAAATATTGTCTGCGGACAACATGAAACATGGCCACTACTAGTTTACATGAAAGAACAATTAAAATTTGCCAAATTGGAACTAATTCCTGAAGAATTTTTTTTATACTTTAGATTAGATGCCAAGGCGACTCATTTTGTTTCAGGTTCGCAACCCTTACTTCTTCTACTCTGTTTAATGGTGGATTACAGCCATGTAGCGCCAACTTCTGACAAAACTATGCTGTAACCAAGTTTATTCACTCCAAATTAGTTGATGGAAATGTGCCTAATTCACATTTCTTTGGCGAAATTTCAAAAGTTCGCCTAAAATTCACTTAACAATTAAATGGAAAACAGGGCTTCAGTTGGAAAAGCACAGGTGTAAATATCACAATCAATTTAAAAACATAAATCAAAATTGATACGAAACGATGGCGGAATTCCATTTGGCTGTTTCAGTTTCTGGGTCATGTTTTTTTAACAGCTGGCTCACTGTCACGGCTTACAACGCTATCCCTGATGACAAAATGTGTGCAGGTAATATGTCTATGCGGTGGATATTCATAACATTTGGTAGACAACCACAGTTTCAGTTTGTTGCAAATCTGTTGAAGTACAAGCCTGTGAAAATACGTAATTAGAAAGACTACACTCCCAAAAGTCGCGTTAGTGACGCATCTCTCACTGAAGCTATACGATGCCTGTGAGTTTCATAACGGGATGCAACCTACACTCACAAGAACACCGGAGCTTCCTCGTTGTTTTGCTTCCAGCCTTGATAAAGAGTCGCTGGATAAAACACATTGGGTAAAACATCAGGTACATAGCTAGTGTTGGTGACATACATTGTGCAAGACGAGAGATTTAGTTCACCGAGCAGTTTTACACAAAATAAACAAACCTACGGCAAACTGCGACTTTGTTGACTTGCAAGATTATCTTTTAAATTGAAAAAGCAATATGTGTCATGTCAAACAGGAGCATAAGATTATTTGTCTCTCGCCGTGAATATTTTTTCTGAAACAGGGTCCCATGGGGGACACCGGAAGGGGAGGGATTTCACTTCTCTATTTGCTTGCAGACCGTCCTTTTCTTTATACAATACTTTGAGACAAATTTTAGTTGTGTTAGTGCTTCTTGAACTATGGAACAATTGTTCAGTGTTGAGGTAAAACTGCTTAGTAAGAAACTGATATGTCAGAAACGGTTGACAGTTTCTATGAAGCGTGTACTATGAAGAGGGAAAGAAGAGGGGATTGATGAAATCCCTTAATAAAGTACTGAAGTCTTCCTCATAGTTGAAGAGTAAAAATGCTTCACCTGTGAATCTACTCTTGGAGCCCAGAAATCATTCTTTACCTGAGTGAATCCTTCCTTCCTTTTGACATTTGGTCGGTTCAGATTCCAGCTCAGCTGAATTAGCAATGAACGCAGCACATAAAAATAGCCCCGGATGCCAGAAATAGATGTCTCCTCTATCGCCGTGCGACAGGATTGTTCCACCAGTTCAATCAATGTTTCACGCTTTCAAAAGCTTCATCTCTGTCTTACAAACTTCAATCTGATTCAGACACATGAACACAAAGGCATAAGTCTCCGGTGTGACAAAAGACATACACAATCCTATTATAGGCCTGAAAAAAAAAAAAACTTTAATCTTCCAGCAGCCAAAAAGTTACATCTGATAAGAGTGACTATTTTTGTTATTAAGAATATCCAGACGACTATTGTCACGCCCTTGTTCAAGCTTTGAATTGGATGTGCACAATGTGTAGACACCTCTATTGGGGTTAGATTGACAAATAATTGATCTGCGATAGATTATGTTTTTGAATCGGCTGAGAGTTTAGATCACTAGACAATGTTAATTCACCATATTGGTAACATGAAAGAATAAACTTAATAAAATTTAAGAGAATAAGACGGGGGTACTTATTAGTTGTCATTTTTTGAGAGGTGGAGTTTTTATTTCAACCCACATGACTTGTAGCAAATTGGTGCAATAATGTAATGTCACCACAATTAAATAACATTCGCACATTATCATTAATCTGATTTTAACTCAACTTTGATGCACAATGCATCAGGGTTTTGTATTGTGACATTTAAATCTATTCCACTGATGACGTGTTGTTTTAAAGGTCAGTTTGATTTTATATCTGCCACATCTGCTCTACCTTTGATGCAACTTGGTGGAATAATGCATTCTGGCATTTAAAACTAACACTGATAATGGTGATTATTTATGTGAAAAGCTATTATTACTACATGTTCAGATTTTTGTTGTTGAGATGATGCATCTTAATTTAAAGCTCCTGGAAACTTTCTAATCTTCATGATTTGTCTTTGACATGAAACATTTATAAGTAACCATCAAAGTCAAAGTGTAAAACTCTAGCTAATTTGCTTCTTTGGGACATCATATTTGATTAACATTGGCCAGGCCACATAAGCAAACAAATCTACAACTGTCGTTACATTTTGATTCAAAGTTGCTAAATCCTGATTGGTGCAGGAGAGTATTTGACGTCCCCCATTTCAAAAATGAGCCCCACCAACCCAAAACGTAAAGATAAATAAACTAAAAAAGAGCAAAGATACTGAAAAGAGCAAAAATAAACAAAAAAAATACAGAAATCTCTTATGTGAAACAGCCAGAAGATTATGTTTCATGAAAGTCTTATCTCCGATTGAGAAAATGTGTTTCCATGGTGGATTAGCCTGAGGTTGTGCCTTAAAATTACCTGGACTGCTGTCAAGGCTTTCTTCTTTCTTTCATTCCTTTGTTATTTGTTTCCTTCAGGAGGCTGGCTAAATCCACCCTGTTCCTCATCCCTTTGTTTGGGATGCACTACACAGTATTCGCCTTCCTGCCCGAGAACACTGGAGTGGCAGCCAGACTCTACATCGAGCTGGGCCTGGGATCCTTTCAGGTATAAAGCAATAGATAGGGATCAGAATAGAAAGTCCAGACTAAAAAACTATAGAAAGACAAATCACAAAACAAGTTACCCAAGGTGCATTGCTCACAGAAGGATGCTCCCAAGATACAAATTTTTCACTGCAGACAGTTTGACTTATAGGATAGCGCAGGTGTTACTAATAACACTAACAATGGTTCTGCTTTTTTCTAGTCATGAAATAAGCATGAGTCATTTCCTAATGTGACATGTCAAAATGTATTCCATAAAAAGGCCTATTGAAATTCAAATAATTTTGTAAAAATAGTCTGAACACCTTACCTTTAATTTGGGGCGGGGGGTTATGTCTTAACTAGGAAGATGACTACAGGTCTGATTTACAGCAGCCATTTTGGCATGTCATTGCAGGGTAAACACAGGTGTAATTAATAACGCTAATTATGGCCCTGTGCCAGGTGGGCCAGGGTCCTGGTATTGCGCATGCTGATTTGAATAGCTGTGACACTAAATAAAATGGGACAATGATTAACTTCAATCAATTACACCTGTGTTTACCCTGCTGTGACATGTCAAAATGGCTGCTGTGAAAAGGGCCAATAGAGAGAGAGAGTGATGGAGAATGATCAAACTTTAACTGGGGATGTTGGTCTACACCGTTAAACTAAAGTCTACTTTAAAAATAATTTGGAGCAACTTTTCAAGCTGGCAATATTGAAGTATTTATGAATTTGTTTAACAAATTTGTCTAAGAAAAAAGGCCATCTGTTTGTCACTGCATATTGACTAGTGAAAATATGAATGCTTTCAAATGTCTTCTTATTTGTCGCTTGAGGTGTGTAAAATTGGGGAACATCTTAGGATCTGAACGATTGAGTTCAAGCTTATAATCAGACCAAAAATGAGTTTTTCCATAATCGCAATGTCTGAGAAATTTACATCCAAGAGATACCGCGAACCGTTTATCTTTAAGGCTGACTAGACATACATCATATGTGTACGTGTCACGTCTCTTGTGTTGCAGGGTTTTGTGGTGGCACTGCTTTACTGTTTCATGAATGGAGAGGTAAGTGACTATAGGGGACAGTTAAATGATACAAATATTCAAGTATGTATCATACACAGACAGACAGAGAGAAAACAAACTACATAAAGCTGAAACGTCTTTGCTGTACATTTCCACTAGTTTGTATTGCTATATTATCTGCCACAGTGTATTTTCTGGTACTGTCACTTGGGGAACATTGTTCACATAGTGGCTTTAACAGAATCAGTTCCTGTCTCTGGTACTAGGCTGCATACATGTGTTTGTCTGCAGGTCCAAACAGAGCTGCGGAGATGGCTGTGGAAGTGTCACAATCAAAATCATCTCACGCCGGCCAAGCGAAGCATCACTCAGATAACAGTTCAAGCCCGCGGGGGGCTCAGGCAACCTCCTTCTAGTGGAAACGTCTCTTCGGTTTGATTTTTAAGATCCCAGCCATGATAGACGAGTTGTCGTGAGAATGTCAAACAAACTACTCAAGGCAGTCCTCAACTTGCTAATGACAATAACTCAACAACCCCTCTGTGGGAGGAGCGTAATGAACACTGGTGAGTGATTGAGGAAATGTTGCATTATTAAATGCATCATATCAGTGTCAGCAGCAGCTGCAGCCATGACATCACACATTTCTGAGTATA
The DNA here is from genome assembly GCF_023349555.1 of Cebidichthys violaceus. NCBI lineage: Eukaryota > Metazoa > Chordata > Actinopteri > Perciformes > Stichaeidae > Cebidichthys > Cebidichthys violaceus. Next base: position 10,889,650 of record NW_027176964.1, read on the forward strand.
ATCACAGTTTCTTCTAAAATGGTTTCAACCAAAAGTTACAAAAAAGTAAAGGAACACTGGTGCTTTCATTTGTAATGACGTCGTGGTGACACGTTGTCCAGTCCACAGTAGAGACAGAGCTGGCCCGAGAACTTGCTGTAAGATGATTTAACATGGTTTTGTTTACAGCAGTCCTGTCTCCTAAAAGTTACGTTCCAATACAATGAAACAGCATTACGAAGTACGTTTCGAGTTGGGCGTGGATTACGTTTGCTTTTGACATATCACAAATCACTTTCAAACAAGCCCATGGTGAACCATGTATTTTTGTTCACAAATACTAACGCTTTGTCAGGGGCCCTAAGCTTCAAACTATGAAGCTTAGGGCCCCTCTTGTTACCCCTTGTTACCGTCACTGACGCTGTGTCAGTTTACACTCATTACATGCAGTAAGTCTGTGTAGTAAGTGAGTCTTTTTAAAACAAACTTCTGGCTTCACAGGAAATTAGGTTTAGGCAACAGAACCCTTTACTTAGGTTTAGGAAGAGTGTGATTGACGTTGACTTGCATGACAGACGAGGCATGTGACAAAATGTTAATGTTTAATTTTATTTTCTCAAGGGACATGAAAAGAAGTCTCCTGTTCAAAAGTCCTGTGTTTGTTTGACCCTTCCACCCATTTATCCTGCCCTGTGTGGACTATCTCGCTTTATACTACGTCAGTTGTTCTGAGCGTCTATTAATGACGCGGCTGGGTTTAGGTTGGTGCAGCGGTATGAGACGCTGAGGGCATTTACCAACTGTCTGTATTTGACGAGTTTACAGTGAGATTGATTTTTTTTCTACTAAACTTATTTTTTTTTTCAATTTACAACGCTAACCACGTGGTTTCGAACTGTTTCAAACTGTGACCGTAATCTCTCAAAATGTAATTGAGAGTGCAGTTCGTATGGGAATGTAATTTTGTAGGAGACAGGGTTGGTTTACAAAAATCAACAAATGTTGAGGAATTATAAGGACACCGCTGTGGAAACAATGGATGTTTGAACTTGGCTAAATTATAGGATTGAGCTTGACTCGTTTAATTGTTTTGTGCTGCACGTAATAGAGGCAGTTACTCTATTTCGGTGCAGGTTGAACATATGTGCAGGACTGATATGGACTGAGTGTTAACTGATGCTAATTGATTTTTGTGCAGAAATTCACCTGGTGGTTTAGAGAGAAGTTTTAAGATCTTGGACCTGAGTAAAGTGTAAAGTGTATTCAAAGGTGTGTGTGTGTGTGTGTGTGTGTGTGTGTGTGTGTGTGTGTGTGTGTGTGTGTGTGTGTGTGTGTGTGTGTGTGTGTGTGTGTGTGTGTGTGTGTGTGTGTGTGTGTGTGTGTGTGAAGCTGACATATATTGGGTATGTCATGTCTTACAAGACTTCTTATTTTGAGGAGTTGTCTGCTTTGATGAACCATCTGAAACCATTTGAAACACAGTATTTGTGAATATTCATAAGCTTGATTTTTTTTTTTTTCTTCATCGCATCGTCATTTTTTATGCCGTTGCCAGATGTGATAATCCTAATTCTTGCACTACAGGAGATACCAAATTTATACAAAACATTGTGCCAAGCATTTACATGGTAATGTGGCTTTAAAAAGGTACTGTAACAAGATGAAGCATTTTAACTGACATAGTGAGCGTGTCTTAAGATACATATCTGTGTTGGAACTTTCCAGTTCTGTTGAGTTTATGGTGAAGGACTGTAAAATGTTCAAACCAACCATTTACAGTAGATTGTCAAGAACTGGGAAATGTGATGCGGCCTTGAAAATGTCTGTTAAACCTGCACTCATTAATGAAAAAAAAAAATACCTCTGTGTTGGGTTTTGGGTTCAATATTGGTTGAATCGATGCATCTCTAGTTCACAAACCATGAATAATGCACTGGACTGTTCCATTAAGCACTTTGATGGTCATTGTCAGTACACAATATGATTTAATGTTGCACTTCATTTTACACTGAATATACAGTACTACTTGTTCTTGTGGATTTAATGAGGGTCAGCCTTTCTAGGGCACAGTAATAAATTAAACACGTGGTTTGAGAAGTAGCCTATTAACTGCATTACAATTATTATTAGAGTAACAGTATATTAATTATTGATGAATTTCATCTACACATTGTAGACTTGGATTTTGAGGTATTAAATGCTTGGGGAAAGATGTTCATAAATGTTGATGTGACCCTTGATTTGGATAACATTGGGAAAGAGAATCAGCAAGTTGCTCTGTCGTACGGTTCATAATCCTTACATTAAAAATAATTGTTTTTACAGATCTAATTCACCCATAAATGTTTGTACAAGATAATTTCCTCTTATTATAACAAAGTAATGGTGAACCCATAAACTGCCAAATCTGTACACTGTCCATTCTAACGGATGGGACAGCTGAGTGAAACAAAGAACAATCTCGAAATGCAACAATGTACCACAGATAGATTTATTTTGCAGTCAAATTTACACAACCTGGGACATAAATGTTTGACACCAGAACACATGTAACACATGACACACTGTCACAGGTAGAACATCATATGGATGAGGCTTTATAGATATTCTTTTGACATTTAAGTTACATATATCCTCATTAATAATGCTTGTCATTACGTACACATGTGTACAGAATACACTTGCTCCAACTTCCACGCACACTCACACACACACGCACACGCACACACACACACGCACACACACACACACACACACACACACACACACACACACACACACACACACACACACACACACACACTCTGAAAACAGTTACTTAAACATACAAAAACACGGTCACAAACATTACAGGTTTTCGTCAAGAGGTCCACCTGTGTGCTGAAAATATACATATACAGTGCATTGTATATGATCAAGAAAAGACATCATTTGTACACCATGGCAAATTGATAGCAGGCGACATTTAAGAGCAGCTGAGTAACATCGGTACATTCAAAAATTCATTGGCAATCAATTGAACTCACACACTTCATAAAACTGGCTCAACACGCACAACCGCCAAGGGAAAGGCATCTAAACACAGAGATATGCCACACTGAGAAGAGTTACATTTAAAGGAATAGCCTGACATTTTTGGGAAATACACCAAATATTTGCTAGCTGTTTTGTAATTATCTAGTCAAGGTAAGGTAGCTATTAGTTAGCCAATAACTTCTAGCTGGGAGCTTATCTATGTCCCCAGGGTACGATGTTCCCCAGCTCAATATCACCTTATTACAACAAAGGAGACCTTTCAAAGTCCCATCAGTAATGCTTTTTTTTCTAGCTGATGTTATACTCTAATTAACTAACTCATTTTGTTGTGTTTATATTTGGTTCAATTTACAATGTTAACCATGTAAATTGAACCAATCTACAGTAACCTGGGAGAAAATACAGGGTAATAAAATGAAGAGCCTGGGAACATTGGGGTGCTAGCTGCTTCCTCCTGCTTCCAGTCTTCGTGCTAAGCTAAGCTAACCGGCTGTAGCTTCATTATTAGTGTACCAACATTAAAGTAGTATTAATCTTCTCAGCAAACCCTCAGCTAGAAAGTGAATGAACACATTTACGAAAATGTCAGACTATTGCTTTCAGAAAATGTGTCAAGAGCTTTTCTTTCACACAAAAAGATTAGTGTGCTTCCGTAATACTAAACTAACTGTAAGAAGTGGTTTGTGGAGAGAGGAACGGTCACTAAAAGGTGCCCCCAATTCTCAATATTTCCTCATATCTCAGTAACTTTTGAAATTCAAATAGTTCAGTTTGTTTTGAAACTAGAGTGAAATTTTGGGATTGAGAGGGGGCACATTTTACCTCATTAAGAAAAATATAACTTGTAGGCTTGTTGATTTAGTTCTGTATAAAAAAAATTGACGCTGTGAAAAGTGAACAATGTTAAGCACTACCTATTTCATCAAAAATTCAAAGTACAAGGCTCAAAAAGCAAATCAATGCCAGTCTAACTTCCCCCCAACTAAAATGATTTGCTGCCACCTTGTGGTAAACAAATATACAGCACAGACATGGTCATGAAAGGAGTTTTCTACTCTTTTCACAGACAGTAACAGCTTTGAGACATGGTCGTTTCCATCTGAGCTGATTCAGACTCAGAATGACGGCTGGTGATAGAACACGTAAGCAGCAGCAGAGTGTTTTCTTTTATCACACCCTCATACAAACTTTGTGTTTTATCTGTCGCAGTTGTTCCACCTTCTAATACCTTCCTAATTAAAAAAAACCCAAACATTTCTACCTCTGGCTCTAGTTCCCTTGATAGTATCTTGTCACACACTGTTTCATCAAAAAGCAGCCAAGCAGATGCAGAAATCTGATGCATCTCTTCTTCAGTAGTGTTTATTTTGTATCTCGCTTTTTAGAGTTTATATCTTTGCTCTCTCACAATATCCTCTGTAGCTTTGGGCAGCAATTTCCTATGAGTGTTTTTTTGTTTTCTTTAAAATTAGAAATGAGACATTGTGCCACACATCTCACCAGTTATAGCAACACGAGAGTCGATATCAATAATGAAATAATACATCAGGCATACAACTAAATTACACATAAGAAAGCACGTATACTGTACATTGAGTCATTTCACATGGCACTGGTTCATGGAAAATAAATTTACATCCTTTTCTGTTCGATAATTGTCAATTCATCTTTTTAAGATACTACAATCGTATAATCCATTCAGATGAAAGTACAAAAAAATAAATATCTTGAGTAAATGTTGTGGATAAATCCTCCTGTACACATCGTTTCACATTTCATCTTAAATCATTTCTACGTCTGGACAGTTATTGTTTGTTAGCTTACAAACAAAAGAGAGAGAAAGAAAAAAAATGGGCAACACACTGCGATTGTCAAGAGCTGTCACATTAAAGCATTTTTGTGTTGACTGTTAGAACATGTATTGTTTTGAAGCTGTTTATGTGTCTGACGTTGGTGCTGAATTGTAACGGACTTATAGATGATAGTTGTAACCAGCAGGTCAAATAAAACAGAAGTTATGTAGAGCTAATACTTAAGTCTTGTCAAACTCATGATTAAAAAGAAGAAGAAAAAAACAGCAGGACTCTTTTCTCTTAAATAATTTCACCAATAAATAAGCAAAAAAAAAATTTCGTAGCATACAATAAAAAAAACAGCATAACTTTGCTTCACAATAAAAACACAACACTCTGTACATTCTTTGCAGAAAATGACTCTTACAACACATTTAAGATATCTGTTCATTGTACTGGAAATAAAAGTGAGAGCTATGTGTGACTGACTAGGCACTTTGGAATATGAGTGTAGGAGGTGATTCATTAAAAAAAATTATAATGAAGAGCAATTTGATATGGCACGATGGGCTGACGCTCAGAGAAAAGAGGACAAAGACAAAGAGTCCTGTTATCTTTAAGAGCATGTTAAGGGTTTGATTCTCGCCGCCTATGATAAAAGGCTGTACATATGAATTAATGGCACTACGAGAAGCTTTGGATGAAATCATCCACTAAATGGCACATTTAAGTTCACAGTCTGCAAGAATGGTAATGACAAGTCGGTGAAAGGAAAATCAACTGGAGGAAACTACTGACACTAGCTGTGAGGATAAATCAGTTCAGAGAGGGCATTTTAAGTATTCTTTTTTAAATAAAATGTTGCATTCCCTCATATACTGTGACGGTTCCCAACCTTTTTGGCTTTAAAACAATACAAAGTCAATTAATGATCGCTCATAAAAAGTTACACATTTCTTCGAGCTGTGAGCACATTTTACCTTCACATATGGGTTAATTTGAACACCTCCAAGCCTGAAAGACGTGAATCTATCTGGTGTTATACACAAAAAAAAAAAGTTAAATCAATTTCCCAATAATACACATAATTTAACGGAGCAGCATTGTTGTTTCTGACATTTCACAACCCCTCATATTCACCTTCAGGTTGGGAACCCCGGCTCCACAGTGCTCATTCAGTTTGGCACTTTGTTCTTCTGTATATACTGTGTTTTTATTAAATACAAACAAATAGCTCAGACTATAGTGGGCAGGATCTTCTGGGTCCTTAGGATATGTGATGAAGTCTACAGATTTGGGCTCCAGTTCCTTTTGTTTGAAAAGGTCATTACAATACTGCGTTATGTAAAAGAAAGAAATTCTGATCTCGAAAAACAAAAGTAACTATTTACAAAGTTCATGAGTTTGTTTTTTTCTCGATATATCTTTTGACATACTCTGTACTTACGGCAGATTGTAGAAAAATGTTTAAATTTAAGATGAAACAATGAGCATTTGTACAAGCAAGGCGGACGTTTGGTTGTTACTTCACTTTGGACTGATATGAGATCAGATCCAGTCAGGCAACCTGTATGGCACTTTGAAGCACATTTACTTGACACCCCAACAGCCAAATATGACCCCTACATTTGATGTTTAACTACTGTTTTCTTTTTTACAACAAGTACTGTTTTTTGGCACCAAACTCTACATTGATATGAATTATACATTAAACAATAATAGGGGCTAAATTTAAGATAAAACATTGGTAGGAAGGGAATTTCTAATATCTCTCTGTTTAAATCTATGGAATGAAATTGGTCTGTTAGAAAATCAGTCATTAATCACAAAAGTTCACAATCTATAGAGTCAACTAAAATACTCAAATAAATTCAATTGTATCGTATAGTCAAATAAAATTATCATGTATGAACGTCAGCTATGTACCTCTAATGAATCTCCAGTAAATGCTTTCAGAAATACCTCATTTTCGAAAGGCCAAACTACAGAATGTGATGAGGTATGGGGGCCACTTTGGTCTGCTCTGGTTGGTCTGGATGTACATAAGTGGAATGGCACCTTAAAGTTGACTCTTGCCAATCAGACGCTCAGGTTGGGAGGCTGATGTTGGCGTTCTCCGCTAGCGGACTGGACATTCGTATCTGGGAGCTGCTCTTGCTGAGGATCGACAGCTGAGTCCCGCCGTTCACTCCGCTGCTGGCCAACGAAGGGTGCCTTTGCTGCTTCAGGTCCACAGCAAAGTACCGGTTCACGGTCCAGCTGCGCCATTTCCTCTTGATCTCCGACTGCACCTTCAGGGAGAAACTTCACAAGGTCATTTTTTAATGTACTTTAAGCTGTACCAGCTCCACGATAAGGTACAGTACACTTAAGTTGTGTAAGTGACACTTTAATATATTATTAATGTATTTGTCAACAGTTATAATTCCCTTGAAGCATTCGTAATTTGAGAACAAATGTAATTTTTCTTTATTGATGAGAGAGGCCTTACAGAATTACAGCACTTTTTGAATACTCATTTGTCAAAAATGAGTGATTGTTGTTCTCTGTCATCAGCACACTGTTTCTGGTGTTTGGTGGAGACTCAAAAGTGTCATGGTGAAAGAGACTTAAGTCATGGAATTTAAACTGTGTTTGAAATCAAGACTCATTTAAAACAAAAGTGGATATTTCAAGATTTACATTATATTTTTTAATCTACAGTAGATTTTTAAACTCATAAAACGTGAACGTTTCATCAGGGGTAGCTATAATGCTTTGGGGCAGATGTGGTACCTACTACAGATTGACATACAAAATGTAATGTTCCTTATAAACATTATATTAATGTACTGCATTGGTGTTTATCTGAATTATCTTAATGAAGCACTTAATATAATTCAATTTATGAATTAGAGTTAGATAAATCACAATTTAATTTGATGTGAGACTGAAAACATATACACATAAATACTTTATAAATGAGACAAAATGAATACATTTAGTTAACAGGCTCTTGTTTTTTTCCCTCTCATCAATTGAATGTACGCTAGCCTTTTATAAAAGATGTGACGTTATAAGTAGGCTACAATGTTCCTTTTTTGGCTCAAAGTTATACTGCAGACATACATGTTAAATAAAAGACCTGTGGGTCCCGACCTGGTCTTTGGGAATGACTGTTGTAAGTCATTTAATGTTTGTATATATTATACATGCTAAATAGAGAGCTTAAAATAAAGTGTTACTGTTTGCAGTATTTAGAGACATCTATCCTAAAATATGTTCAAGTGCTATGTTCATCAAAAATAGCATTAAGAGCATTTCTGTTATTAAAAAGTGTCAGAAAAAACCCCAGAAGCCGAGTAAAATATCATAAAGGGAAACTGTTTATCAATGGGAATAAAAGCTTACCTCTCCATTGAGGAAACAGTAAAGGACAGCTACAACAAAGCCCTGAAGAGGAGAAAAGAGAACACAAATTAGAGAAAAACAGCTTTTAAAAAGAACTGCATCCTTGCATCCATCAGCAAAGGCTAGTAAAGACATATCAAAAAGAGTGACTGTGGGGATGGATATACTTTTAAAATGTTCAACCATCTCTATTATAAGCTATACTCCAAAGTAGTGTGTGCTGACAGCTCTGAATGGCAGAAGGAAGTAAGCGTTTGAAAAAAATGTAGTATCCTTCAGTATAACTTCAGTATCCAGGAATTGTATTGTGCCATCAGTAAAGACCACGTCATGACTATCCTTCTGTAGAATGTTGTATGACCGACTATAGAGCTGCTGGTTAAGAAAAAGTTTATAGTTCCCTGTAAAGATTTGTTTATTATTGTAATTGTTGCAGAGGTATTGATACCCAATATTAAATTCATACAAATTGGTAAAAATGAAGGGTCTTGAGTGAATGATTTCACGGCTTATGGTACATGCTTACAAAATAGGAAAATTGTTTTAAATTCTTCAAAAGTGATTCAAACTGTTCATATTGTTTGACCATCAGTCCAAATCCCCCACATCCCAAATAAAAAAAAAAATCAATTCACTATCAAATAAGACAAAGAAAAAGCAGCAAATCCTCAGCTGGAATGTTTGGCGAATGTTTGGCTTCTTTTCATTTGTAATCAATATTGTTAAACTTGTTGTCCAATATTGTGTCTGCTATTGCTTGGAAAAGCTTCAAAGCCCAACTGCTCTCCTTCAACCATTATTGGAAGTGTGTAAAGCTCGCTGCATAGCTGTGGAAATCAGAGGAGGTTTGATTATCGCTATCACTCTCCTAGAGAGCCTCTTTTTATTTTGTTTACTTTGAATATTTATCGTCCCATTATGTTCTCTCATTCATCATCTCGTATTTCTCTTAAATTGAACCCAGACGTTCCAGCATACCTGGAAGGATCCCAGTCCCAGTTCAAAGACCAGTCTCTCTCTCTTGCTGACATCTTCAGGTGAGAAGGCGAACACAGTGTAGTGAATACCAAACAGAGGGATGAGCAGGAGGGTGGAGCGCGCCAGACGCCTACAAACACACACACACACAGTTTAATAAGTCATGTGTTACTGATGCTGGACAGCTGGACGTGATGCAAGAACAGAGCTAATGATGCAATGTTATGACACATAACTAACTAGTGTTAATATTCAAGTTCAGTCAAGGCGATTGTTGTTAAAATGCAGGCTCAGTCACAATTTTATGATTATTTTAGTGTTCACTTTTAAGGATAAGGCGGGAGATATTTTTTTTATACTTGTTATTGTCAACAAATCGCATAAAAACCAAAATCAATAATTAATTGATTCCACTATCAGGTATTGTCTGTGTAGCCAAAGTCTAATATCTTATTCATATTTGCAATAGAGCTCCATTGTTGTCCAAAAAGGATGTAAGGAAATCAGAAAGTAAATAGTGTTTGTTTGTTCTGGTCTTTTATGTGATTTTTTGACAATAAGAACATAGAATAAGACAAGTCTTATCCTTTAAATCTGAGTTTAGATTCAGTGTACTAATCCGTTTTTAGGTGAAAATTATCACAAGATTGAGACTGAGAAGAGAAACACATAACTGTTGATATGTACAATCTATCCCTGTGGTCATAGTATAGAGTATTAATTGTGTCCTTATCTTAGCTGTGTCTGTATCATGCAGTAAAACATAGTGTCTGACATACAGATAACAAATGGAAATACACAAAAACAAACAACAAATGACACCTTAAAATAATGCGAGGCACAAATGTGCAACACGGTGGTTTTTACAGTGCAGTCCAGTAACCCCCAGGGGTCCTTGATGAGCAGAACAAAGCCATCATACTCTGAACACTTTCATTGGGAGATGTAAGAAAATGTATTCTTATCACCTAAAAGTGTAACATTTTGTTTTGCTGTCTTTCCATGAGCACTAGACCAGATTAACTTAATGCTGTGTATATGTACATTCTTGTGTGTTTATCATTGTGAGGACCCGTTAAGTTTCAGTGAGGGCAATTCAGCCGTGCTCACTTTGGGCGGAACCTTCAAAGGCCTGCTTGAGAGCGAAGACTTGGTATAAAGGTTCACGTTTAGGTTCAGTGATGGTTATGGTTAGGGACTAGAGGATGTAGTACGTCAATAAGGGTCCCCACAAGTATAAAAGTACAAACGTGTGTGTGTGAGAGAATGCATTTAAGAGTCCAGACCATTAAAAAAAAAAGAACCCCTGGTGTAAAACACACACCATATACACACATGCAGTCGACACTCGACAAACACGCACAAACGTGTGTCGGCGGGCAAACACACACACACGCACACACACACACACACACACACACACACACACTTACAGTGTGATGGTGGATAACTCTGACATCCTGCACGAATGCTGAACAGCCTGTGTGGGCTCACTGAAGCATTTCTGAGCACAGCTGCTACACAGCACAAAGACAACACAACAATACAACAAAGACAGAGACAGTGTCTTTAGGGACACAGACACACAGTCTCACACAACACACACACACACATACACGTTTTCACACTTGGTCACGCACGCACAGGTCTAAGCAACAGATGAGAATGACATTATCTGCAGAGCCTCAAAAGACGCCGTCCAGTGGGAGCAGAACAGGAGTGATGTCTGGCTACAGTACAACTCCATAATGAGGTTCACGCTTCCTGCCAACAGGTACGACAAATTAATATATTCTGAAAAGTGTCTAAGATGACACATTGGAGGTTTAATGATAGGAATGTGAAAATAAAACTGTTATGGATAAAAACAACCCATTAAATAACACATGGTTCCTGTTTAAAAAATGTTAATTTAGTATTAGATAGTGTAAATAAAGGGAAAATAGTACTGATCCAAAGAAGAAGAAAACATATTCTGTACTTTTTTTATCATCAACAAATCCCATGAAAAGACCAAAATCAACAATGTTTTAGACCGTCTCTCAATACTTCTAACTTCTCCACCCTGTCAGTGGGGCTCAGTCCCAAGTCCATTTGTTCCTTCTGCAAATCTGTATATGTAGTTACATTTATTTTAAGGACTACTTGGGGGACTACTTTTAGCTGCGGATTAAGACACATTGGAGGCTCTGGTGAGTATTTACAGTAGGATGATGTATGTAAGATTGACCCAAAATAAACTACAGGGCTCATGTCTACTGTAATAAAGGAATTTTTCATCCGGTGGAACTGTCTGTCTCATTAATGTGTTTTTGATTGTTGTGTTTTTAGACAACAATGGAGCTCCTCTGCACCGAAAGTACGATACATCAGGCTGTAGATACACAGGCGATCCTTGTTAGAGGGATCCGTTAATTTTGGTTTCAATATTCTCATGGGATAAACTGACAATAAACATTTTTATATTATATTGACAGCCTTCTTTAAGGAAAGGTGAATCACATTTATTTAAGCTGCAGGGTTGTTTATGTGCTCAGCAAAACTAGAGATCTTAAAATCCACTTGATTTGTCATGTGCCATATTTTTCTGAAGACATACAGTTGTGGTCAAAAGTTTACATACACTTGTAAAGAACATAATGTCATGGCTCTCTTGAGTTTCCAGTTATTTCTACAACTCTGATTTTTCTCTGATAGAGTGATTGGAACAGATACTTCTTTGTCACAAAAAACATTCATGAAGTTTGGTTCTTTCATGACTTTATTATGGGTTAACAGAAAAAGTGACAAAATCTGCTGGGTCAAAAATATACATACAGCAACATGAATTAGCAATTTTGGTGACTTAGAAAGTTGTGTCAATGAAATGAGCTTCATAGCATGGCCTCTTAACTTCTTGTGAGTGATTATGAGTGACTACAGCTGGTGACTTCTCTGAGGCCATTTAAATAGGGCTCATTGGATACAAACGCCCACAAACGCTACAATGGGAAAGTCAAAGGAGCTCAGCATGGATCTGAAAAAGCGAATCATTGACTTGAACAAGTCAGGAAAGTCACTTGTAGTCATTTCAAAGCAGCTGCAGGTCCCAAGAGCAACAGTGCAAACAATTGTTTGTAAGTATAAAGTGCATGGCATTGTTTTGTCACTGCCACGATCAGGAAGAAAACGCAAGCTATCACCTGCTGCTGAGAGAAAATTGGTCAGGAGGGTGAAGAGTCAACCGAGAACCACCAAAAAGCAGATCTGCCAAGAATTAGAAGCTGCTGGAACACAGGTGTCAGTGTCCACAGTCAAGCGTGTTTTGCATCTCCATGGACTGAGAGGCTGCCGTGCAAGAAGGAAGCCCTTGCTCCAAAAGCGGCACCTTAAGGCTCGACTGAAGTTTGCTGCTGATCACATGGACAAAGATAAGACCTTCTGGAGGAAAGTTCTGTGGTCAGACGAAACAAAAATCGAGCTGTTTGGCCACAATGCCCGGCAATATGTTTGGAGGAGAAAAGGTGAGGCCTTTAACCCCAAGAACACCATGTCTACCGTCAAGCACGGTGGTGGTAGTATTATGCTGTGGGGCTGTTTTGCTGCCAATGGAACTGGTGCTTTACAGAGAGTAAATGGGATAATGAAGAAGGATTACCTTCAAATTCTTCAAGATAACCTAAAATCATCAGCCCGAAGGTTGGGTCTTGGGCGCAGTTGGGTGTTCCAACAGGACAATGACCCCAAACACACATCAAAAGTGGTAATGGAATGGCTAAATCAGGCTAGAATTAGGGTTTTAGAATGGCCTTCCCAAAGTCCTGACTTAAAATCCCATTGAGAACATGTGGACAATGCTGAAGAAACAAGTCCATGTCAGAAAGCCATCAAATTTAACTGAACTGCACCAATTCTGTCAAGAGGAGTGGTCAAAGATTCAACGAGAAGCTTGCCAGAAGCTTGTGGATGGCTACCAAAAGCGCCTAATTGAAGTGAAAATGGCCAAGGGACATGTAACCAAATATTAGCACTGCTGTATGCATATTTTTGACCCAGCAGATTTGATCACTTTTTCTGTTAACCCATGATAAAGTCATGAAAGAACCAAACTTCATGAATGTTTTTTGTGACAAAGAAGTATCTGTTCCAATCACTCTATCAGAGAAAAATCAGAGTTGTAGAAATAACGGGGAAACTCAAGAGAGCCATGACATTATGTTCTTTACAAGTGTATGTAAACTTTTGACCACAACTGTACAACATTGGAGATGAATTTGCTAATTAGAACTTACAGGTAAATGCTTGATTCGTTCCCGCCGATGTCAGGGGACTGCAGCTTCTGCACCAGGATGATGATTATTCCGACGAAGAGGACAAAGTTGATCTGAGAAAACAAATAACGTAAATCTTGTTGTCATAAATTACACTACAGTCGGTTAAGGTATAGCAGAGCATGCGTACAAATTAATACACAAGAAAAACTAGCATCCGTCTTACCATAATGGAGGCCACGACTGGTCCTTTGATCACCCACCAGAGGGCAGTGTTCTCATTTGTATCCCAGCATCTGGAGGAGGAGGAGGAGAACAGTGCATTTCAATTATCATTCAACTCTCTATATCAGCACTTGGAAAAAAAATAGCATCATACAATACGTCAAGCAAGTGGCCATTTGCAGAATAAGGACGGTGGAGGAAAGGGTTGGAAAGGAGAGGAGGATTTAAAATGGAAGCTGGGCTAAAATCATGATTTAACCTTTTTTTTTGAAAAATCTGTCAAATAATTCTAAATGATGTTTGTTTGCTTACACTCACATAGATTATCATGTATTATGCACAGCAAATGATAAAAGATAAAGACGAGATGACACTTAATCCCATGCAACACATGATCAGTTCTTAAGGAATTTATCAGATTTCTTCAATGATTTGAAAATGAAAAAACATTTTCAGCGTAAATAAATTATCTGTGGTGTAACAATGAGGGAAGTTAATTCCCTGATCTATTCCCCTAAATGCCTGAAATTGTAAAACCCCTCCTCATCTGAAATTGTATTACCAGGATCAAAACAAGATACATTTAAGTTATCTTATTTCAATATTTGGACATGAAGGTCTCTGCCTTTCTGCTCTCAAACAGTGTGTTCTCAAGTGCTTTACACGCTATGAACAACATGGCCAACAGTCAAGTTTCTTCCTTTTCTGAGAGAGAGAATGTAAAGCAAGAGGATTTATACCCAGTATCATGAAAGTGGAGCCTCAGAACTGCCCAGACAGTGACGCAGATGGTGGGAGTTCCTGTAATAACAGTAATCATTAGAAAATGGAAAAATATTATGAGAAAATTGTCATAATGATACTCTATCATAGATTTGTATTCATAGAATGCTGAAATGTTTGTCTCATGACTGTAATACTACTTTTACTGTTAATATTAATTGTATTTATTATATTTACTGGCAAGTTTGGCAGAAATCTCAAAGGTCTTGGCAAATGAATGAATAAATAGAAAGCTGTTTTAATGAGACCTTCAGGATGAAGATGTACGGTATAAGTGATGAGAATCCAGAATACATGTTTTATTCTAAATACAAAAGTATGTCTCATTGTGCTATCTCTTTTCCTCTAAGCATTACAAAATTGATAATACAAATATAATTTTTCCAAAAAAGTTGTAAGTTTAAATTGTGGCATAAATAACTGAATTTACAGTATGATTAGACAGAGAATTTGCAACTTTTGACCATTAATGACAACTACTCAGGAAAGGTTACTCACCCCATCCTACAATGGTGTACCAGTAGAAGTAACGTCTCTCAGGAAAGAAAGTCTCCACCAGCAGAGTGAAGAGATAAAGACCTTCAATGAACAGCCAGAAATAGTTGGACATGACACAGTAATGGAAGAAAATCATCACTGCTTTACACGCCACCTGCACAGGGGGAAACACAAGAGGGAAATGTATTTTATCAGTGATATTAACATCTGAATTCTCAATTAGAATGAAGTGCAACAATATGATAGGATGATATCTATTTTTGTGAAGAGATATTTTGAATAACTTCTTAGTTGTTTTTTTTTAAATAATTTCTTTTCACATTTTAATTAATGGTTTTATATTAACCATATATATATATATATATATATATATACATACATACATACATACATACATACATACATACATACATACATACATACATATGTGTATATATATATGTATATATATGTATATATATATATATATATATATATATGTGTGTATATATATATATATATATATATATATATATATATATATATATATATATATATATATATATATATATATATATATATATAGTTTACTATTCCTTCAGTTAGCTAGGAGCGACATAACATGATTTATGCTTCCCGGTAATTTTAGTAATAAAATATTTTATCCCAGCCAACAGTAGCGACCCACCTACGACAGGCTACATGTCAGGTGGGTCACTGTAATCTAATGACATCATGTTAATGAAAGAGTCCATAGTCTGAGTGTGGCGTCAACCCATTACAGCATTGTACAACAATAGGCACAATAGTGACCTGTAATTGCCATAGCGACAACGGTAAAGCAGCAGGTTTGAAAAAAGGGGCAGAGTAACCATTGATATGTTAATGAGCCTTGAGTAGAAGATTTCCACTGGCCGTGCTGAAGCCATTAGCGTACCAAATTAGGTTTATTTATCAAGCCTGCTTAACAACACTGAGTTGTGTGTTCTTACCAGACAAAGGCTAAGAGCTTGTTCTGCATTTGTAATCAGGGAATATTAGTCATCTAATAGCGTGTTTGCTTTTTGTAAAAAATTTGCATGTGATTGAAGCTCCTTCAAAGGTGCGCATCAAACAGTGAAGACTGGAGGAGAAGTGTTTCAATCCCTCTGTCTATGAACTTCTCGTTGTATCTCAAACAGACCACGCTTGATCACATTTTTACACGCATGTTTTCCTTTATAAAATGAGATGCAGCACTTTGATGAAATCCTTTAATTATGTTCTCTGGAACCTATTAACAATATTCTTGACAACATTTTGCCACTGCCAACACTGTTATACTGACTCCAAACCCTTCCAGCAATCAGAGAAGCAATCATTTAGAAAAAGAAAGGCTTCATTTTTGCAATTATCTGCTTCAATTTTACAGTATTGAAACATTTAGCCTTGTGTACTGAAAATTAATTGCTTGCATATTTACCAAACAGGTCATAGTTGTTTTCTTTGATAAGCAATTTATCGGCAAGACATGTATGTATGTGAAGTGTGTATTACGGCTTCTAAGTGACCACACAGTATAAATGAAGTAGATGTCTTCACTGACTGTGTGTACGAAGCAGTGGTCGCTGTCTTCCTGAGCGTACAGTACACCGTCCTTGATAAAGACCGAGATGGCTCTCAGGATGAAGGACACAAACAGGTTCATATGGATGAAGTTCCTGGTGCAGTGGAGCTTCCTGCAGAGAAGTGAGAGAGCATGAGTATACACAACGAGGCTGTGAAGTTGGACTAGGTGGCGTAATGACATTTAGGATTGAAATGGTTTAAGAAAAGCATGAATAAAACCTATTTTCATATCATGTACCAATTTTGAGAAACCTGAGTTTGTGACGCTCACCTGAACCTGCAGAGAATGACCATGGCTGTAGTCAGAGACACCAGGGATGTGCTGTAGCCAACTGTGTACAGGGCCTTGACTGAGGCAAAGTACGTGTCCTAATGTTGGAGACAGAGGGTTAGTCATGTATGTCTGTGACAAATGCAGTGTGAAATTCGGATGAGGTTAAAGAGGTTGTACAGGTTTAGTGTTGTTGTCAAAGAAGAAGCAGACATCCACGTAGTGAGGGAAAGGTTCAGACCAGCCTTCCTCTGTGCAGTTACGACTGATCCTCCCCATCTCTGAAATAAAAAATAAGCCTCGGGCTAAACTGAACTGAAATACAATTAATTTTTTAAAATACAAATGAGATAAAATCAAATGAGAGACACATCTGATCGTCTCACCATCCTCAGGGTCCATGAAGTCGTGGAAGAGCTCCGGACAGTTGACCACCACAACTTCGCCAACATTGGCCGCCTGCCAGCAGGTCAGGTTGTCCCACATCCACGGACACACTGAGGAGACAAGAGAAACACAAACACACTGAGGTCAGTGTAAAGCTCTTGGTAGCATTTCTGTTGTAATGAAAGTGATGAAATGATACTGACACCAATTCAATTGAATAATTTGTATTCAAGGCGATAAGGATTTAGAATTTAATTTCCAAAGATATTGAGCATTTTCCTGACATCCAAATCAGGCTTGTATGGAGGCAGCTTTCAAATTGTATTATCTCTCTTGAGCAATAGGATAAAGCAGCCCGTGGTGTAGCCTGTCAAAAAAAACAGGGCAAAAAAAGGTAATTTAGCCCATAGTTATGAGCGCACAGTAATATTTGAAGTTGACTCAGATGAGTTTAGCAACTTTCTTTTATCAACTCAGATCCTTTCGCATTTGAATTTGGCCGCTGGACAGTAAGGGGACAACGTTACGAGACAATTTACAATTAAAATCAACCCTGACACTATAAAAATGAGGGGGACAAGGATAGGATTTTGAAAAGGGAGGGAGAAACGTCCACCAGAGGGGAAATTTCCCCCTTGGCTGGGAACGTAACATACGGAAAACAGCTGCCTTATGCAGCTGAAGACGGCTCTATGAGAGCAGTGAGGGTGAACCAAAGTTGCAGTCCACAAAGCTGACGAGCTGAAGCTCACTATAAAGCTCCATAAAGCTGAGCACTTATGAGCACTTTGATTCTTCTTGCAGCGCCACCATCACATATAAAGGGAAGAACGTTCACTTCATTACTCTATCCTCACGCTCAAAGCGTTCTTGAGACGTTAAAAAGATTGTGAGCGTAAGGGATTTTGTGTAATTGATTGAACATGAAACTTACATATTAACTGAAACATCAGACTAAAATTCATGTTATCACACACACACACACACACACACACACACACACACACACACACACACACACACACACACACACACACACACACACACACACACATATACTCACAAAACTATACTGTTGTTTTCATGTAAAGAAGAAGGAACGAGTTCAAGGCAAATGTCCTTCTTCTATTAAGCCACTAGCAACGATCAGCTTCTTGTCTTCATATTACTGAGCATGATGTTGTTGTTACTAATTAAATTTCACCACTTACACAGCCTCCAACAGAATATCACCTCCAGAACTCGAAAGGCGGCACAACATTTAGTACAAGATGTCACGGTGAAGTTAAATGGCAGCGCAATGTAAGAGATGTAATACAGAGGGGTGAGTGTTTGTGCAAGCGTTGGAGCGAGAAGTCATCATGCATTAGCTGTGAATGGTTAAGTAGTAGCAAAGATTTTTGTTTACTTAAGCTGAACTACATTTTTACACAATTTACAAGTTACACCTAAACCTTTTTTAATGTCAATTTCATCTGATTCTATCCAAATTGAACGTTTTCTCCCAAACAAGCTTAAACTAAATCTTACTCAACCCATTTCCATCTATTGTTTTTGCTCTGTTTCGATCTCCCTCTGTTCATCTTCCTCAGTCATTTCCTGACTCAGTTCTTACATTCAGTGCTGCCTCTCACAGCTTTGATTTCTCCGTCTCTCTTTCTTTCTTTTCATGCTTCAATGATGTCCTTTATCTTCAGCCACTCCCCATCCCTCCACTCTCTGTTTCTCAATCTCTCCAGGTTTTACCACATTGTTTATGCTCGGGTGGTTTTATGGTGCTGCAGAGGCGGGTACAAGTCCAATCGTATGTGTGTTTACACGCATGCATTTTGAGGGGTGTTTTTGAGTATGGCTGCATCTGTGTGTTTGTGTTCCTGGACATGCATTTGTGTGTGTGTGTGTGTGTGTGTGTGTGTGTGTGTGTGTGTGTGTGTGTGTGTGTTTGTGTGTGTGTTTGCAGACCTTTCTCTACATTCTGCTTGGCTCTCTAATCTGTTTTGGTTCTGTCTGGTGAGCTGGACACGAAGCCAATTACCTTTTAAAGGGCAAATCTGAGCCAAATGAGCTGCACTGAGCTACAGCGGTAACCGGTTTAATAAAGCACTCTGTCTGCATCACTGGCTATCTCACACAAGATCCTACGCTGAATGGTCACCGGGCTGCAAAGATACAGCATGGCATCCACACACATACTGCACATGCATGTGCAGAATACGTGTACACAAACACATATAAGCATTTATTTTTTTCTCATTAAAGCTGATCTTATCGGACGACTGAATGAGATTTGTTTTTCTATTCTGAGTCGTGAGGCGCAACGGTGGCAGAATACCAATCAGAGCTAATTTCTCTTCATTCAGTTTTACTTTAAACACTAGTCTGAAAGGAAAGACGTGTCATGAAGATCCTGGAAAGATATGCATGTGGATGTGATCCATTTGCTTTTGTGAGAATCCTACAAATGATTCAAAAAAGAGCTGCCAAATTTAAATAGAGCTGTAACTATTTATATTAAGCTTTCTGTCAGTTATTTTCTTAAGTAATTCATTGTTTTGCCAGTAAAAAGTCGTAAAATAGTGAAAAACACCCATCACTACTTCCTGAAGGCCAAGGGGATATCGTCAAATGTCTTGCTTTATCTGACCAACAGTCCAACACAACATTTTTTACAAATTTTACATAGTGGCAAAACCTAAGAATTACTACTTCCAGATGCATCACGTATATAATCGATTATTATTTTTTTTTAGGTAAATAAACTTCCCAGTAGAAAACACTTAAATAACTCTTAATTGATAATTTTTCCGAATAAAAAAAAGAATTCACTAATAGCCAATTCCAGAGTTATTCTCCTTCCTCTGTTCATGTGAATGAGACTGACCTACTGTGAGGCAAGGTTAGAGGAAACGCTATAGTGTGCTTGCTAAAATTTTTAGTTCTACGCTCTATTTCACAACCGGCAGTCGAGCCATTTTGGCTACTGCGCAACTTTCATAAGAATGAACTTTTCCCCGTCTCCAATGTGGCGTCCACTTCTCTTTATACATCCATGATTTGTGCATGTGAAGCAGAAATGCTCTTTCGCAAGGATTGCTTTCTTCTCTTGGATACTGTTCTGCATGCTCGTATTACATGCATATGCTTGGTTTTAATGTGTGCTAGAGTAGTTGTATATGTACTTTTATTACATATACATTTTTAAATTATGTGCAGTTGTTACATTCTGAGTTGCTACAGACAGTCATTCATTCATTCATTCTCATTTAGCTTTAGAGAAACTGTTCACTGAGGATCATTTAGTTCTGAAATAATAAACACTGTGTAGAGGCCATTTTATATCAGCCATTCATTTAGCAGTGTGCTAAATTCAGCTACACAGTGATTACAGCACCAGACAGCAAATCATTATGTAGCAATTTTACATGGCCGGCAGACTAATCTGAGGCCAGAGCACCTCGATTAAAAATATAATAACAAATAAATCACGAAATATGCTTTTACGAGTGGGTCTTGATAAATCATCTGACCAGGCTAAAAGCAGACGACCACCACCTATCTCTTTCTCTTTTCTCCTATTTATTGTCCCCCCCCCCTCCTTTTTTTACTCTCTCAACTCCCATGATTTCTACTAACCAGGCTTTTTTATTTCCTTACCAACGATTTGCTATCAGCAGAAACACAGAATGGTTCATTTTAAAGGGACAGGAGGAAACAGGCATCGGTGAAAGGTTTGATGCAGGCCAACATGTGTGATTATACAGTCTGAAAATGGCACATAAACAAACTGTAGAAGTTGCAGAGGAATACAGAAAAAAAATATTGTGAACTGACTTATACGTAAAAATGATTTAAAAACAACAACAAAACCTTGATAAAGCACTGAGAAAAGCATATGCAGTTTGCTGTGTAGCACACAGGAAGACTGAAGACCAGACCTTTAAGATCTGCAGATGAAAAACGAGTTGAACTTACAGCTCTTCTCCTCTTCTAACTTGTTATCTTACATCTTTAAATCTTTAATGCTTCATGTTTTTTTCAAAGAGCTCCGTGTCTGTCAGTGAAGCCATGAGTCACAGTGTACTCTGGGAGTTGAAGTCTGTTGGGCTACTTTGGAGCAGCGGGAGGCCTGAAGTAGTTGCTAATGAAAACCGCAATCCATAGCCAAGAAAATAATTGCTTCCAGGAATCACACACCAAGTTTCCTGTGTTTTTGGAAAAAGTAAGTGAGAAATGTGAAAGCAGCTCAGCGTGACATTACAGGCAAACATTTGGTTTGTGAACTGTATATCACCAGATGGTCTGTCCTTTATAGCGCCCTGTCAAGGTGATGTATTGTAATATGAACATGATAGAAAACTGCACTCTTTCATCCTTACAGTCCCTCAATGACCTTTTCAAAAACTGATTGGATGAACAGAAAAATGCCATCCTTCTTTGCCAAATTATAAACAAAGAAGGATGCGAGGAGAGGAACACACATGCATACTCGCGGCCACATCCTCACTTACCTAATTCAAGTTCGTCGCTGGGGTTGTGCAGCATGATGCTCTCCATGCATTTCTCATGTTCACGCTTGATAATACAGTGCTCAGACTCTGAGGCCACCTGGAGAAAATAAACAAAAAAACACACAGTGTCATAAATATAGACTCCATTGAAAACAGTGTTCTGAAAACCAGCTTCTTGCTCTTTCCAACAGGCACGACATGAACACAACAATATCTGCCAATGATAAAATTATACTTTTTATGTGATATTAAAGGTTTCTGTATTTGTGTATTTGTTTGAGATCTTCTCATTTACTTGAGGAAGGCAGAGCTTCTTCAGAAAACAAGGTGATGTCAGTTACTTTCAAGGACCAATTCAAGCTTAGCAAATAAAAAATTAGAATGCTTTGGTTGCCAAGAAGACATCACTGTCAATCAAACATGAGCACTCACACACTGTTGAGCTGCGTACTTACATTATCCAAATTTTTTTCCAAAAATGGTCAAACCTACATAATTCGTAATTTTAGTCATGGTAACAGTTTTTATTTGGGTGCCTGTCAATGGTGTCATTTCGCCTTTGCATGTGCATCAATGTGATTGTTATATTTAAGAATAACACTTAATGATATTGAGAAATACTAAGGATTTAAAAGGGGCTTTAAAGCTGCGCTAATCAATACCTTTATTCTAACAATGGATACAATGACCACATGTAATGTGAAAAGATCTGCTGGATGTGTAAATCAGTAACTGTTTGCTAACATGTTCAATGTAACAACATAGGCCATAATATGACAGTAAAAGACCAACTTACCCTGTACCCCTGTATTAATTGTTTCCTGTGGGTATATGTTAAATATTTGACAAAGTCTTTATGAGTAGCTGGTTTACCCACCAAAATCACTCTCTTCCTGTAAAATGTGAAAATATTTTGTATGACTCATCCTGCACACTAGTAGCTACAGAGTGATATTTTGGGTATGTGTTCTTAAAAAAAAACATTTTGTTCTATATTTCTCCTTCTTTGTTTCCTGAGTTTACAAGCTGGTGGTGGATCTGGGATTTTGTTAGAGGATTTTGTTCCAAACTGTGGTTCTCCAGAGATTTGCAAATTTACATACACTTTAGAGCGATCACATCAAACCCCTCTTAAACTTGTATACCACCCCCATATTCTGCCTCTCTTTGAAATACAGTGGAGTAGGTGCAGTGAGGGAAAGAATTTACCTGGAGGTAGTAGAGTTACTGCATGTCTATGAACTTCTCCATAACTCTTCCTCTCGCTCTCTTAAAGCCAATCTCTGTTTTTGCACCCTTAGCTTTGATGCAACCTCCCTCCTTCCCTCTCACAGTGAACTGATAGGTGCAATATGTCCCAGCCCGCTGAGCCATGGCTGACTCATCACTCTGTCTCTCAGTTCTCTAATATGAATTCACTCCAGGCCTCGCTGCCTCGATAAGATAGAGCATCAACCGACAGAGAAGATGTCCTAGGACTCACTTCCTTTCTCTATCGCGCTGCACATGGGCAGAATTGTAAATCACAGCATGAATGATTCCATTTCCAGACAACATTTGTCAAATACTGGACGCTGGTCAGAAACCATGCTGGCTAAACAAAAACAAACACGAAAAAGGAGATTAAAGAAGTCACTTTTTCATGTTGTCAATAGGGTTTGATATATTATTTAATGAAACCCACACTGGCATTGCTTGAAATAAAAAACCTCTTTGTACCCGTAGCAAGCATTCATGTTGCTAAGCCGCAGGTTACCAGCTAGGAGCCAATTCATATTGTAGGCAAGGCTTTCCAGAAACAACAAATAGTTGGATGCAGATGACTAATATCTGTTTGGCATGAGTGCAGACAGGCCAGTAAGGTGACAGTATTAAATGTGTTCTACAATAATGTATTGATGTAGAACCCTGGATTTCAGGTTATTTTTGTTATACTATACTACTATACTATAATAACAATCAATATTTACAGCTGTTTTTATTGGCAAATCCTATGGCATAGACACGCCTGCTTTTACTCACCTCCATCTACCACACACACACACACACACTCACACACACAGACACACACAGACATTCCTGAAGAGTGAGCGGCTGTAGCTCCTGCTGACGTTTGTAGTTTTATGAAGAGGTTATGTGCTGTGACTATTTTTAAGACTCCAGGAAGTTAGTGCTCCCAACCAAGAAATAATCCTGCACACAACCCCTCGTAAAACAGCCAATTGTTATTTTTACACTTCTTGTACAAAGGCATACCTTTTTAATTAGTGAGCCTTACAGGTGCTAGTTGGCAGATTTTGTTTTCTTTGGTCTCAACCAGACGAGCTGTTCTGTTTCCAGTATTATGCTTAGCTAGTATAAGCGTCTCCTGAGTGTAGCTTCATATTTAACATACAGATATGAGAGTGGTATCAATCTTCTAATCGAACCCTTTGCCAGAAAGCATATAAGCATATTTATCAAAATGTCAAACTATTCCTTTAAAGGGGAGAGAAGGATGTCTGAAATACCCTGCTGCCCCTAAGACCAGGCCCCGCACAATTCAAAAAAGATCATGGATTTTGGATATTCCTCGAATTTGAATGGTGCAACCTTTAGTAACCTTTAGCTGGGGCCATCTAATCCAGGTAAACTGAGGACTTCTAAAACAGGAGAATGACTGCATTGCATAGGGGACAGATCAATTGGTTTTATTTTTAAGTGTGCTTCTCATTTTGCTTTCCCAGTCACTCCTCTCCTCTCCATTGAACAGATGTCTGTCCTGATAAAACGTCCATTTGGAGGATGCAGAGCCTCCGAACGGACCCTCCCCAAGGCTATTTTCGAGGACCAGATAAGTGAGTAGCTCCCACAGCACCGTGCAGCACAGATAATAAAACTAAAATTCGGCATTGCAGACCACTGGCCCAGCGTACAGACCGCTTTGACGCACAATAAGTACATCAGAACAGACGTGTCTTCCATATCAGCCGCTGACGGTCAACTTGAGACTGCAATGTGCGACGATGTCAGCTAGAGGAACCCATCACCCATGTTTGGGGGCAGTGTTAACTTAAAGGTTAGAGAGCTGTTTGTGACTACAAGTTCCCATTGTGAATCAATTATAGTCTCCCTAGTGACCATCATTAGACTGGTACCAGTACAGTCATCATCAAATGCATAGATAGAGGATGATGCCTAGGATGTCAGAGTCAAATAAAGTTACGTGTCTTTTCACATAAACCAAAAACACTGTGTCTATCTGTGAAGCTTCACCAGGGAAACTGCTGCTGTGCTGCATCAGTGTGCTGTATACAATTCATCCCACGCATCTTGCACAACTCTTCCATTTTTCATTTTATTTCAATGAGATAGCTAATAAAAGTGAGTCACAGCAGATGGATGCAGTAGGCAGCTCTCGGGTCAGCGGGGCCATCTGATATTGCTCTAACAGGCGGCCAGTTGTCTTTGCGCAGAGCTGATCCGGAACATGTAACTTATGCTGATGTGCTGATGCAGCATATGGTGATTTCCACGCTTCCAGTGCCTATCACAAGCACACACCCACAAGAGTACATGTATGAAAATAAACCAAATCTGAAAAGGAAAAAGAATAGGCTGGCGATGGAGAAACACTCCCTTATACATGGATATGGCTACACACTCTTGTATGCTCCTAAACATCCCCCCCCACACAAACACACACACCTACACACACACACACACACACACACACACACACACACACACACACACACACACACACACACACACAAACACCTATGGATGTGAACAGTAAAGACACTAGGGGGAACTGTAACATTTCTTTTACATTTTCCTTCATAACTCCCAGACTACTTGAATTGCACTAGTCATCTTTTGATATAAGAAACATATATATATATATATATATATATATATATATATATATATATATATATATGTGCATTAATCAATAATACAATTGAATTGATGTATCATCACTAATAAGGACAAGATATAATATCAAATTTAATGCAAAAAGTGTCAGAATTGCCCACTTGGTAAGAAGTTCCACATCTGCTCACAACAAGGTCTGTGGATTGTCTTGAGTAACCGGGTCATTATTTCTGGGAAGAGACATTGCTGTTTTCCAAAAGTATTTTTTTGGCGATTTGAGCACGACAAGCCAAGTGTCATATAATCCCCATTATATTGGAGAGAAGGCAGACATCTCTACGGGCAATATCTCCAAAAAACTGGGCAACTCACACTAAAACAATCTAGCTTGGTAAATAGCAGGTAAGAAGAAAAAAATATTTTTTTCTCTCTCTAAATTTTGGGGTGAACTGTTTCTGTGTGAATCTGTTCTTTAACACATTGTATCTCAAATAAAAGCACCTCATATGTATAATATATATATATATATATATATATATATATATATATATATATATGATATTAACACTTCACTAATATATATTTTTTGAATATATACAAAACACATATTTATTTGTCTGTGTTTATTGATGAGCTGCTATACCAGAACAAACAAATTCATTTTAAAACACCCTTTTTAAATGTAATTTAACATTTCAATTTAGTGAAATATGTTATTTTCCAGGTCCTTACATTGAGCCATGTGGCTCGGAGGCAGTTGGAACACAGTGTTACAATTGCCACCGATATTGCAGCATAAAACCTTGTATGCTAGCTAGCAACACACATTTTACCATCAGTTGTTCATTGTTCATTTGTAACCAATAAGCAAGAGATAATATTGATGTAAGCTTAAATTCACAGACTTCTAAACTAGGCAGCAGAGAAAAATACTGTCAGTACAAAAAAGTAACTTTCAAAATCAGTTTTTAGTTAAAAGCTTCTGCGGGATGAAATAATCCTGCTCAGAGATTCCCACTGAGCATGTAGAGAGCAAGTGTCATCACTTTAGCTTGTTTCTGACTGGTAGAATGGATTGTGTTGCATTTGCCCCCAGTCTCCCCGTACTGTAGATACATGCACACAAACTACTCACCAAGGGCAGCAGAAAGATTGCAGTCAGCAGGTAGCCTTTCATTGTCTCCTGTGAAGAGCTGGTATCCAAAAGGCTCCACAATATGTGTGTGCGTGTGCGTGTGTGTGTGTGTGTGTGTGTGTGTGTGTGTGTTCACTGGGATGCACTGAAATTGCTCCCTTCAGCGTCACCACAGCTCGGCATCAAGGGCTCTGAAATACATCAGAAGAAAAAAGGTTCTGAAAGAGAACAAACAACCACGTTTAGGCATCAGTATTATTGTGCTCAATTAGTAAGAGCCTACTAGAAAACTAATACGCAGATATATGATAGAATAATATGTTGGTATATAACATTTTGAGAGTCTTTACTATTATTTGATATTTTTATGTGTTTTGGAAACTTGAGTATTAACAATCTTTTGAATTTCTAAGATTTAGCAGTAAAAATCTTTCAGTTTTTAAAAAGTGTTTTTCTTAAAACGATATCCTCAGTATTATTTAACATAGAGACGCAGAACTCTCCCATAAAGTCACATGTAATAACCACAATTTTTAATACTTTCAAATTTGTTTCTGAGAAATTGTGTTTTGTCCGTAGTTATTTCAAGGAGTTGGCTCAAAATACTTCCATACCCATGAGCCTCGGCTCCTGTTGCTATGGAGAAGAAGCCAGTCACAGACATGAATCAGAGCAGTAGCAAATTCAAAGCGCTTCATAGTTTCAAAATTGACCCAGATCTTGAAACTGAATTCATTTAAACTGCAGGTTGTAAAATCAGCTTTCTTTAGCTTCCACTCGTCGTCAGCAGCACCGCACATCACTGATTGGCACAAGGTATATTAATCTTTCGTACTGTTTAGTTTTATGTCTACAAGAAAAATGAATGAGATGTTTACATCTGGAAACCACAGACGCCCAAATCATCTAGTTTGTTGAACAAGACAATTTGTCGACTTAGTTTATATTTCATTATAGGGAACATTTGAAATTCCAAAGAGTATTCAACTGCTAAAACTGGAGAAATAGAGGCCACAGTCAAGTGAAAACCAGGGCTGAAAAAAGAAGGCGGTCGATTGATTAGTCGACTAACAGATTAACTGTTTGATGTTTGAGTTATAATGGTTTACTGCTTTTCTTCGTCTTATCTGATAGTAAAATGAGTATCTTGAGGTTTGGGGATGTAAGTTGGACAACATAAGCAATTTAATGATTAACTTGGGATATTGGAAATAGTGATGAGCATTTTTCACTATTTTTTTATGTTTTGTAGACAAACAATTAATCAAGAAGATAAGATTAAAAGATGACAAAATACAACAAATACTTTTACTGCATTGTCTTCAACGCACACACAAGCAAACACACTTCTTTCGCAACACTTCATATCTTATCACAACAAAATGCTACACTCATATAAACCCCCTCGATCAAATCACAGAGGAAGCAGTTTATGTTTTTTCACTGAGGTTATATACAACCACAAAAGATGTGTCATCACCTGCACTCTAAATTAGAGCAGAATCCTGAAGCAAACGCATGGATTTATGAAGGACAAGTTTATTACCAAAGGTAAGACATTTGGAAGGATCAAATAAATTTCCTTCAATCAAATTTATAAGCATCGGGTCAGACCTTAAAACCTCCGCCTCCCAACCCCCTCCTTTTATGTCTTACTCATCCACACAGCTTCCTGAAAACACAATGATTCACTGCAAACACAAAGCACACTGGCCAGCACCAGCAGAGACACAGCTCTCACACACACACACACACACACACACACACACACACACACACACACACACACAGACACAAACAGTGAAACAGCAGAGCACACACACACATACGCTAGCTAAGCTAATTCATACACACACGGACACATTCCTCTCTGTGTCTCTTCCCTCTAGTACCGAATCCAATTACCTCCAAAGCATCTCTCGGATGCTTTATCAAGTAATAGGACAGACCGTGCTCAGAGGAAAGACCCTGAGATTTAGAGGAGGGATAACTGAAATCAAACTGTCGTGATGCACGTTTAAACAGAAACACACACAGACAGACAGAAGGACGGAGAGAGGAACTTGTCAGACATGGTGTCAATTAGCTCCATTTATTTCCATCTAACCCAAAATGTCACAGCAGCCATGTGTCTGGAGGCTCCAAATTAAGTAAAAATGCGTTGGTATTGAGGAAGCAGTGGTGCAGGAAACAACAGAAGGGGCCCGCCATCAAAACTATCCTAAGAGCAAGGAAGCAAAAGAGTCTTTGCTTTGCTCAGCACGGGATGGAAGTCTGTGGAGCTTTAAAGTGATGCAAATTTAAGGGAAAAAAATCAAATGATGTCCAGTACCAGCAGTACCTATGAAAATGGAGGAAGTGGAGATGTGTGGGGAACAATATTGTTTATTTTACCCAGTAGTTCTTATTACAAGACACAGCATCCATGAGGATTTCTAATCATAAATAATGACTGAACCAACTGTAAGGCACTGAACGTGACCAAACACTATACAAGGAACACCCCAAAACAGAGTCCAACCCTTGATGGGAAGATTGGGAACCACATCCACTAACACTGGCAAAGCAATCACTAGGTTGTGTAAGTGTGTGTTTGTGTGTGTTTGTGTTTGTGTGTGTGTGTGTGTGTGTGTGTGTGTGTGTGTGTGCACAAGCTGTGTTTGTCTACAGATGCAGATACACAGGAAAAACAAAAGAAGAAAAGGCTCTCCTTATTTATTCATCTATATTGTAAAGGGATTTTTAAAGATATGTCTGCACACATCAGCCTCCTCCTCATGTGAGTTGAATTCCTTTGAACATGGTGGAGCATTAATAATTAATTTTCACTTTAAAACGATTCCTGTTAGACAGGAGGATGCTTGCAATTAACCCAGATGCAAGTGTGTTAATGCCTGTAAAAAAGGGATTGCATGTCTGTCAGTGTGCCAATCAAAATCATATAGTTATTGGCAGTTTTGTTAATCTGTTCAATTCATTTTCCTGTTCCGTAATCACACAGGCCATAAAGGCTGCATTACAAGAACCGTTCATATTTAGAGTTAGGCTATTTTTGTTATAATTTAGATTACAGCTTGCAAAATGACAAACAGTCTGCGGGAGAACCGTCTTAATTAAAATCAATCAGTGACAAATGTTTCCCCCTTGGTGGTGCAGAATCAATAGGCTTATTTTGCCCCGGCTTTCCCCCTTTATCCCCCGCATTCGTAAACGTTTAATTCATCAATGCATGTGGGTGACCTTCGCTTTGCACATGGAAAAAAACATCAGCAAGAAAAGCGTCTGACTGAACACTCTCTCACACGAAATGTATCTACAGCGTGCCTACTGGCATTTAAGAAGAAATATATGTTTACTTTATCATATAGCATCGGGCTCGGTGACAGCTCGCTTAAATGATCAGCCGCAGCGAAAGTCAAAGATATGAGTGAAAGCGCGCAGCACCAGGCGTGCAAAACAAGTCAGAGGAACTTACCGATGCGTAATTTTCAGAGGCGCAAATATCTACACAGCCATCGGTATTTACGGATCCCCGCCGAGAATTATTTCGGAGAATACCTTGATTTACTCCTGAAATGGTTATCAGCTCGTCCAGAAAAAACGACAGACAGGTGCCATTTCTGCTGCTGTTGCTGTTGTTGTTGCTGCTGCTGCAGGACGCAGACACCACGTTGACTGCTGCGGCACCACGACGATGTGGAGGAGGAGGAGGAGGCGGAGGAGGAGGAGGAGGTTCCTTTGGGATTCGCACCTCGTCAGACACAGATACAACAAAGTGAGACAACAGTTTAGTCTACAAACGCGGCTGGAGGAGGAGCGATGTTTTTAAAACAAGTCTCAACACTGGGATGTTGAGCGGAAAGGGGAAATCATCATCTGCATGTCTTCGAATTAAATGCGTGGGACTTTGTTCTAGAAAACAAACTATTCATAAAACTCGGACATTTGCGCCTGAGCCTCTCAGACCCTCCAGAAGGCATTAGGTCCGGTTCCCTGCTGGATGCAATTTGTGAGGCACTGAGGCGGCTCCATGATGTGTGTGACTCACATCTCCACTAAAGTTTAACATCTGAATTACCGTATGTGTTCCCCAATCATCCCAAAATGCTGGTTAGTCAAGCTGTACTGTGGCATTTTAGACCAAAATGCAGTGATGTTCCCATGGAAGGGATCTGTAGGGGCCTGTGTGGCCGCTGGCAATCCTGTTTACTTTCAGCACCATGGGCAACAACCAAAGAATTGGCTCAGGGCATTGATGAGCTCAAAACAAGAATCCATTACATTTTATCTAAAAATAAACAACAGTCTGAATATTAAGAGCTGCTTTAATTAAATCTCAATAGGATTGATCCATGCCAGGGCCCCTTGCCCATAGTCTCTCTATGAAGAAACTGTTACTGTTCTTATTGGAAAGTCATTCAAACGACTTCAAAGAGACCCTAAACGACAACAAAAGAGACCCATAATAAGCACAAACAGATGCAAAACAACCACAATGATATGCAAAACATCCCAACAACAATGGGCATAATGACCATGACTTGTGAGTACCACAAAGATACAAAATATCCACACAGAGATATACAAAACAACCACAAAGATCAGCAAAACGGCAACAAACAGATGCAAAACAACCTTAATAGATACAAAACAAACAGAGAGAAGTAAAACAGCCACAAAAAGAAGCAAGACGACAACAAACAGACGCCAAATAACCTCAAACAGAGAGAAAACAACCACAAAAAGACATAAAATGACCTCAAACAGGCAAAAAACAACTAGAAACAAACCCACAGCAACTACAAACAGACTCAAAGCTAGGTGACAGGCCTTTATCATGTATACAGGGGCCCTTTGTCTCATAGTCCATGACTGTACGCTATTTGGAGTTACAAATAGTACTCATTTATATTATTTCATATTCAAATATTAATAGTTATTTATTACTTTATTGAACAGTTTGTAAAACTCATAATTACCAAAAACCAGGGCTTTAAAATGTGAGTGTTTTTATTCATCTTCCAAACACACCCTTCTTTTAAATGCCCCCCCCCCCCCCTTATTCAGTTTCTTAAACTGGATCCAGGCTAGACAATTTCCAGCTATATGCAGGATAGTGTTTTGAGTGCAGGCTGTGATCGATCACCCAGCTAGGCCTTTTGATGGGTTGGCCATACATCAACGAGTCATAAAAAGTACTTAGCCCTGCCATGTTGTGGATATTCTCAGAGAACAAAACAGAAGACAGGAAACACAATAACTGACTTGAAGACATTCGCTCTTTATCAAGATGTATAAAAAGAAAAGAATCCATGAAAACGCCTGATTGGATGAAGGGTAGTGACGCATGTCTTGTGCTGTTCCTGGAACATTTTAACACTGTTTCTGGCTACAAGGACATCAATGAAAATGCTCCCATTGAGAGAAATTTGAAAATTCTAAGCTATTGCAGTCAGCAATCTGTGGGCTATTTTTGCAGCATGATAACAAGTAAGACAATGATGTGAGCCTTGTTTCCATGGAAAAACACTCAGCTGCATCTTTCAGAGTGTTTTGGCTTTCCAATTGTGTATGAACTTTAGACAAGGCAGCGAAACAAATGCAGTCTAACACAGCTGTGATAATTACAACTGTGTGAGAGCAGAATTGAAAATCAGAGAAAGATTTTTCTAGATTTAGTTTTTTTTCTGAAATATCTCCACAGACATTGTCTCCATTGTGGTCACAGCATAAAATAATCAATTTGGGGTTGCAAGGACACAGTGACATTGATGGTGAGTACCATAATTTAAATGTCTGTCAGTGTCAAGGGCCAAGCCAGCAACCTTCTGGCTATTAAATGGCCTTGTGATCCAGAGAACAGAATATGATTAATGGTTATGTCACATATTCACATGAAAGCAAGCTAGGTATAGTGGACTGGGGTTGGGTAGAGGAGGGTTGTTTGAATTATATATTGTTTTATTTAATATGGACTAATTAACTGGATAGTAGTTTATTTTTCAGTTCACACTGTAACCATGGCAATACAAGCTATTTATCCTTCGTGGACTCTTTCACTTTAACCAAGATAAGCCTTTAGTTTAGATTCTGCTATAGTTGCTGTAATCAAAGCGTCTGTAAAGCTCCAGACCAGAAAGCTTGAACGCGTCATGATAAAAGGATGCAAGAATAACATGGTTTTGTCTGAGATTTCAATTTGTCTGTGTCCTTAGAAAGCATTTGTTGATCATGTTTTTCTTGCTGAGATAATATGGAAGCCCTTCAGATTTGAAACTCATGAGCAAATTAAAACCAAACAGTGAAATTGAATCACTTGAAAAAAACATTCATCTGAATTTACGTTGACAGGATTCATCTGTTTGAAATTACCAGGAGGTAATTTCAAGTTGTGCAAGTGCTCACAAATTCAGATGATGAATTAAAAAACTAAATTGCTCTGAAGACTCTCATGCAATCGTTTCAGATTTTCATTTATTTTCGTTTTCATTTTACAGGCTGTTTTTTGTATTTGGAGCTAGTCATGGTTAAACATTGTGTAATGGTGATACTCGTTACCTGGAGAGGGTGGAAGAAAATATACGTTTCTAAAACCTTGCGTTTCCACGTAAAAACCTGTGGAGTTAACATTAGCAGAAAATGTTAGCACATCATTAATTAGCATTAACAAATGCTACACAAGATACTGAAGGTTTACTGAATGTACATGCTGCTTTTGATTTAGTAAACAATTGTAACAGAGAATCAAAGTTCCCACCCTTAAGTTCCCTTCCAGGTAAAAACTGTTTTTGCCAGTGTTTGCACTGTTTATGCTGTTAGCTACGCTAGCTGCTAGCTCGGCCGTCGCCATGATAAGAGTCATGTGAAGGAATCATAGATATGCTCTGAATTTGGAATTTAGTACTTTTTATAAAGACTCATTACGTTCCTTCTGTGTTTTCCCCAATTTTGAGCGCTATGTTGTCACGAGCTAATGCGCGTTCATCCCACCTATTTCATTTCATTATTGCTGATCAACAGTTGTCGGCAGTAACACTCAAAGAAATGTAACAATGCACAGACAAAGACAGTGAAGAAGAAAACTGCTAGCTAGTATAGACCTTAAGATAAATGTAAACAATGCAAGATGAAAATTATTCAGAACTAATCAGCTCAAATGTTTAATGCTTAATAAAAACGAGGCCTATTTGCAGGCCTCAGCTCGAACAAAGATAAGAAATACCTAATTAATTGTATTAAAAAAAAAAAAAAAAAAAAAAAAAAAAAAAAAAAAAAAAACTTTTTTTATATATTTTTGAGATGAGAAAAATCATGGAACTATCAGAATACATGTTACTGGTTCACATAAGATAAGGATGGAACACAGCAGAACTTGGAAAACTCAAAAGCTCGATCTTGAAAAACAGCACTTTTAGGGTATTGTTTTTTGGAAAGTATGGGTATCCAAGACTTTTAATATGCTGGGCTCTTAGAACAACTGATATAGGCTCTATATACACAGCTATACATAGATACAGTGAAACATTTATGAAATATAGAGCATTTCAAATTAGAAAACTGATCAAATACTCCAATATTTGAATAAAAAAGTATTTTTAAAATTCAAAAACACTCTATATCACTTCTATGTATCACTCATGATGTT
This sequence comes from Cebidichthys violaceus, assembly GCF_023349555.1. NCBI lineage: Eukaryota > Metazoa > Chordata > Actinopteri > Perciformes > Stichaeidae > Cebidichthys > Cebidichthys violaceus. Next base: position 10,923,973 of record NW_027176964.1, read on the forward strand.
CATTGAATCAATAGACCGAAGATTGGACCTTTTTTGAGTGTTTTAAGCTCTTTCTATGCCCTTTTTAGTTATTTAGTTTAAGGTCAAATCCTGCTTCAGACTCTCTGTTCAGGGCTGTATCTCAGCCCCCCCTTCTCCGATTTTCACCATTGAGACATCCTTCGAACCGTAGGAGCCAATAGAATTGCCTGGAATTGAAAGCTAGATGATTGACAGCACTATTAGCCAATAAAGCTCAAAAAGGTCCAGCTCTGAAATCTGATTTGCTGAGCTTCCAACCCTCCCAAGAATCCGAGGAGTGTCGGAGAGACACGAATCGAACGGATTCACACGGAGCACCAGCAGCTGGACAGACATGCGTTGGAAGTACGGAGATATTCCATTTTTTCGCTGAGATTCGACCAAAAGTAAGTACAATATTCGATGAAAGCTGTGTGACTTTTTGTGTTCGAAGCTGAATATCTCTGCGATGGTTTACCGGGGAGAGAAATGGAAACTATGTCCGTAATCTCCGTCAGGCGCTCGTGCTTTTTCATGCTGCATGTTCGTAGGTAGCACGTTGCTAACGGAGTGTAGCAGCCTTTTTCTCCGGTCTGTCCCAGTCATATCGAGTATGATTTATGATATTTTGTTATTTGTTTGCTTGGCTGATGGGAGATGTGTTTGTCTCATGTAGAAGTGACCTAGTTCATGTTGTTCCCAGGACGCTGAGGTTTCTGCAGAACTATAACATCACTATATTCGTTCTTCGTGGGTTCTCTGCCAGTTACTTTTAACACAAAACTCTCTAAGTTTTGATGTACTCTGCGTCCAAATGGGGGACCCTCGGGTGTATCTGGTTTTAAGGGAAGTATTAAACATTCAACCTTTGGTGAGTTATACTGAATGTAAACATAGACTTGTTTAAACCCCACCGGACACATTTGAGTTACAATTTACTCTTGCTCCTATTTGTGAATTTAGATTTTTTCTTTGAAAAGAAGGGAACATTGGATTTCTCGCAGCTGTGGGGGGGAGATACCTATGTTTGCCTGCAGAGGTTCATCCGTCCATCAATTTTGTTTGAGTTTGTCCTCACTGCAGGACATCACTGCCTTCATTTGGTGCTGACCTGTGTTACGTTCTGCAGTCAGCGTCATTAGGTGTTTAAATATTTTAAGTCCTGTGTGTGTAGCATTTTAACATTGACAATTCACTACCATCGTTGATTTTGATAAATTAACATAATTACCACAAACAAAGAGATCACTGCCAAGACGATTGGCAGCTTCAACCGGCCTTTCAGCTACATTTTGTGTGCTACCGAGTTAACATTTCACAGGGGGGCCGCCGGATTGCTTTATGGCACAAAAAAATGACGGAGGAGGAGAAGGGCTGCTGATCCTCCAGCACAGAAGGAACTAATGTTTTCTCGCAATGGCAGATTGTGAGATGAACAAAAAGAAAATTCTCATTTCTCAGCTATGAGCATTCGCCCTCTTTTTTGCTCTTAAAAACAAATGCATGTGGAGATATGCCAGTCAGTTGGAGGGATGTGGCATGGTTTGTGGGGAATGTGTCATTAATTCAATGAGGCATGAGCACCAACCAACTAAATATCACTACCATGTGAGCTGCCTTGAATATGATCTCATTTGGTCATTGAAAAAGCAAATACACTAGATACTGGTCATGCTAACCTGATTCTCCCAGGACTCATTTGAGAATGATAAAATGAGGTTAATATGTAACACATAGACTTGCATGATGTTTTTCTGAGGCTTTTTTTAGTTAGCCGTCCATATCACTGCCCAAACCTCCAATTTTTTTCTGACAAGTCTGTTCAAAAGCTTTTGATTGCTTTTAATGTGTGGCTGGCAGTGCGGATCGACTTCTCGAGCAGAGCATGCTAATATAATTGCAGGTTGCCATAGAAAAGAGAAAAGCAGCTCAACAAAATGTTCTGTAATGGATGACACATGTCGTCACAAGGTCCTTTCACTCGCGTGGGAGAGGAGAATGACAAATCAGGGAGACTCAGCAGGGGATATTTTAATGCGTATGAGTGTGAGAGAGAGTGCGTATTTATTGCTAGTTACCCTGTGCAGGCATCTCCACTGTTGCCAGCCTAAGCAACAGTAGAATAATGGCTGACAAAGAGAACCACAGTGTACTTGTCAGTTATAATTTGTCTAATATTAAAAATATATACTAAATAGTATATATAATAGTCACATCAGCTGAGACATTGTCGACTGCAGAGGATTACATATCTTCTCTTTTTAAAACAATTTAGATTTAGTCCCTTTGATTCATATGTGCACATTAATACGATTCCTCTTGTGGACCCATAAAACAAAGCAATGTCTACTTTTGAGACCCCCTTCACTGGTTGCATGTTTGAATAGTTTTTAAGAGTCATGAGATACTTTAAATAATCCAGTAAATAACAAGAAAAAGCAGGAAATGACTGGAGGAAAGGTTTTTCAGAAATGTTTTTCCCTATTCTGTAAATAATCTCATGGCCCCCCAGATATAACTTGTGACAGTTTGTGAGGGTCCAGCTACACTATATACTGGTAAAACTTAAAAATCTGCCTATTTGGGCAGTTAAAGCACAAGGAAGATGGTCAGTCCCTCACATGCCTCTCTAACTTTCATTTTGGAAACATTCCTAATCAGCTTTTGAATTGCACCATATTAATTCTTTGTTATAAAAGCTTTGATCCATCTACTCTTTGTTTTCTCAAGCTGATTAAAAACATGGATCTGTGGCGCTTTTGAGCCAAAATACATAAACTACAACATGAGGAACTATTTGGCTCAAGATTCTGCTTCTCTACACTGTTGCTATTGTAAACATTACATGGACCATCAAAGAGATGAATGGGGCTATGGTTTATTGTGTCTCTGATACTCCATGAAATACACACACATTTGCTTTACATGCATCATTGCTTTCTCTGTTGTGGTTTATGTGCAGATTTTAGGTTGAAAACACTTGAGGGTGTTAAAGAGAGAAAAGACCATACATCCTGTTTTAAGCAAATATAGAGACAAACACAATAGCAGGACATTTATATGTAAATGGTTGTAACACAGAGGATCAGAGCAACATTCAGCAGACCTGAAAACCGGAAATGAAACACTTTAGATAGCTCTAACTTGATATTCAGCGTGGCTCGGTTTATTCTAAAACAGTGAGGCAGTGATGTCTTTGTTTTCACCACTATGACTTTCATTTCTTGCCTCGGCATGCGACAGCATTGTAAACTCTTTCAAATGGTGTATCACAGGTTGCGTCTAACGTAATGGTTTGTTTGGAACTTTGTGCGTCTCCTGCACACATTAAAGTTGAAGGAGAGACAATTATGGTAATTCCCACCTCCAGTCAGTGAATTATCTCACTAAATGTACATCTATTTTGATGAGTTCCACTGTGAGTAAATCTGAAAGATTTTTCTGCAGCAATGTGTGAATTTTCTCTCTCTCTTTTTCAGTAGGCATAACGGGTGCTTTTTTCCAATTTCATTTTGTTTAAATTTTTGATAAGATTTACTTCTACACTGCTGGTCATTCTAAACATTTACTCACAACATCCTCAGACTTCAGTCAAACAGGTCTAAGTATGAACAAAAATCACTATGCAGTTGCTCAGTTAATTAATGGTTGCAATGTGAAACATAGTAATCCATGTCATTCTGCTTTGGACAACTAATTATAAGGCGAGTGGAAGCCAGCTGCATGACCTCCAGGCTTTGTTCGAGCAGCTGGAGCTTTCAATACGCTACAATGACCATTTGGCCTTTTTCTGATTACTGAGATCTCATGAATCTCCTGAGGCTTCATCACAGAATTATTACTGAATGCTACTTGTTGGAGATCCCTGAGAGGATGCATCCTAATGACTTCGGTGATCCCCTGACTTTTTTCTTTTCACTGCCACCATGAGGTTCATATTTGTTTCAAGTAAAATACCTTTTCATTACTATTGAACGGACTGCCGTGAAATTTAGAAAATGATGTCTGAATTGCTTTTATCTCTTCTGTTGTTTTCACCGTTCATTCTTGTTCTGTCTCCTTTCATCAGTTCATCATTAATCGCCTGAGCTTTTGTCGTATTCCATTTTTTTCCATGATTTTAAAATGTATGTCCATTGATGTTATCATCACCAAATTTGTAGATTTAAACACCCAACAGAGTCTTTTAACATGAGGTATTTAAACGGGAACACAGACGCCAAATGTGGACGACGACGTCACGTCAAAAAAATAATAATTCATGATGCTATAATCGTCTAATCTGACACAGTGACCATATCATACAAGCTATTGTGTTTTCTGAACCTGCCTGTCATAACTAATGATTAAGTAAGTCAGTAATGATTCATTGATTATCAGGTCATTCCTCAGTAACTCCAAACATGTTAAAAATTGAGAATATAATTGTATCTATTCAGAGTCACCTGCATGTCTGTCTTCAATAGAAATCCATGTCTTTGATTATAAAAGCTGTTTTACATATAGCACATGTTCTTTCAGTCACACACAGTATGGATGTGGCTCCCACAGCATCAGAGACATCAAGGAACAAAACGTCTGTGTTGTCATGGAGACCAAAAGAGTGGGCCTATGGAGTGTTATATACAGTATTTGTTGGTTGTGTGCAGAACTGAGCCGTCAGTCTTTTCTATTTATGTCCGACAGGTAAAGAGGAATGCATAAATACTCTGTAAGCACAAACAGAAATCAAAGCAGGAGTTTTTGTCCTGCGCTGACTCTTGCACCATCCAGTCGACGTCAGGTTTTAGGAAGAGAAGTACACATCAACACATTGGTAACTGAACCTGAGACATTTCAACCGCTGCAAATGTGCAGGAAAAGAAAAAAAGGCAGTGTGATGCATATTCAAACACGACACATAATTTCAGTTTTAATTGAATCATTGACCATTAATCTCTGCTGCTTTGTGAGTTTTCAGTGGTAAAAAAGAAGCCATGCAAGAGGAAGGGAATCCAGCTTGAGAGAAACTGTATACGATGGTATCAAAGGACTATTAAGGTGGAAGGAAAATAAATTACCTTATGGTTGCCCAGAATCTCACAGCCTATTACTGCAAGTGTGTTTTCTGTAACGAGCACAGGAGGGAAGGTACTGAGGTCAAGTCAGCAGCTCGTGCAGCCATAAGACTGTGGCAAAAAAAATCCATTGATGACTTGGATGGTGACAGTTAAATGTAACCAACACAACCCTTGGATTCATGTGTTTTTACATTTCATTAACACACAAAACAACAACAAAATGCCTACTATATGTCTCTTAAGCCATTTTTCTTATTAATTTCACTTATTACATGTTTATTTACATTTACCATCAAATAAACTGCCTGTGGACCTTGTTAACACTTTAATTAAATTACTGCATTTATTTGTTTAGTTCACATTGACTGTGGGAGTTGCTTTAAAAAAGCTATAACTCAATCTTATAATTTACATTAATTGTGCTGAAAAAAGTAGGGAGCACAGGAGAAGCGGATATTATGTGCTGGAAAATGAACAATCTTATCAATCATTTCTGCATCAATCATAAGTATACACCTATTGCTTGTATAGGCCCTGTTGCATGCCTGCAAATAGATGAATACACACACATCCATGCATTTGTCGGATTTTTTAAATGTGAAGTTGCTGCTGGAAAAATGGTCCCTCGTGTTTTTTGGCTCAACAAACAAGACAACAGTTACATAATTTATCACAGTGTAGTATGTCAAAAGATCTAAACTCTACACATTTGATGTCAGCCTGCGTGTGAAGAGAAAATGGACAGGGAGAAAACACCGGTGTTACCAGCATTACTCTTTCTTATTTGAAAAGCGTTTTTGTTTACTTCAATACTGATTCATATTTATCAAAAAATAAAGTGGTACCCACCCCCAATTAGACTAAATCTGACCCGTGTTACTCAGGTTTTAGAGAACAGCTAATGATCACAGTGAAAGTTAACCTGCCCTGTAGGTGGAGAGGTGAGGGAGATGTCAATCAATGTTCATACCCACACAGTCCGTAGAAGAGGTCTTATCAGAACAGTATTTTAGGTTTCCAACATCATTATAGTAGAATATCTTACCATTTTAAATGGTGAATATGCCATTATGGCATTTCATTGTAATTGTATTGCACCTGTAATTTCTTTCAATGAAGCATCTTTTCATGAAATTTTACTACAGGCAGTTTGAGGATGTAGCGAAAGAAGAGTCAGGGCTGCTTTAACTTGACGAAACGGTGCTGAACTCCAAGTCACCAGCAGGTTGATTAATCGTTTAAGAGGCAGACTATCCCCTTCCAGAGAAATCTTTCTTTAGAAAAAAATCACTCTACCTGTGAGAAGCATTAGTTTATCATCCAATGCTCAAATACAAAGCTGTAGGTGCCTTTTCTGATCAGTAATATGACAACAGCAAATACAAAATGTCTTATTTTGATGCATTGAGGTTCAGTGTCTACTTCCTACGTGACTGAAAGGCGTTCTTGGACAGGGCAAAAAATCTTTTGCACACAACAATCTGAATACTATTTAATTTCATGCAAGCAGCAGCATTGACCTTCTTAATAAACACAAGGGAAACAGAATGCAAGCACAGTCTGTGTATATATATATATATAGACATGCCAGTAATTAGCCCAAATGCAAAACATCTGTGTATCCCAGACAGGTTCACACTCAAGGGTAGTTTAGTCTTATGATATGCATGGACAACAAAAATGAAGGATATGAAACAAACAAGGACAAACAAAGAGAAAACCAACATTTAAAATGCTTCCTCAGATTACTTTAATGCTGTCATACATTTGTTCAGAGAATCAGAGGCACAAATTATACAATGAAAACACAGATACGGTGCATGTCTTAAAATAACTTTACAACACACACACACACACACACACACACACACACACACACACTTTTGAATATCAATACAATGTCAAATCATAAATACATCTGAACCGTTTGAAGGAGTAGAACCATTAGCCTTATAGGCTGCTCTGTATTCTTTAACTAATGTTAAATTGTTTGCTAGCTAGCTAATGTTACTCATGATAGCTCGGCAGAGAAGCTCTAATTAAAGAAATTAATCGAGCAATATGGCCAAATAATAAAAGATAAAAAAATGGACAACAGCAAAATAATAAACTTTTCTTCCCATTGAGGAAAAAAGTGAATCTTCCAGAGCAGTTTGCTTGCTGAATTGGCAAAAAATTTGAGAAATTCAGCAGCATCATTAAACTCATTCAGGTTGAGTCTGTCTCTTAACTTTCTTTTTTCAAGGTACTTTTATTTTGCTCAATCCATCTCACCAGCCTGGTGAATTGAAACTTAAACCGTGATTTAATGAATCCTTGCAAACCAGCCTTAGTTTACACTAAGTCATATTAGAGATGAATACATCTCGAGGGACCTGCTGATTAAGTAAATTAATATTTTTGCAGCTCGCTGGATACAGTTATTGTCATGTTTCTCTTGTATCTGTGCATATATGTATGATCAGAGAAAATACTTACATGTAGCGCATTAACCATGCAGTGAGTCCGTTATCACTGTCAGTATTTTACAGATACTGCATTTTAGAAAGAGTTCAATTTGTGCATAGGTGTGTGTGTGTGTGTGTGTGTGTGTGTGTGTGTGTGTGTGTGTATGTGTGTGTGTGTGAGCTTATAAACCTCAGTGGTTCCCTGTATATTTCACATGTTTTGTCACAGCATATATGTAATTCATTAAATCTTAAACTTGGGCCTAATGATCCCATGTGGTGCTCACACCATGGTGCTTCTATTTCAGTAGCAGACAGGGCTTGGGAACAATGTTAGCAATGAGATCAGCTAAGTACACATAAAATATACAAAACATGCCTTTTTCTTGTGACATCAATTTCTCTATTTGCAGTAAAATTAAGTCTTTACTTGTTGATATAATTGAGTAAATACGAGAAGAAAAAAAAAAATCTCTCCTAAAGTATTCTACTTTTATATGATGGGGAAGGTTTTGTATGATTTGCTAAATGTAGTTTGGTTTTGTGAATAAATTGGTGAATCATCTCAGACAAAGGTTTTCTACATATTTACATATTTCTGTTCCATGCCTGGAAACAAATCACATGCCTACTCACTTTCCACCTCTGGTATTTCCACACAAGGACAAACATCAAAATGATTTTTGCCATTGCTGTTCTGTTACTTACCACAATGTAAATATTTAGTGTTGTGGCCTGATCTTTAGTAAATGTGCCAATATTTAGGAGTAAACACTGTGAATGTGGGCTTTGTGCAGCACTGCAGCTTCTCCATGTGTGTGTAAAAATACAGCACTTTGATGAAGACTTGTCAAATGAATGCTTGCATTGCTGACTGCAGTTAGTTAGACAGAGAGACTGACTATCACAAAAAATACAGATTAATTACAATTGTTTAAAGAGGTCGTGAAAACCATTCAAAAACTAGTTTTCTTTAACTTCTGGTCTGTTCACTTGGATTTTTCACTTTTCCATTTCGCTCCTTCCATGTTACTATTGAATATTATTTTGAATAAACCTTTTTACCCATTGACAATGTTGTTGTCTCTTGATTTTATACTGCATAGAAATAATAATAATGATTTGAAAAAAATCCAACAATGATGTCACCATTGCATTTTGCACAACATTGCATATCAGCTAATTATTTTGTATTTTGGCTGACAATCACACATACATTCGCCTTTTGTCACTTTGAATACGATCCTTGCAGCTTTTATGGTGAAAAACAAGTGTAAATGGTTTTCCTGTAATGGCTCTTGAACTGTTTAGCGCTGTTTAGAAGTTGAGAAGTTGATTTAATGATGTGCTTATTTTCCCCCAGGGTGACAAACACTGACCTATGACCTTCTATTAACACCCAGCATCTGAACCAGAAAATAAAGATGATCAACTTTAAGTTAAAACATGAAAGCAATTAAAAGCAAATGAAAACATTTCTAAGAGATAATGGCAAGACCAAGCTAGTTAACGTATAGCACTCTAATTGACTGCTGCTGAGGCAGATTGAGACGGACTGTTGCGGTAGTCACAACACGGCTACTGTATTCACATAATAACAAGCCATAGCTTCAACCACCACAACCAGGCATCGCAGCTGCATCTTAACAGACAGAGTGCATAAGTCATTGCAAGTAGGTTAGGAAAAGGAAAAAAAAAATCCCATTATGACTTTTCAGGGACCACTTCGTTGACAGTGACAGTTTTCAATTTTATTTTCACACTGTAGGATTTCTGGTACTGCACACAATGCACCTGTGCACATTATTCTTTTCCACAAACACTCACACTTACTATGACATTTACATTTTTTCAGGCTAAATTGTCTAAAATGACAGACATTGTTATCTTTCCAATGCAAAATGTTCATGAAAAAGGAACAAAAACACCATTGCCTCGTTTGTAGGTGTAGAAAGACAAAATATACACTCACAAAATCACTTACATCTCTCCCTGAATGACGCAACACACTTTGTTTAAATTTTATTGGCTGCAATTACTTTAGCTCAGCTCACCAGAAATGATGATAACTGCAGCAGGTCTGTGCCGTGAAATGAGAAATCAATGGCTATGCAGCACACTGTGGCAATCAAAACACATGTACACTTCTACCTCAGCCATTCAATCATAACTCACTATCATCAGATTGCCATGGCAACTTGGAGCTCTGTGTGTGTGTGTTGTGTGTGTGTGTGTGTGTGTGTGTGTGTGTGTGTGTGTGTGTGTGTGTGTGTGTGTGTGTGTGAGAGAGAGCATCAGAAAAGGGACAGAAATATCTGAGGTAACTGGCCTTCATCCTTTCAGTGACACAGGTGTTATATGACACAGAGTACAAAATGACACTTGCAAAGCTCTCACCTGTCTGGTTGGTTCAAGTTGGCTGTGAAGTTCAGGGAAGGAAGGACGGATGCAGGAGATTCTGGGAATGAAAGGAGGAGGAGAAGAGACACATACAAAGTAACGCAAGACAGAGAAGTACGAGTTGAGTGGACAGTCTGAGGCTGACAGGTGGTTTCAGCTTTGCCGGAAGTGTAAATGAGTGTGCCAGAGAAGTGGCGTGGGCGTCGTGTTCTCAGTCCACAACAGAGCTGCTTTTTTCAGCCCTCTATCGTTGTTTTGCATCATATTTATGGACTGAAACAGTGACAGATTGACACACATGTTTTGTAAATCACCACAAAAAAATCTTTTAGTGCAATCACTTCTTTGAGTTGAGTGAGTTTATAGCTGAGTTGCTGTCAATATGTGTTAATGTAACTAGATTACCAATAAAACCACCTAAAACGTTACCTTAAAAAAAATGTTTTAGATCTCTGCTCTATTTCTATAAAGAAAATGTGTTGCCAAGTAAAACACTTTAGAAAGAACTACAACCTCACTCCGATGACATGTCCAGGTATAATGAGATAGCTGGTGAGTTAAAATAGTGCATTTTACAACTTTTGGGACATAATGATCTAAAGAAGGGCTATTCAAGTGTTTGTACTTGTAAGTGGATTTACCACAAAAAAATTATTAGCTAAGTCTATGGGGGAAAAAAAAAATTTCTTTGGGGGCGCATACGTTGTAATTCCACCGTTTGGCCGCTATATAAAATCATCTTCAAAGCCGGGTGCTAATCCTGCACAGCCATGCTGGCAGCTCAACAAGGCTGTACTTTGAGACAGCGGTGCTTTGAGATAAAAGCTAAGATGAACATGCTAACATTTTTTCATGCCTAATAACTGTTGTGATTCTCTGACTTTTCCTCTATGGCCACCATGAGGGTCACGCTTGAAGAAAATTACATAACAATTGGATAAATTGCCATTCATTTGTTTTCCACATTCATTCCCCCTCAAAAGGACTTATAATAACTCTGATTATCCCTTCAGCATCCTCATCAGGTCAAAATTTTAGTTTGCTCAACTGTTATAATCAAATATCTGTAAAACTAATTACATCCAGCCTCAGCTGTAGTCTGTGTTCTAATGAGCATCTAATGTGTCCTGCATCGCATAGACAGTGTTCAAAATGGAGTCAAAAATAAAATAGGGCCAAGTTAACTGAAACCTTGAAGTTCATTTTATTCAAAGCTTGTTACATTTGAGAGGTGAGGATCTGATCTGGATCCACAGCCAGCCCTGTCTGAACCATCTGCTGTGCTCTGAGGGGCCGGGCTATTGTCAGCACATTGTGCCCCTGCTCTGCCCTCCTGTCCCACGCGCACACACACGCGCACACACACACGCACGCACACACACGCACTTCTTCTCCTCTTTCTTTCCTACCGCCTTCTCTTTTCTCCTCTCCTCTTGTTGTCACTCCAGCTGGTTTTCAGTGAACGCCGTCAGATGCTGAGCTCCCTAGTGCGGAGGCGAGGAGTGAAGAGGAGAGGATGAATGGATGAATAAAAGATCACAGGCTAGCTTCAGTATCACCCTATTCTGTTTTCCAATGAAAAATAAAAATATTCTGACACAGATGCACATGAAATGAACTGTTCTATGTACACACACAGACACACAAACATACTGTATATGTAAATTGTATATATATATATATATATATATATATATATATATATATATATATATATATACGGTTTAGTGGCCATTGTGTTGCTTCTGTGAAAGCGTTTCTCTTGGATTTTCTGTTGATGAATGAATACATATTGAAATTAATACAGAGCTCTTTCCTCTTTCGTTTCAAGCCCAAAGATTAAATACTGTTTGTGTCACACTAATCTACGTTTTATTCCTAACAAAACACTGTTGGTGGTAGCATAAACTCTCCCAGGAGATAAATGCTAATACAGTTTTATGAATTACTCATAATTTGAGAGGTTTGAAATTTGCTGGTAAATTATTTATTTTACTTGTGTACTTCATGTTTGTGCTAAAATAAGTTGGACTTAACGCTCTAGCTACGTATCAAGAAATCTTCTGTTAACACATATACAAAACCAAAGAAGAGCATCTGTTATTTTTTTGGCACACCTTCAAATACATGTAAACATGTTTGTATTTGCCAAATTTCCAACAAATGCAGTAAAATGTAATGTTTTTTTCCCCAAAGTAACTTGTTAATTTTAATGTTTAGCCAACTCTTTGTGCATCAACCATGTTTAAAAAAGACTAAAGAGTTTACAGCCACGCTAGCTGCTCTGTGATATGAATTTGAGTACTAAAATTGTGAGGAATTCATGTATATTGAGTGTCTGTGAGGGGGGTTTGAGGAATGTGCCAGGGGCGGGTGCTGGCTGGGTGAGGTGTTTGACCAGAACAATGGGTTATCAGCCAAGGGGGGGCTTATTGGATTTCAGCCAATCATTGAGCTGATCGATAGTTGTGAGGTGAGAACTTTACAGAGACTTTGGAGGGACAAGAGGACTGTGAATACTGGGGAAGAATCAGACCTTCTCCTGACCATAGGGCAGACATAGAGTCTGTCGCGTGACCCGGACGGGGCCTCACTTTCATGTTTTGTTATTAATAGTGTATTCGGTTTGCAACTGTTTTGTTTCTGTACTTATTAAATAGCTTATGATTTGATTTTAACTTGGACCAGCTGATTTTTTAGCACTGCTTTGCTGACGAAAGACGCAGCAGTGGGAGACATGTGGCCTTCCTTTGTCTAAGAGAGTTGAGACCCTAACAATGTGATGGCAATTCATCCAATACCCATTCATTTGAAGCTCATCATGATGCTCAGGCATCCCTATGTCATCAGGATACATCCTATGTGGACGATGAATGTCAATGGAAAATAGTTGTCAAGATATTTCAGTCTGGACCAAAGTGGTGACAAATCCTTTGATACGTGTGTTTAAATCTTCTGCTTAAACTCCACAATCGGTTCACATGCCTCCATCCTCAAATAATAAAAGTCATTGTCTCTGTCCATCACACAATTTGCGGACAAAATGTTGAATACGGTCCACTGGTCCGCGTCCTCTACACCTGTACTCCCCTCAGAATAAAAGTGAAAGTAATTGTGTGCTTTTCCGAGCCCTGAGGTCCACAACGTTTCATCCCTGTGGTTCAACGTGAAGCGCGCTGTTGTAATTAGCGGGGTTAATATCCCGGGCAGCATCTCTAAATTAAATCTCTAACTCCATGGCGATGCGGCTGAGTGATGCACCTGTTCACGGTAATTACAGATGCAGCCTGGGAGTGTGCTCATAATGAGTTGGGAGAGTCAAGGTTGAATCATTTTAAAGGCACATCCCACCACTTTGCCAGTAATGTTTTCAGTCTGTCTACATGGAAGTTGAAGTCACCCACTGGGAAAGGAAACCTGGACCCACTGGATGTTATGAAAACTATACCAATGACTACAATCGTCTTAAAGCTGCAGAATGACGTCCAGACTGGTGCCCTGGACCTCGGGGCAGCATCACTGGTTAGTCGGTCGGTCCACTTGGTCCAGTATGAAATATTTCGACGACTATAAGATGGATTACCATGATATTTGATACTTTGAGTGAAAACTTTCTTTCTTGCAATATTGAAAAGATTTATTAGAGCCATTTATGTGCAAAAAAAACAACAACAAACATGAAAGCAATTGTAAGTGGCTAAAATATGCGAATAGGTAAAGGAAACAGGAGATGGAGGAGTACATTTGGGTATATTGATGAGTATATTTGAGCCATAAGTAAAAAGGATAAACAAAACAAAATAACAAAATATGTCGGTGAAAAATAATGGATGAAGTTTGCCATTGAGTCCCTCTGAAGCCACAGTATATACATTTGGCTTATGGCCAGAGCAGAACTTAATCGTGGTCCCTTCTCTGGTTGGAGTTTAATTGTCTGTATTGCCAAGAGCTTCTAATTCTGTGACTGATGGATGTCCATCCTCTGAGATGTGTAGATGAATAGTCTCTAGTTTGCAATGATGCTATAAATGCAATAAACCCATTAGAACACATGCACTTAGAGATTAAAGTTGGATCATCTGTCTGTTAGTCAGATAGTTATTTAAAATGAAACATGCTTTTTTACATTCTTTATCATATATATATATATATTAATGCAAAGGTTAGGTTATTAATTTGCCTGAACTGCACTTTTGATGAAAGTAGAGCAAAGACAGATAAGCATCATGAGATCGGTCAATCAGACTCACATAATGAAATTAAAATGGCACACCATTTAGAGTCAAATGGTGGATGCGATTAACTGCCCAGCTGAATTACATGTTCCTACCAGGGCACACTTGAAAAAACGTAATAATGATTTTGTCCTGAAAGAAGGCCTTGCTCCTTCATTTAGCAGCAGAGACCTGAAATTCAGATTGAGGGGTTTGCACGAGATTATCAACTGTGGTGACAAGAATCTACACACTGTTTATTGTTGTAAATTGAAATGGGAAATGTTTTACTGTTGTAGCTCAGTAGGACTTACTGAGGTAATGAAGAGCTCTCAGTTTAAATTTAAATGTCCCTCATTTTGTTTTGTCAATGTGCCAGTATATAAATGAATGCCACTGCACCATGAAGCCTCTCTGTGGCCCTGAAGTCCTCTCCGACGTACCCCGCGCCCTCACATCTCCTCAGACAATTTTCTGCGACCCTTTGAGCCCGGCTCTCTGTGTAAGTATGTGCTTAGGCAAGACGGCCTTCTGCACTAATTGAAGTCAATGACACAGGCTGCAGGGGAACAAACCGCGTCTCCATGGAAACACATACTGGCAAGCGTGTCCAGTGAGGAGCCTGCAGCGCTACATTGGAATTGCGGTTTACACCAATCTGAAACCCATCACCAGCCAGAGACACAGAGAGGGACTCGTATTGTCTCAGCCAAGTCCTGCTTCACCTCACATGTATGTGGTACAAGACATCAAGAAATCCCAGCATATGAGTGACACATTGTGTTGAATGTTAGTGGCAACATCTTAGTTGAACATACAGAAAACTTAAGAGAAGGGTAACACGTTTTCTCAGATATAAAGTAATAGGAGGCAAAACAATTCCAAGTAACATTTCTGGTGGTTCTAAGAGTTGGGATGTCGACCGTGGACTGCAGTGTCCCTGGTTGTCGGGTTAGGTAAGTTCAATCCCTGCATCTTTCTCTCCCGTCATTTCTTGTCATCTCTCTGTCATCAACTATTAACAAAGGCATAAAATACCGCAACAAATACTTTTCAACTTTCAATCTGAACTTATCGTCCATGCTGACAAAGACGTCATTGTTCACAAATGCAGTAGTAAAACATGAGCACAGTTCATAAACGTATCAACAAACACATTTGAGTTATTCTAGGTTATTTACATATTTAAAAAATATGCACTGTGAGTAAACAGTTTCATTAAACTCATTTATTTAGACACCTGCCTTATCACAACACTGAGACCAATGATTTGCCAAAAGTCTGATGTTCAGCAAGAAAACTGGTGAAACACAGAACTTTCAGATTTTTTTTTATCCACACAAATAAATTAGAGGGATCACTCATGCCTACTGCATCAATGCCTAAATATTCTCCCATTTTCATAATTTTCAACTTGACAGCAAATGAGGAGGAACAAATTCAGTTCTAACAAGTTCAAACTTCAAAAATACTGTTATCACTGTGTACCACTTGAGGCCGCCAAGTGTAAAGTCTTCGAGAATATTTGATTTTATGCCAATAAAGCACTGTGGTGAAATGCTGCAAAGGAGTTATTAAAACAGAGGACATTTTTATGTATTGCCTGTTTAACAGGCTTTTTAAGCTGTGACATGTCTGCAAAAGAGTTCAAATAATATATTCAAATATTCAAATTTAGAAAAGTAACACTTGCTTTCTTGTTCTCTCAGAATAATGTTGTTACAGATTGGGAATGTTTCTGCCTGTTGTGCGGTGAGCCCGCTCCAATCAAAGTCCCACACAGAGACATTGTTGCTGTGGCCTCTGCACTGCGCTTCATCCCCAAATAATGTGTACTGTATACTGTATGTACTGTTCACTTGCTGTATGTGTCGGTTTTTGTTTGGTATTCATAATTTTGCTTTTCTCCCCTCAAGCTTTAGACACCATCTCGTCTTATGTTACTTTAAAAATAACATCTCTGATCTTTTGAGATGTTGTGGGCCGAGGTTGCTCTAACAGAGTTGCCATGGAAACAGTGGCCATCAAGCTACCATTTCACTATCTACCTCTAGATAGAAGAAAGGCTGTAATGAACAACTATGCCCCCTCTTCTCCTCCTCCCCTCTGCTCTATAGCTGACTTAAGATGGTGGGGATTTGTGGGTGAATCAATGCATGATTGGAAAAGAAGGAATGAATACGGCTCAGCTGCACATACGTCACTCATACAAATACGGTACATAAAGACACATATATGCATACGTTATATAAATGACTCACTCCTGTTTCTCATCACCCTGCTGGATCTATTTCCTGAGCCTTCTAACTCTTCCACATTCATCATAACGACTCTGACAAAGCCAGCTGAGATGCTGCAGATTCGTAACTACAGAAACAAAATCTCCAGGTTCCATTGATCAAAAACAGGAGCCGGCGGGGGTGGGGGGTGGCTAAGGGCGGGGGGATAAACACATCACTAGTTATTCTGATACATGCGGAAAGGAAAGGCAAATTCAGATGTAGTCAGAGCTGGTCACACTGCTCTAAAAATACTGCAGTAATGATACTTTAGTCAGCGACCACTGCTGGAGAAATGCAGAGAGATGAGGTCATCATCACTGGTCAAATAGAAATTCTGAATCAACCAGGATTGAAATCTTATGGATTGACAATTTAAGCTTTAACATTAACAAAACATGATATGCTTACACAATTGAATGTGTAGCTTAAGATGCAACTTGTGACCTCACAACAAAAAACAGTGTCTAGTTGGGGTCTCTTGTCATGCTTCAGATGTTAATGAGTTGTCAGCAGATCTACCAAAGAAACATTTCCCCTCTAAACTTCTGAAATGGTTTCATTTAAACCTGTGGGCACTGGGTTAGCACAAAGAGCCCTAAGATCTGCTCTGACGCAAGTAACCGAGATGGAGAGGTGTTCTTTAGTATTCACTTCATCTAGGTGACAGAATGCTCAAAATCACCCTTAATCCGAAAAGGTAAGCCAGTAATGAAGAAGAGTTTCTGGCTGACAATATCTGCAGAAATGAGGTTTGCGTTACATAGAGGAAGGATCAGAATGCTCTACAGTTCCCCACTCTTAAGCGCTAGAGTATCAGACTCTGATTGGCCAAAAGGTGTAATGTACCCAGCTGCTCTCAGTTTTTAATCAGGCAGTCCCCTAAACCTACACAACAGGTGATCTGAAGAACATTCCAATCAACTCAAGAAAATTGTGAGATTCAGTGAAAATGGATTGGGAAGCAACAAATGGCAGACAGACACATTCATCAGGTGGACAAAAACATGATTACAAATGACAGCTGATGTTGTTCCGTACCAGCTGGGTGTGTAAAAACTTAAAAGGAGATAATGTGTCAATGCTCTGTTCACAACTCGTTTCCTTTATCCCAAACTGGCCATTGTTGTTAGAGGTTTTAAATAACTGAATCTGAATGATTATTCTACTTCTGTCCTTCATAATCACAGCTGAGCTTTACATTGGTTGGATGAAAATGCATTATGTACCGTATCCCGAACAAGCATGGGGCAAAATGAAGAGGGGAAAATGGAAAATGAAATAAATAAAGGAAGGTGAGTCCAGTGGAGGAAACATGATGTGCTGCTGTGTGGGGAAAGTCTCTGTTGTGATAAAGGGTCCTGGTGCAGCAGGAGCAGTAACCGTCAGGCTGAAACTATGTTTGACAGGAGCAAAGCGTCTAAGAGGGGCCTACACAACCTGCCAGTACCGCTACGGGGGGGGGGGGGGGGAGCTGCAAAGCCTGAGGAGCAAAATTGTTGAGAGAGAAATCACACACACACGTACACATACATACACAGTGAGGGGACAGATGGAGGTATACACTCACAAACACACACCAGCGTGTCTGTGCGGTTATATCTGCACACATTCATGCACACACTGCAGGGACACGGTGGCGAGTTCATATCAGTGCTGCTGTGACCTCTGCACACAGAGAGGCTGCCAACTCACTCTGACCCATCTTTATTCAGTTATGATAATGCTGTGTCACGCAGGTACAGATTATGTTAAGGTGTCTGAGGGGAAAGCTTAAATAGGATGAGAGCTCTCAAACGGAGTGTTACTGTGGAGAGCGTGCTGCCTGAGACTTCATCTGCTGTGATTCTGAGATGCTAAAGTGGAAGATATGTGAGAGTCACACAGAACTGCATCAAATCACATCATTTTGTTTGGTCATCCTCTGCTTATAATACAGGGACACGGACAGTTTAGTTGTTAGAGTTCATATTTTACTTTTTTTTTTCTTCCTAAATCAGATAATTTATTCTTTATGTCCATTGCTGCTGCTTTTTCTCTTTACTGATTGTATATGTCTTTACATGCCACTAAAATGTACTTTGTCCACTATGATTTGAGTTTGAGGTCAGATATTCACAATATATCCATCCTTTTTCTGTATTTTCCAGTTCTTTAATATTGTTTGTTTTACTGCCAGAAATGCAAATGTAGAGGCCCTGTGGCCTAGAGTAGAAGAGTAGAGTAGAAGAGTAGAGTATAATATTCTTTTCTTGTCTGGTTCTGCAGCAATATTGGACTGAAATAAGTAAAGTCGGAGTTACCATTTTTCAGTGCACACTCCTTTTTGGCACAGAGTAATTATTACTTGGCAGAACAGCACATCCAGTGTCTTAACAAATTGGTATGTATCTATTTAGAATTTTTAGAGTAGCGCCACTTAAACAGATAACAAAATAACAGGCTGAAACCACAGGGACATCAAGTAAGCAAATGTAAGGACGCAATCAACTAAATCTATAAAATGGAGATAATAAATCACTGAGTTAGGAACCTATAGTTAAACTGTTTGTTGTTAGATGGAAGAAGAAACAGAAAAAAATGCTGAAGGCAGAGATTCATATTCAGAAAAGAGAGTATGTTGAGAGTCAGCAATGATTTCTGTTGCTTGCTATGTGACTGCCTGTATGGGCTCATGTTCCCTCTTACCTAGTGACGTACAATGACGTGTAACTATGAGCAAGGCTGGATTAATGACCTGGCAAAGTGTGCATCTGCCTCAGGGGCCCCAAAACCCAGAAAAAGCTGCGGGCATATTGGTAAACGGTAAATGATGTGTCGAATTCGGGATTATGCACAATACAAACTGAGATGATGAGGGCCTTAAAGTGGCCCCTGTTATAAAGACCTTTTTTATTCCTGATCTTGTTTCAACAGATTTTAAGAGAGAACACAAAACAACCCAGGTTTGCATCTAATATGGCTATATACTTAACACTGATTTGTTCCAGGATGTGTGTTCATTATTTTCATAAATGCTAAACTAACAAAACAATAATTGTTGTTTTAATAAATTCCTTGAGTAATCACTGGTCTTTTGCCGTTTATGAATCCTTCACTTCATTTGTCCCCGAAGGGCAGGTGAAGGCAGAGCAGTGAAACAGAAACAGCTTTACAATTAAAAATGTGTTTAAAGAAAACACAGTACAACAAGTAGGATAAACATAAAATATCTTAAATGTAGGCACTGGGATATGGCAGGGGGTATGAAAGAGTTTTAATAATTGTTAGTTTTGGTTTATGGGAGTCTAAAAAGGGAACCTACTCTTCTAGATGGTCTGTTAGCGGGTGTATTTATTTAATTATGTCTTAAACCACTGACAGGTTAAACTGTGAGGAGCACATCGCTTCACACAAGAGCACTCTAGACAAATGATTTATGACACATTTCAGGTAACACAAATGCAACGTGGCTGACACTTTACGCTCTTTGATTCTGTGGAAAAATGTTGCAAAACATTTTACATCCTGTGTTTAAACAGTGGGAGACTTTGACAAGCTGCAAGAATGCAATAATAAGTGTTTTTTTGTTGTTTTTTTAAAAAGGAAGTTGAACGCTGACACGTTTTATCACAGAGCTTTCAGAAGTACAGCAATTTCCAGTGTAACTGTCAGACACACAGTATCCAGAGGGGAGGAGGGGAGAGGTTAAGGCATGCTCTTCATTAAAATTATATTGCTCAAGATGGAGAGTGCCGTATAAGAAATGTGCATATTATATGCGTGTACAACAATGCATACTTATGTGTGAATATCCCCTTCTGTGGATTGATTATCTGTATGTCTGTTGCATTACCATTCAACACACACACACACACACACACACACACACACACACACACACACACACACACAAAGACACATTCACACATGTGCACGGTGATAGTGCGAATGATCGAGTCAGCGAAGGCAGCAAGCAGGAGGAGAGAAATGCAGGAGAGAATAGTCGAGGAGGAGGAGTGAGAGGAGGAGGATGAGGGAGAGGAGGAGGATGATGAGGAGGAGGGAGAGGAGGAAGATGAGGGAGAGGAGGAGGGAGAGGAGGAGGAGGAGGAGGGAGAGGAGGAGGGAGAAGAGGAGGAGGAGGAGGATATGACATGATTTAGAATGAGATCATTAACCTTGAGAAACAGAATGGCCTTTGCGACATAAACACTATCTTTCAGACGGACACCTTGCTAGAACAATAGCTTGTGACACACAAGCACGATACACTCATGAATGCTCAGAAAAACACAAGCAGGCGAGTAGGCGTGTACGTAAAAGCAAGCATGTGCGCACACACACACACACACACACACACACACACACACACACACACACACACTTACAATGTGATCCCTGAAATAATCCCTGAACAAGTATTAGCTCTGTCCCAAATACTACTTACTATATCTCAGGAAAAGTAACGACAAAAATAAAAGTAAATTCAGTACGCTTACTGAAAGTGATTTGTAAGTGTGCTGTTGATGGACACTATCGTCCCACAATGCAATGCACAAAGCAAATAGAGGAGCTGATCACAGCTGCCAAAAATAAATATAAATAAAATAAAACTGCCAACATCTTTAATGTGCGGTAACCTTCCAAAGATGCGTATTGCCTCATTTCCTGTTGGTAAAAATAACTTTTTCAATACAACATCAGTTTTGTGAGACAACTGGTAGTACATACTTTATACAATTAGTATGCTAGCAGCTCTGTAAGGCTGTACGTATGCTGTGTTCACGTTATATAGATGATTACGTATAGTAGAGATGGGAAAGATCCCCAATGTGAACAGCTTGCGAGCGTTCACAGAATCAAGACAACTGTACGATTCTATAGATTATTCACTTGCTTTTGCTTGTTATGACTTTTAAATGCAATTGTAATTTTTTCTTAACGTCACATGTGTAATATATTCTTCTGTAGAGCACTTTGAATATTCTTGTGTCTGAATTGTGCTCTATAGATAAAATAGTCTTCCCTAGAGTTGCTTGTGTGAGGATTAAAATACCGTATTGACATTATGACACGATATACATTTCATTTTGAAATGACTGTGTACCAAATTTCATGGCAATCCATCTGGTAGTGTGGTAGAGGTCTTCTCTGTGTGTGTTGCCTGATGCTGCATGTTGACAATAAGGACAAAAGAATCACACACTATAATATTTAGCAGATACAGTAAATTAACTCAGTCAGTTGGTTATCACACAATCCTTATTTATTCGTACACAATCTTTAATCCATCCTTTCTAATTATTTAGTATGTAAATTATATTTCAGTTCATTTGCAGGTTAAGCCAGAGAGTGAAAGCTTCCCTCCGTCAAATCCAGCAGTAAACATCTACAATCACACTCTCACTAGATACAGATGAAAATAAAAGAAAAAAACATTCATTAACTGGCACAAAGGCTCATGGGATACAGACGGACAAAAAGCCCTTTCAAAAGTGCATTATACAGCAGTCATGTCGCAATGCCTTTTAATAGAAACTCCCATTCAACAACAATAAAATATCGACCCCCAATATTTTTGGCAATATATATCTCAGATAAGTTTAAGTGTCATTTGCCTTTTTCCTAATCTTCTTCCTAGTGTCATGTTCAAAATACAATTTACAAAATGTTTTTAAAATACTGGAAGACATTTTTAAATTTGAAATTAATTGTTGAATAGCGTAGCAATGTTTCTGTATATTCAAGTCAGTATCATCAAATGACGAGCGAAGACACAGTTGAGAAATAAAGTACGTTTGAACATTAAAGCCTTCAAATAAAAGGTTCATATACGACAAGTATAAAAGTGATTTTTAGACATGTATTATTTGAAGGCTGTATGCTGAGATGCACATGTCTTTTTGACACACTGCAGAACATCACAGAGCAACAGTAAACAACTGTATAAAAGAACAAACATCTCTTCCCATCTAGAAAAGCATGCTAAAAATAAAAACTTTTCTCATTATAATTATGTCTGTTTCCAAAATAAACATTTTATCATCTAAAGGCTTTATGTATGTCATGAGAAAATGTCATTTCAGCTTCTATCTTCACTAAGTTTATTACAAAATCTTCAATCTGACGATTCAAGTAACAACTAAATATTTAAAACACTAAATCCTACATTTTGATATGTGCCCCCCCCCCCCTTTTTTTTTTTTTTACCCTCGAGGGTTAAATCTGGGAAATATGTGCACATCCTTAGAGTTTGCATGCATAGAAATCTTCAACTGCAATCATTAAAACTGCACTAAATTAAAGCCTGTTTCCTGAACACAATTCAAACCGAATGATGTGGCGGATTTGCAGCTTTCACAGAAGTCCTGCTACTTCCTGTTCTGCTTCATCATAATCGCAAAATAAAAAAAATAATTTCTTGCAATTTCTGACAGCTGAGAAGGCAACAATCGTTAGATAGCGTACTGACTGAATGAGCATGAACGTTGAAACCAAGAGTCTCCACCAATAATTCTGCACAATATCAACACGCCAATTTAAAGATTTGGTTACAAGAAATACTAACTAATGTGCTAATGGAGCATTTAAGCAAGTAAAAAAATAAATAAAGTTAAGGTTAGAGTTAAATTAGAGTTTTCAAACTTAAAAAAGTATTGATTGATTAGAGATTTAGCTTAACCGTTTTTAGTGTGGTACTTCTCTGGTAAATAACTCAAGGTGTATTAGGCCATTGTGGGTAATGTTGCAATCAATAAGCAGGATATGATTCATGGCAATATTGTATCTATATATGTATTTCTTTTTATCAATGTAACAATTTCCTAGATAATTCAAAACAGACCTTTCTGTCTGGTTCTTTTAATCATAAATATTTTCTCACTTTTCAGGGACATTTTTTCTAAATCATCATGAATATTGATATGACAACATAAAATGACACATAGCACGATAGAGGACTTTAACCATACCTCCCACTCCGAGTGGAAATGTATTTTTGTCACTGTGCAAAGAGCACATTAGTCCCATTTTAAAAGACAGTAGTCTGACTTTCTGAGACGAGGCAAATAATGGGAACAAACAGTGATGTATCAAGCAATTGCACCTCATGCTAACGAATAAAAATGCAGCTTTACTTCTGCAAGGATGCAGTTAAACAAATGCTGCCAACAGCAGCTACATCTGTTGGTGCTGAGAAACCTGTATGTTCACAGGCAAACAAGTTCTTCTCTTTCAATTACGCAACAATACTCCAATCATCTCAGAGTGAAGTTTGATACCCTTAATGTTAAATCTAAATGACAACGTTTTTTTAAAAAGGTAGTGCATGCTCACATTCAATAATGTAACATTGTTTTACTTTTCTTAAAATGCATCGGGGTTGGTAAACGCCAATGGACTTTAACCCAGATGCCTTGAAACTATGTGCATGAGTTCAAACACTCGGTCTGTTTCAACTGTCAGTTTCACACCTGCTTCTCCTCCTTCGTGTCACATTCAGAGGAGGTCAGTTCCATCATAGACGACAGGCTTGTCTAGACTCAGATGATACAGCACTTTCTTTGAGATGAACCTGATTAACAGGAAAAAAAGAGGATCTTTTTTTAAAAGTTTGCTCCTTCCTTTCTGGTCTAGTAGAGGTCTATGCAAATATAGCAGTTTGTGCTAAAGAGTTAACAGGCTGTCTTACAAACACATAAAGTTCTCACATGGAGCACACAGGGACTGACCTGGAGAAAGAGTTGTCAAAGACAAGTGTGTACTCTCCAGCGTTTCTGACTTTCAGTTCCCCCTGGATCGTCTCTCTGTGGGAGTTACAGCGAGTCAGCGGGATCAAGACCTGTGGAGAGCAAAGGATAGAAATCTTGTTTGACATTAGGGATGTCAGGATTAACCTATTTCGCCAGCAAGACTTTACGAGTGCTGTGACATTTCCTCTCAATATGCAATATAGAGATTGGCCTTAATGCTTTCTAGTTGTCGGTCCCTGATAATGTTACATCGTGAACAACATACCTGTGTTGAAATCAGCAAGAAGAGAGCTAGTTAACGTTGGCAGTTACAGCCAACAGCTGAAGATAGATACTAGAGAGGGAATTATGACCCGTTTAACTTCTTAACACCAGCTCTAAGCAGCTTATATTACATCATTAAAACTGCCAATGCCAAGATTTTTTTTATCAATAAATAATCCAAACTTTTACTTCCCAATCATTTGAATTGTGTGTTTTTATTTAAATAAGCACAATTGATGATTTTAATAAATTAAAGGGATATAGTTTTTGATAATACATATTTTAGATTATGAGCTACAGACCTGTTAAAACTATTCTTAATTAATTCTGAAAACAATTCCTCTGACAATAATTCTGATACAAAGATTTTATATTGTAATATCCCGATTTGATGTTGATAACTACAGAAGAGAAATATACTTCTGTATATTTTAGTTACCCAAAGCCCTTAATTAATTCCACAAATACTGCATTTTGCTGTTGTTTGGTTGACTGTGGAGAAGTGTATCTGCCCTCGTTCCCTCTATTCATACACTGGTGTCTCACCTTGGCCTGCTCCAGTGGGGTCTCTGTACTCTCCCTGTAGACCACACTGAAGGAGATGCTCTTCGGTTCAGAGGTGAACGTCCAGGAGACCGTAGGACCAGGACTACTCATGGAGATGGGGATGGTGCTGTAACAGCTGGACTTGATGAAGAGCTCTCGAGAGCTGTCCCCAAACCCTGAGATGTCATCCACTGTGAAGAGGACGGAGAGCCTACAGCACAGGGAATAAAACAGGATGCAAGAGAAGTTCACGTGTTGTTATAGTGTTTGTATATCTGTGTATGTGTACGTGCTTGGGGGGAAAAAAGTGATGCAGCAGAACCAGAGATATCGTCCTTTCTATCCCGTGTATTCCTCCTTGCCAAAACCTGGCGCCTACATTACCCACAATGCAACACAACCCCTGACAGTTTGGTTGGTAGTTCAGTGTTGTTATGCTAGAAGGGGCTACTGTAGCTTTAAGCTGCTAGCCTCAAGTAGAGATGAGCAGCAGGCTACAGAGGTCTGGTAAGCTCACCTCTTTCTAACTCCACACCTCCATGTTTTTTTTTTACATTTTTCAAGCTTGTAGTCTTCAACTCTACTGGCTCAAGTGACATGATTTTGTTCAGCTCCCTCTGGAGCTGCAAAAGGCTTTTTGGAACTTTTTTCACAAACATTATTGTACTCAGTAATACTCAAGACCCATAAACAGACTTTGAAGTCTAAAATCAATGGCGTTCCGCTTAAAAATTCACAATCTATTCTAGTTTTGGGGATAGGATTTAGCGCTTTGCTAAATCAGGTACCTGATGACACAAAGCTTTGAAGCTTTCTCCATACTCACTGAACAAAACTCCTCTGAATAACCAAGAAAGTTAAACAGAGGTCCAACAACATGTACCAAGTAACATTTAGGGAAGTTGTCCATGCCACACATGAATTCACTTCAGGTTTCACTTCCCATCTTGATATTTAGTGCAAAGTTTTCACCAGAAGAATACATTAGAGACTCCCTCTGAAAGTTTAAAGTCTAACCTTGTGACCGCGGCTATTCGTAAACACAACTCGGGGTTTTGCCAGTGTAACTTTCACTGCATGCGAAACTCACGTGAGGTCTCCAGACTTTAGCAGGCAGATCTCTGCATCCTGTACTGCAGCACTGAGGTCCTCAGTATCATCTGATGTGAGGTCTCCTGCACTGGCACTGCTGTTCCTAGAAAGAGTGATGGATATTCTACACTTACATAATGTAAACACACATTTATATTACCCTAATCCACTGTAATTAAAAGGTAGTATACAGACATGAATCAATCAAATGAATCAGAAAAACTCCTCCTCCTCCAGAAGTACTACAACAGTATTTTCCATCTCTAGAAAATGGAAAGGTGTCACACAACACATAGCATTTGTTACGCCCACTGACTTTACTCTGGCCTCTTTTTGGAAGAGAGCTGTCTCTGTGTTTCAGCTCTGGCACACCCCCCCTTCAGTGCCTGGAGCATCCACAAAGTCATCAGTCTGTCAGTGGAGCTGGATATCAACCCCCAGATCCAGTGCTTCTGCTCCTTTTTCTCTTGGCTTTCGAGCTGTTTGTTGGCTTCTGCTGCACCTCTGTTTGGGTTGTTCCTTGGAACAGGTCTATGTAGTTACCGCCTGTCTTGGCTGGCTAGATGCTGGGGAGTTGTTTGGTAACCTGTCTGGGTAACTTTAGAGAAGCCGTGTCGGGGTTTTCTGCCATTTACGTTGTCATTTCTGTTTTCTCCTGTTTTAGGGCCAGCTAGAGAGCTCAGTATTGTTTTTCTGTTTGTTTCTGTAGGACAGTTTAACTCCTTATGTTCTAGTTAGTGAGGGGGTTTTGTTTATTACTTTGGCCTTAAGAGACTCTGACGTCACTGCTTCCATTTTAGTTAGTTTATTTCTGTAATTTTATCAATAAATGTTACTCAAGTGTTCCAGCTGCCTTCTCTTTTCATTTTGTTTACATTTTTGCAAAGGTTATTCAGTAACTAGATTTGTTACTTCCTGTGTACCCCTAGACACATTAAATAGGCCGTAACAGCATTAAAAGCAAGAAAGAACACACGCAGTAGGGCTGTACAGTAAAATGCAAATATGTGCATGTGTTATATGACATTTTTTAAGCAATGAATCCAGAAAAATGTTAATGCAGAAAAGAAAATGTAATTGACATGAGTTCATTTAATTTTCATTAATTTTTCAAGATCATGCTCCAGAATTTATTTTCATTATTGCAAACATTTCCAGTTTTTTGACTGTGATGACCTGAAGAACTAAATGTGGAACAGACTGAACAGTTTGTTTTGAAAGTGGCATGTTAATAAAAAAAAAGAATCTGTTTCTGTCATTGGTATATTGGAATATCTCATATCTTGGTTCACTGACTCCCTGCACTGAGCTATCAACTCCCCCTGAGAGTGAATGCATGTGAGATACTTACAGTTGTGCTGCCCCCTGCTGTCCGTGTGCAGGAGAGCAGGCGGTGGCAAAAGAGAGGGAGTCACTGTCATAGACCCCGCTCACCTCCTCCTCTGTGATGATGTCGAAAACACCATCACACAGCTTGTCACCTTCATCTGCTCCTTGAAAATAAACACATTTTTCTAACATTCATTGCTAATATTTATTTATTTACTGTTTACTCTATTCTTACTGCACTGTGTATGCTGTTGACAACACAACCCAATTATAAAGTTTGCATTTACCTCAGCATTTGACATACTATGTGTGTGTGTGTGTGTGTGTGTGTGTGTGTGTGTGTGTGTGTGTGTGTGTGTGTGTGTGTGTGTGTGTGATGTTACCTGAACCACTCGTCACAGCTCTCCCAGCCTGCAGCAAACGACTGAAAGGTGTCCCCGGTGTGCTGTGAGTCACTTCCTCCTGTGGGTGGCGCTCAATTACTGCACTGTGCTGGTTGTAACAGTCGCTGCAGCAGTGCTCTCTGTGGCCGCCCTGCTGGGTGCTCACTGTGTTACTGCAGCAGTAGTAGCAGAAGGGACGCCCACACAGTCTGGGAATACACACGATAGGATTGAGATTGAGTAAAAAATTGCTTATCATATTGAAATGTATATTATTATAGTGCAGAGAGGATTTAGTATGAAAGGAAGATACATTAATAAAACAAGTCAATATGTAATACACAGATGCATCATATAGGTCTTATTTTTGTCAAGAAATTGCCACTGATAGACATGCATTTAGGATGCTTTTTTAAACATTTCTAATATCTAGCAGTAAGTTGCCCTTCCAGTAATGCATTAAGTTACAATACAGGAAGCAATTACACTGCTTCTCTAAAGAACTGTGTTACTCTCAGACGTGTTCATCAACATGCTCATTGTGTAAATCCACAAGTGCCAAATATTTGAGCCAACTGATATAACCTGACAAACATAAATGTTTTATAAATTTAAGTAATGTAGAATTGGTTAGAGAAGAATGTTGAAATGCACTTAATAAGATGTTCATCCTTTAATTTTAGTGCAACATCACATTGTACAAATACTTCACAGGTGCAAATCATGTATTTTTGGTATTCAGAAGCACTGACCCTACATGGAGTAGGTCTGTGTTTTAGCAAGAATCTGGCAATGCCATACATAACATGATAGAAGGGGTTCCAATTCAATATATTGCAATTTTTTAAATCTAATTTGAGGAAAACTGTCATAGTATGAAGACAGACAATGTACTTTCCTATACAACAGCGGGATCTGCATGGGCATTTATCACAGTCTAAAATCAACATCATTGCATTGTAGCAATATTGTATTGTGTTTTGACGAATACCACTCAATTGGCAGTGGAAGTTATCTTACTTCACTACTGGGTTATAGTTGGTAAGTCTAAATGGGAAGTGAAATACAGACAAAAAATGTCATTGGACTTCAGTTCCTGTCACATTTCACCATCTTGACCGAAACAATCACAAAAAGGGAAATGTCATTCTGGTGGCAGTGATGCACTGACGGAAAAATTTAATTATTTGGCATATGGGTAAATATTTTCAGTGACAACCTTCAGCATTTTCGAATAACTGTTAAATATAAATGTATACATGTGTGTATAAATTGATGTGTAATTGTTTTTTTTAAAAAAGTTTTTAGAACTACAGCAGTTTCAGAACAGTTTTTCATTGCACCACTGGTTTAATAGTGACATTGACATTAGTATTATTGGTTTACCTGGTGACGTATCTATTATATAGTAAAGTATATTTATTTAGTATACAGAGGACCATCTGACCTGCAGTTGTGCTTGCGGAGCCACCAGCTGAACTGACTGTGACAGCCCAGACAGTAGTTGACGTCCCTCTCCGTCTCCTCATCCCGCAGTTTCTGCTCAAACTCCAGGGCATCGGACTTCTGCCATAGTGCATCTTTCTCCCTGCAGAGAGCACCATCAAGCATATTGGTAAACTCACAGTATACTGCAAAATACACAGTGTAGATGGTTTGTTTGTGGCCATTTGAAAACCCAAACCCAAAGACATTACACAGCAAATCTAGGCATCATGTCTCAACCCTGCGTTGTGCAGATTTAAACCAGATTAACCACACAAAGACATAAACAAAACAAACATGG
Organism: Cebidichthys violaceus; assembly: GCF_023349555.1. NCBI lineage: Eukaryota > Metazoa > Chordata > Actinopteri > Perciformes > Stichaeidae > Cebidichthys > Cebidichthys violaceus. The sequence goes on from NW_027176964.1 coordinate 10,953,506, forward strand.
TATGCCATGGTAAATCTGTATGCTTATACCTGATTAGTTCTACGAGCCTTTCTTCCAAATTGATTTTGGTGCGGTAAAGATCATCGAGTTCGGCAGACGTCTTAAGATCAAAGCTCTGTTTGTCCTGTGTGGCTCTCCGTAGATTTTCACTCATCTCCTGACAGGTCTGCTGAGCCGCCGTTAGACCATCCTCAGACCTGCATTCATGCAAACACACAATGATATGTCTGGTGACTGTGATTGTGTCCATGCAGTTGTTATTTTTAGACCCGAGTTTTGAAAACAATACAGAACAAATAAGACAAATTCCTAGATGAGGCATACTAAATGAAAAATAAACATTCTGATCCAAACCCACAAGATTAAAAACATTTTTCACAGCGCTCTAATTCAGACCAGAATGTGTGCTTATGAATACAGTATCTCACCTTGATAAATTCCCTTTCAGATGGATTATCTCGTCTTCTTTCTGCTGGATGAGATTTTCAGAATCGGCCATCTGGATGTTTTTCTCCTCAATCTGTTGGCAATATCTCTGATTCTCTGCCTGAAATCAGTACAGCAAAGCAAGACATTATTTCTGGCTCTTTGCGAATCATTCCTGTGACCATAATGTTATGATTACTTCAATTGTCGATATACACAATGTAACAGGAATTTGTGTTTTCAATTATCATTCCTAAACACACAGAACTGTACAAACATGCATTTTGTCTGAGGCTACACGTTGCAGTGTACTACTTTAGTGATACAATGGGGGCTAGATTAACTTGCTAATGATAAACCAAACTTTTTGACAGATCTGGATTCAGTGTGTCCTCTGTAATGGTAATTTTTTACGTAGTATATATTTCTACTCAGTATATTGTATTCATGCATAAGTCATTTTGCTCTGGACTTTGTTGAACTTCACCGTGTCTCTGTTGTGCAAAAGAATAATTCTCCCTTGCCTGTTCACATAGATAACTAACTGTGTTGTATGAGAATGTCCCATGCCAAGGCCTTTGGGCCGCTTGTTTTGGTTGATGGCCGTTTGTTTTCACTTGTTGTTCCCATCAGTCTGAGACCAAAAGTCTGAGACCGAGATGTCTGTAACGTTGGCCATCGGCCCCCACCCTTGCTCATTCTGTATAAAGAAAGGTTGTTCACTTTTTTCTTGGTTCTTCCTCACTGAGACTGTACGCATTCTGTTGTGATGATTGAACTTTCTCTGCGCAGAGAATAAATACTTAAAAGACAACCTGGTTTTTGGTATTATGTATTTCAGCATTAGAAGACTCACGCAAAGCGGGTATAGGATTTTTTTTCACCACACCTCTCACCTCTTGCTGTTTGAATTTGTTCTCCAGTTTGACCACTTTCTCACGCTCAGTCGTCAACTTCAGTTTCACTTCCTCTAACTCTTGAGTCACAGTCTGGATAAGAATACAAATTCATCAGCTGATTATTCAGCAAATATGGTAAAAATACAGAAATTACAGAAGCTTTGCTGATATTACCATGAACATAAAACAATCAAGCAGTGATAATAAATGCATATTACCAACCAGGACTCTAGGTGCACTGTAGTAACCTGGTTATTGTAAATCCCTGTTTACAAGCAGCAGGACAGCGATACAATTTGTCTTAACAACACAAATTTGTGCTTTCTTTTTATGGTCAAATGTTCAGGATTGGAACAACTGTAACCGGGTTACTTAAGTGCATACAAACACATTAAAGCATGCTTCATTTCTTGAGCTGAACTGTTTGTGGCTGACCTGGAGCTGGCTGCTGTGGCTCATGGCTTGGCTGCTGAGCTGGAATCGGATTGCCTGGATCTCCTCTCTGCTAGTCTCCTGCACAGCTTCAGCCTCCTCTTTGGCCTTGCTAAGCTTGTCCTGCAGCTCCTGCTTGGTTGCCAGCAACCCGTCTTCGTTATGGAGCTGATCGAGGAGTCGCTGGTTCTCCTGCCTCAGCTGCTCAATGTAGGTATTCAGCCTCTCTGTCTCCCGAGCCGACTCCTCGTCCAGCTCTTGAAGCCTTGTTGACAAGCCCTCCCAGCGCAGACGAGCCTCTTCGTTCTCAGCAGTGAGCATACACACATGCACACCGAGTTCAGCTGTTTCTGTGTTGGCTCTGTGGAGCGCCTCCCCGGATTCACTGTTCTCCAGACACAAGCCCTCGTAATGCAACTTTAATTTATTGAGCTCCTCTCTGGAGGCCGTCACCTCCGCAGCCAGACCTGCCCGAGCCTGAGCCTCGCCGTCACGCTCCCGGATAAGAGCCTCTTCTCGCTCCCGGGATCGGAGAATCTCATCCACATGCCGGCGGTTTAGCTCCTCTACCTGGGCTTTGAGTTGTTCTGCTAAGACACGGAGGTCCTCTCTGGAGGACTCTGTCACCTCCTGAAGGGCCTGAACCTTCATCCGCTCCTCAGTTCCTGCTAGAAGCTGAGCCCTGAGCTCCACCACCTCGTCCTGGAGCCGGTGCACCTCCCTTAGGTTGAGCTCCAGCTGAGCCTCAGCCAAAACTAGCCTGAACGGGGCCTCTTTGGATTCCACTGAGGATTTCTGATGCTCATCATGAAGCTTCTGCATCTTTTCATTGCTCTCTGCAGCTCCTTTTTCAGCATGAAGCTCCCCAGTCCTGCTCTCCAGCTCCTCTGCTCTAGCTTGCAGATGCCCACACTTGACAGTCTGGTTTCTCAGTTTCGTCTCAGTTTCCTGGAGTTTTTCAAGTAACTCTGCTTGGCTTCTTTGGGACACAATGAGGTTCTTGTCCAACTGCTCAGCTTCGGCAGTAAGTGAGTCCAGCTCCTGTTGAGTTGCGGCCGACCGTTTCTTCAACGAGGACTGGACCTCAAGAAGCTCCCTGTTCTCATGCTCTAGCTTCTTTATTTGACCATCACATACTTCCTTCAGGACGAGCGCCTTCTGGGCAATCTCCTCCAAATGCAGGTTTTCATCTAGAAGCTTCTTCTCCCTATCTTCCACACACATCTTTGCAGCCTCAACTCGGCCCTTTAGGTGCTTCTCAGAAGCCCTGAAAGAAGCTAGCTGGTCTAACAAGGCGGTCCTGCTCTCAGTCAGCTCTGTAATGCTCCCCTCACTCTTCTTAACTGTTTGGAGTAGCTTAGCATTTATTTCCATGAGATTGCTGCATTTGGTTTTGTAGTCCTCAAGGTTCTCAGAGGAAGCAACTTCATTATCTGCAAGTCGAGAGCTCAGACTTTCTTTCTCAACATTTAGCTTCTCCAACTGCTCTTCAAAATGCTTGACTTTCTCTGAACTGAAGGCGAGCTCTTTCTCTCTTTTTTTTAGAGCCATTCTTACATCCAGCAGCTGGCTCTCGAGGTCCTCATTCTGGCTGCTACTCACGCTACATATCTGCCCTACCTCGTCCCTCTCCTCGTGTAGTCTTTTCCTCAGGTCCTCCGCCTGTCGTTCTCTGCACTCCAGTGACGCTTGTAGATCCTGAAGCTGGGCTCTCAAGTTCCCCGTCTCTTTCTCTTTCAAACTCAGCGCCCCCTGAATTCGCCCAACTGCACTTTGGAGCTCCTCCAACCGCTTGAGCGCCGCCTCACGTTCGTCATGGGCTCCGGATTTTACTTGAGCCAGCTTCGCCTCACTGTTTCTCAACTCCTCTTCCCTGAGTTTTAGTTCCTGGGACAGACGCTCAGAGTGCCTGGCCCTGTCCTCAGCCTCTCTCTTTGCCTCCATCCTTTCCTCCTCCGTTGTCTTGAGTTTATCCAGGAGTTCCTGGATTTTCCAGGCTGAGTCGCAGTAGCTCGTGGTTTGTTGTCCCTTTTCTTTAAGAGCCTCATCCAACTTAGAGAGAAGCTCCATATTTTTGTCCTCAGCAGCTGTGAGTCTGTCTTTAAGTTCCCCGATGAATGCTTCACTGCAGGTTTTAAGGTGATTTTCTCTCTCCTGATGATCTGTTTCTTGGTTACTTTGGGCTGCTGTAGATGCAGAGTCGACAGAGGACTTCTGAGCTGCTAACAGCTGGCCTTGAAGGTCCTTAACCACATCTTTCAGCTCAGCAGCCTCTTTCCCTAACTCCTGAACCCGTACCAGAAGCTCCTGCTGTTTCAGCTCGGACTGGTCGAGGTCAATGCGGAGGTTCTCTGCAATACTGCAAGGAGATGGTTCCCCCAGTTCACCAAGGAGACTGTGACTGAGGTCTGAGACTGGGACAAACTCCTGCACCTGGTCAGAGAATGGAACAAGAGAACACTAAAGTTTGAATGTCACATTTATTTAAATATTTGTGCAGGATTGTCTATGTTTAGTATGTATTAAAGTACCTGTGAGTAGCTGCTAACGAGACTGTTGATGCTGGAGCAGCGACTGGGAGGCCTCCACACAAAAGCTGGTGTGGCGGTACCTAAAGTTCGCCTTTGACATAATGAGATAACAAATATTAAGATCTTTAATAACTGGTAAAGACAAAGAGTAAGATACACATGACATCCAACTGATAAAAAAACAACAACCTTTACACAAAAGAGGAACTTAAGTTGACTGAAAAAAAGTATTTAGGTAGCTCTATAGTAACTGTATTTTATGGGTCCCCTGATTTCCTCATATTTTCCAAAGAAATTTCCCAGAATGTACAATGTAATTTGATAGAACTTATACAAAAGGTAAATCAAGACAAAGCCCTTAAACAGTACATATACTAAGTACATACTAATTTAGTATGTTTTTAAGAAAGAAATAGCTAGAGAACGTAACAGGGTGAGGTTTATATGTCGTTGCTAATTTTCAAAGCAATTTCTTTGAAAGAATTGCAAAGAATGAGTCACTTAATGACTGTTAAAATTGACAATTTTTTAAAGTGTGTGTCAAATTTCATTTATTTGTTAAAACCTACAATACTTTATTCGTTTAAAAAAAATCTCCATATTTTTTTAATGTTTGCCTGTAATTCATAACTGCAAATTTTACATTTCGGCATGTTTAGGTTGTATCTTGTGCATCAACTATTACAAATTGAAATTAAATAAAAGTTTACTCATTGAACATTATACATTTTTACTATGCTTAGTGACAACTGAAATTTCACTGCATGTCAGAATGTGCAAGTACTTTTCAATTGTTTTCTAGGAAGTTATTACCAATAATGTCATGCGATCGTATTTCCTCAAGCAAATTGTTGCAAAGTTCCCGTGCCCTGATTGCAACAACACCGTGACACAAAATATTTTGCATTCAGACTTCACAAGAAATTAGGTCAGTAACTTGTTTTCAGAGTAAGCCTACTCCTGGAATGCATGCTAGTATTTCTTCTCTGGTAAAGTGATAAAACTGTTCCAGTCATGATTAATGTTAAAAGAACTAACTGGGTGTGGGCAGAGGTGTAATTTCAAGCTACTCATGGTAAATAGCAATTGGAAGAAGTAGTTGTTAAAAAGAAATTACAAAAACACAAGGCACTTACACCATAACGTACATTATCTACACCGTAAAATATATTCCTCTATAATAGCCCTCGAAAGAAATACTGCATTTGTGAATTTTATTATCTTTACTCTTGTTCATAATGTGTGTGACAGGTGTTGATTCAACCCTTTCTCAGGTAATCTTCTGGACCATTGTGTTGTTCTAGGCGTTGCTGCACTGCATTACATTGTAAGATTTAACCAGTAAGCCCAATAATGTGATGCACAACAACAACACCACAAATTAGGTCTTTTAAAAAAAACTGTGTCCGCTGCCTGTAGAGTGACTGCAAATTGATGACAAGGAAGTGAAAAGTTTTGGCAAAGGTGCTGACGTGAGGAACAGTGATCAGCGCTCACACATTGTCGGCACCCACTGACTCACACACACACACACACATTTATACACACTTAAGCAAAAAAAAAAAGAGCTGTGAATGTGCAGAGTGATCAGATAATTAAGTGTTACTTCAAGTTGTTAAATACTCAATATTGCATCACCACAATTCTACATTAACTGCACTAAACGGGGGTGTTTTTCAAATTGCTTAAGGTCTGTCTACGATCAATTTGCAAAGAATTTCCAACTGAGGCGGAAGAATTAGAAGCTTTTAATTCTCAAGTGTCCAGAATCAACTTTGTGTTTTTCTTCTAAAGGAATCAGGCGATTGTAAAAGTGTAAAAAGATAATTGTCGGCATTTTTTACCTCGCAAAGGTTGGCCAATCTGCATCCAGGTCGTAACCTCTGGCCGCCACGTCAAATTGGATCTGGTTGAGCTCATAAAGATGGTTGATTATGTCAGCAGTGACATGAGACTTAAGGAAGGGACTCCGGGCATAGTACCAGTCGCTGTGTGGGAAGAATAAAAACAAAAAAACACCAAACACAATGCTGAGGAGAAGGCGAACACACACACATTTCTTTTATTTGACCGATTACAAGGTTTTATACGATTGATTAGGCAATGACTTTTAACGTTATACTGTGCTATTCATGATGAGATCAAATCAAATAATAATCACATGCAGCATAAATAAAAGGTACTATATAAACCGGTGATTGATAAAGTACCTTTCTCGAGGTTTGAAATGATTAATTTAAACATCTTGATTCTTACCCATGATTCTCAAATGTAAAAAATCAATTTATGATGCTCTTAATAAAAAAAGCCTAACTTAACCACAAGAGACAATGTGCAGCACTCACACTCTAGAGTTATGTGCTGGTTCATCTTCAAAAAAGGCAAGCAATTGGGCGAAATTAAGATTGAATTCAACAAAACAATTACTCTAACTTAATAATTAGTTTTGCATGACGAAAGTGAAGTATTCTGTAGATACTTTTAACCTATCCCCCAGAGATTAGCTAGAGTTAGTGGAGTGGAGCATCGAACTCCAGCATAGTTCATCAAGACAAAAAAGGTTAACCTGGAGGAAGTTTTGAGTGTGCGTTAACTGGAGAGCAGAATTAATTATTCTCCAATAAAAGCCTGGTTCTCCACCACAGAGAATTTAGATTGTTATCTATTAACTGTAATGAGACTGTTCCAGGAAATGTTCTGTTCAACACAAGGTTTATTTAGAAATATATAATCACAAATAAAGTGAGGCGATAAAGTAGCGATGAATAATTCAAGGATTAGTTTAGGGACAGTATGGGAAATCTGCTTTCTTGCTGAGCGTTAGATGAGAAGATTGATATCGTTCTCATGTCTGTACGGACATAGCCTGGCTAGCTGTTTCCCCTGTTTCCAGTCTTTATGCTAAGCTATGCTAACCAGCCGTAGCTTCATATTTACAAACATGAGAGTGGTATTAAGCGTCTCATCTAACTCTTGGCAAGAAAAAAACATAAGCCTACTTATTTTTTCCAAATACAAATAAAGCACTTGAAAGAATGTAATTAAGTGTTTCAGGTACCAAGAGTGTCTTTAACTTAATTTCCTTTTCCCCAATGCTCTCGTTAAATTGCAACGTAACTCACAAAAGGCTATTCTGGTTAAATGAAGCAGAAACTAAGTTGACATTAGTTTTGATGAATGGCTGAGGAAGTGAGACGTGACTGTGGGTGTCTATGGTTGGACTAAGTGGCTGTTGTGTTTTCTGTGAAAACAGAAATAAGACGTTAATCAGGAAGGGAGAGTCGCACTTCCTAAACAAGACATCGTCGCACCATAAAGCAGAAACATGAAGAGTTCATGAAGTATGAACATGTATCGGCAGCTTGAAGGAAAAAAGTTCTATCTATCTATCTATCTATCTATCTATCTATCTATCTATCTATCTATTTATAGACCAAATATATATATATCTATATAAATATATATATCTATATATAGACATATATATCTATATATACAAAAAACGTGGTTGTGTATAGAAAGAGTGTGTTCTCTCTTACCTTGTGGCCTTCTGGTTTACAAAACACTGCTGCAGTGTGTCAGCAAGGCGCTGGTGAACGAGTGAGTAGCGGATAAAGGCCCTTCCTCTCCCCAGTGAGGTCTTCAACTGATGACAGACAAAAATACACACATATATATATACACACACACACACACACACACACACACACACACACACACACACACACACACACACACACACACAGACATTACCTCTCTGCAATGTGGACTGACCTCAGTAATCAGTGTTCTTTATAGTCCAGTCAGCATCAAAAAGGTCAAATTATTTTTACACAAAGTGGCTCCTTTCAGAATAATCTCTACTTGCAGGACATTAAAAGACTAATTAATGATTATTTTCATTATTGATTCGTCCGCCCACTACTTCCTCTCTTAGTCGATAACTATTTGGTCTATAAAATGAAAACCCAGGGTTCAAGATGACGTCTTCAATTGTCTTGTTTTTTCCCCAACAGTCTAAAATCCAAAGATATTTGGCTTACAATGAATGTATTAAGGCCATGGGAAAGCATGATTTATCTGCTTGATAAATGACTCAAATGCAATTAAAATAGCTGTCTATGCAGTGTCATCACTGCTCTAAATGTACAGTATCTCTCAGTACATCCAGACTCTCCAATACATTAGCAGATGGAAGGATTTAAGTAAGACAACAGACCCACAGATCTACCAGAAGGACACCAGCTGGAGACTGATTTACATCAGACTGACCGACAAAAAACAAGAAGAGTGAAAGAAAAGTAAAAGTAATATGCTCACTTATTACATATTTCCCTAATGAACGGAACAATGGCACTGCACTGGAGCCCAACAATATTTCGATATTGAACTGAATACCAAAAAAGGATGTTAGATGTGTATTCTTATACAACATTAGTGTACAATATTAAAAATACATCAGCAATACACTTTTTAAAGTGACAGCACCATCATATCCAGATTAGCAAATTAAAAACCTTCTGAACTGTTGGTCAGATAAAACAAGCAATTTCAAGAGGTCACATTTTGGGCTTTACGAAACTGTGATGGGCATTTTTATCTTACACTTTATCGGCTACACTATTAATTAAGTAAATAATAAGCATGGTCATTGATAACAAAAATGATTGTAAGTTGCAATCATATTAAAGAAAAAAACACAGCCTGTGTATGATTGTACCCTAAAAGGGCAACATCTACAGAAAACATTTCATTTGTAAATAACTCTTTAGAGTACTCTGTGAAGCTTTTAAAGCACAAAAACTCAGTATCAGGTAAAAGACAAGCAACTAATTAAATATAGTACAATGAGGACTAGTTCAACTACAGTAATTTCAGTATGAAGCTCACCAACTGTGAATTCCCAGGATAGAAGGTGAGGAACAAGGTGTAAGGCAGCAAGTGAATTAGCAGCACAGAGTCTTACTGTGCCTGATTCACCTGAGGATTAGTTACATGGTTGTGTGCATTTGTGTGTCTCCATGTGTTGCACGACATGGCAGTGCTGAGGCGACGAGAGTGACTGTGTGTGTGTGTGTTGTAGAGGAGGATTACCTCAGCGATGGACTTAACAAAACGGATGCCATCATTAGCTCCCTTGATCTTAATCAGGCAGTCGCAGAAGTAATCCCAGTAGTCTTTCCTCTGACCAAGAAAGGTTGTCTTCTCTTTCTGGTCAAACTAAGAAAGAAACTTTACCTCATTATTGCATAATTAATGTTACATATATATTATAAAATGTCTTCAGCAGTATGGATTAGTACAAAAGGGTTTTTCTGGCACGACCGTGTGTAAATATTTAATGGTAATGGTAAAAATTGTAATTAATATGATTCCTATGAACTTCCTCCATGTTACACCTTTGTCTGTCTAGAGCTGTGGTTCCCAATCTGTGGGTCGGGAGACCTTCAAAGTGTCACAAGATGAATTCAATGGGTCAAATGTGCTACACATGTTTGTTTTTTTTAAATAATACTCTTTTTTAGTTGTGAAATACTCAGAGCGTTTTATGGTCTCTGTTAGAGAGGCTTGGAGGAAAAGAAAATTACTCTTTAGTGTTTCAATTTAAAGGATCACAACCCAAAAAGGTTGGGACTCACTGGTCAAGAGCACTGGTTCTGTCTTTTTAACTTGTGACATTTTGGAGCAAAGCAATCCTTAGTCGCAACCCCTTTATCGCATATGTTTGAGACCCAAAAGTTGATGTCCTCAGGTTGTTTCATTTTAATAGTTTGTTGAAGCCTGAATAGTTAAACCCATGAGTAAACACAGCACAAAAATGACATGATAATTTCAAAAACACAAACCAGATCATCCCGATGAACTCTAAACAAAACGTGTATGGTGCATGACATCATACCTGTAGCAGGTATTCTAGTTTATAGAAGAACTTGTGCAGGTTAGCGCTGTCATCAGTTACAGGTTCACCACACTCGCTGTGTTCTTTACTCAACTCAAACACAGCATCTAAACCAGACAGTAAGAGCATTGTTAACACACACACACACACACACACACACACACACACACGCACACACACACACACACACACACACACACACACACACACACACACACATACACACACACACACACACACACACACACACACACACACACAAATATCAAATTGTGTCCTTGTGTTCACACAGATAGCAAACAAATAGAAGAATCTGCACAGTTTAATGCTCCCATTATAGTTTTTGTCAGTCATAGATCTACAGAAACAAAACATTTACACATGAAAATCTATCAGCGATCTAAGCTTTGCAATTATGCTGCAAGATACTCTCTGCAGATTCTACTATTTTTTGCCTTGATACATCCTGGTTGGAGACACATACCGTATGCCAAGTTCAAAAAGTAAACAATAACAAGCATGCATTATATTGTAAGAGACTGTAAGGGATGGTGTTCATTGTAAGTGTGAACTAGTTACCATGCAGATCTCTGATTATCCTCTGCAGTTGATTATCTCCTACCGATGAGGAGGCGGCCATGGTTGGGTACGGGCAGTTTAGTCAGGAAATCTGCATGTAAAACGAAAATAACAGATATTGTGATCATTTTTGGAATAATCCAGAAATGTCCTCATGACATAAACACTGTTCATCATATCCCTTTATTGTCAAATTAGTAATTACAGCATGAGACTGTAAAAATATGCCAAAGCTGCTGCTCCATGGAGGTAAACACAAACAAAGCGCATACTTAACTAGTTTCACTCCTGCTGTAAAGTCTTTTTCCATAAACACTACATTGTATTCTTCCAAAACCAACAAGTCTTAGACAAATAAGACAATTATAATACCCCAGAGGTATTCATGAACTTGTTAGGATGAAGAAACCACAGTGACATTAGCTCAGAGAAGTTAGCAAACATTTGCCTACAGTCAGAAGAGAAACAACATTTGCATCACGAGGAAAGACTGACGCGTATCACTGTTTACAGCGATAGTATCCTTTGACAGGCACCACTGACAACATGTTTTATGTATTGTTATCTACGGTCGGCACAACAAACCAGCAAAAATGACTTAAATCACTTTCAAACGGCTTCAAAATGCAACAAACAGAAACATAAACATCGATTTGTCAAAGCTGGCGAGCGCTATCCTACATGCACCTGTTCCCAGCTCTTCATTTCCTGGTCGGATTTGATGTAAATTTCTGTTACAAACCATCGCAGTTTGGTTCTAAGTAAAGCAAAACACTTCAATATTAAATAAACAGTTAAATAATAAACGTACTTGGTGTGTAAAACTGTCCAGAGTGTGCTATTTGTAGGTGATACAGCAGAAACTTGCTACCCGTTGAGGGCGGGAACTGTGGATGATTGACAGGCCTAACGGATCAATGGCTTCAGCTGCTACTGCTGAAATCTGTCCTAGTTTGGTTGAGAGACAAATGATAAATAAACAGACTGAGCTGAGACGTGTGTCGTGCTTTATGAACCTAATATTTCATGGACTATATTATACCTGACATCCTTTGTTTATTTTATCTAAAACTGCGATGATTACACACTTAGACGGGTTTTTTTAATGTAAAAATATATTTTTGTGGACCAGTAAATAACTCATGACATCGAGATGCATTGTATGATATGCAAAAACATATTGATCATGTGCTACAAAAGATACATCTACATTTTCATTTTTAATAGCCTATTATCAAAACCTTTATTTAAATAACGTCTTTTTTTTTTATTAAATAATTATGTTTTATTTTGAATACAAAAAAACAACCAACAAACAATAAAAACAGAATTAAAAAAAAGATTCTTCAGGAGGCCCAAATCAGAGGACTGTTGGTTAGATAAAACAAAAACAAACTTTCATCCTAGGCATTTTTCACCTTTTTGTGACAATTTATAAAAGTGTGAAGGAGAACTAAAGACAATGCCTCCCCCATTCTTGTTTGTAATCTTGGGACAAAGTTCTAAGAAACTGAGAAATTAGAGTGCTTTACTCAAGTGTAACAGTTAATGTAACATCATGCAAAATGGAATATGTTTGTTTTTTAAAATTCTGAGAGTATTCAGTATCGAAGAGTAATGGCCGCTAAAAACAAGTATTCACGATTCAAATTAGAGGAAACAAGTCTTTTCACAAACGTCACTTGTGTAGGTGATCTGAAAATGAAGATGGATTATTGTTCACCTTTGTGGTTGATACTTAAGGAACAATTCCCAGTTCCAGTGATACTTGCATGAAGGACTCTGGTGTGTGCAGGTAGCCTGTAAGTTTCCACATTTCTCATTTATTTGTTGTAGTGAGGATCTGTCATGATACTGAATTTAAAGTTTAGAATGTTTTGTATTATGTAAAAAAGAAAATGTTACTGAAATATTTGTATCTTTTCATTTCAACCTGTCAGTGTAATACAAAAGATAGAAATTAAAGTATGAGTGCTTTATCTCCTTAATTCAAGAATGTAGCTTTAAAGCAATCTCTAAAAAATAATTAACTTCTCTCTTACCTCTAGTAGCCATGCGGATAGTTATGGATTTATTTTTCTAGCTTTAGAGGCTCTTGGCAATTATTTCAGCAGCAACCTTGATGCCAAAATAACAGTTCCTTAACTTTTCATAGGGACGTCCAGATCATTAGGAACACTATTGATGGAAATAGACTGTTGCTGGTCAATTGTTTAAAGGTCCTGAAAACACATTATCTCAATCAGCTGTTTATGTTTTGGCATCCAAAATAAAAATGGAATGTTCTGCCAACGTTGGAACGATTGGGGCCCAAAAAACTGGGCCCCCAGGAGGCAACAATAACAATAATACAAATAAGACTTTATGTTGAAATAAATAGGGCACACATTAGAACACTGAATCTATCAACATATTGTTTGAAATCTTTGTTGATTTGTATTTTCCTTTGTTACACAACGTCAGTGACTATTGTTCACATCAAGCTGAAAATTAGTACAATCAGTTACATCATCGCAGCCTTATAACAGCACAAAGACAACTGCAAGAAAACCAAAATACTGCGCCAAAATATATATCTCGCTGGTTTGAAGTGAGCATGGCTCAGCTGGATGAAGGTGTTGTCATGTATTTCTGCTAAAGAAAAGACATTATAATTAAAACGTGATAACAGTTGTGGGACTGTGTTGCCAACATTGACAGAGCAAGTGGTAATATCATTATGAAATGTAATTTTGTATTGTAACTTGAACTGTAACTTTGGGCGTTTTGTTTTCAATCATGAAAATTAAACGGTAGGCAGAAATTTGAAAACAAGTTTCCAGTGCCTTGTATAAATATTTTTTTTTTCAAAATTATAAGCACCACAAAAAAAGTGTTGGAGGAAGAAACTTTGGATGAATATCTTAGAGTCAAAGCAAATAAAACCAAAACTATCTACATGGCGGAATAACAAGTAAGAAAATATGATTTTTTTGTAATTCGGGTAAAGTGACCCTCTGAGATATAATAACTACATGTTCCAGACAAAATGAAGTCATGTATCAAGAGAGTGATACAACAAGTTATTAACATATTGACTGATGAAATGGTGACATAAATCTATGAAAAACATGTTTCCAACGTAATCATCACATTCACTGCTGTATCATTTAATCTGTCGAATTGGATTTACCGCTCTAACAAAGCCTTTTTCAATTTAGACTTTCTCTTCTTGCTTTGGAAATATGGCAACAACTGACTCAACCTTCGACACAACCACAGAAATCTATTACTACAATGAGTATGAAGACGAGTATGAAGATGAAATGTGCAACAAAACAAGTGTCATACAGTTTGGAGCGATCTTTACTCCAGTGCTCTTCTCCATCGTGGCCATCCTCAGTCTGTTTGGCAACATCTTGGTCATTGTGATTCTGGCCAAGTATGAGAATGTCAAATCCCTCACTAACGCTTTCATCCTGAACCTGGCTGTATCGGATCTCTTCTTCACCGCAGGTCTGCCCTTCTGGGCCTACGATCATGTGTATGGATGGACTTTAGGGGAACATACATGCAAAATGGTCATCTTTGTCTTCTATGTTGGTTTCTATAGCAGTGGTATCCTCCTCATCCTGATGACTGCTCACCGCTACGTAGCTGTCATGAATCCTCTGTCTGACATTGTGTCCACCACAGGCACCTACAGTGTCGTAACGTGTGTGATCGTTTGGGCTGTGAGTACATTGGTTGCCAGTCCAGCCTTTGTATCCACCAGAGTGGACCAGAAACATTGTGGACCTGCAGATTCTTACTGGAAGTTATGGGGAATCTATCAGCAAAATGTTCTCTTCATATTGAGTTCAGTGGTGTTCATTTTTTGCTATTCTCAGATCATGTGCAGGTTGCTGCGTCCTACCACACAAAGAAGAAAGAACAAAACTTTAAAACTAATTTTTACTCTCACGGTTGTTTTCTTTGTGGGCTGGGCACCTTACAATATAGTGATATTTGTAATGTCGTTGTCTTTTGGGCACCAAACAACCGTTGACTCAAAGACTTTGGTTGGAGTGTGTGAAGCATCAAAACCACTGGATTACGCCTTTTACATCAGCCGACTTCTTGCCTATTCACACTGCTGCCTCAACCCTGTGTTTTATGTGTTTGTGGGGGTTAAATTCAAAAACCACTTGAAGAAAATGCTGAAAGGCTGGGGTCACAGGAACAGCGGCATCCGCAATAGGCAAAGCCGACTCACAATCACATCGCTAACAAGTGGTGAAGAGTTTTCGATGTAGTTGATACAGAGAGCTGAAATGAAATCAGAAACACCGGGTTCTAAGAAAGAAGTTTCATGCAAATTCTGTCAAACTACGAAAAGTAAACACAAATTAAAAGCACAGAAAATATTGAGGTTATTATTGATCAATAATAATAGGAGACAGAAACTCACACAGTTGGCAAACCCTGTCTGACATTTACATTAGACAAACTGACCTTTATAGTTTCTGGTTTTTCTTATAACATGGAAATTTAGTTTCATCCTTCTGACCAATGAGTATTCACAAAAACACATTCCTCTTAAGATCATATGTAGTAGAGACACACCACACCCTCTGTTGGAATCTGGTAAGAAGTCAAACTGTAAAAATTATAAAAAAACAACCATACTTATCTCAAAAAACTGGCTTACTGGCAATATGTCATGATGTACTTTTTTGTATGCCACAAAGTAATTGTTTAACTTTGTTAAAGTCACAAAGGATTAATCCTCAAATAACAAGTGCTGTCGTCATTATTTTTTTCAGACCGGTGTATGAAAAACATGCCAAATGAGACATTGCATTGACTTAGAACAGACGCTAGCCTGGAGATGTTTGTTTGTAGGCTAACATTTACTAATTGCTACTAAACACAGCTGAAAAGGCTAATCTAAGATAATGAACATGATAAGCATCATACCTGCTAAACATCAACACGTTAGCATGACATTAGCGTTTAACTCAAAGTCTAACAGAGCCACTTGCATGGCTGTTTATATCATTCACTCAGTAGGCCTACCCTGCATAGTTGTCAAACTACAATAAGTTCCTTAATAGCTGACATAAACTCTGCAGCCTCTTTATTAGGTACCGCTGTACACCTGCTCATTAATCAAAGTAAATATGAAATCAGACGATCATGCAGACATAAAAGCATGCCGACATGGTCAAGAGGTTCAGTTGTTCAGACGTCAGAATGAGGAACAGATGTGATCTATGTGACTTTCTGTGATAAAGTGATATGTACTGTACAATATTTCATCCACAAGTGCATCCGATATTCCCCTCGTAGTTTCTAAAAACTGTACTGTTATATATTTCTCTTCTTTCCCTATATTATGTGTATGTGAATGCAAGCTGATAAATTGATAATACATTGCATTAAGAAAATATAACTGTATGTGATTCACTTTGATTAACTGCATTATACTTTTATGTTTTAATATCAATCATTTAAATCAATTATTCTATATTTTCACGTTCAACATTTGTAGGAGTCATGCAAGTGAACGTGTTTATTTTCACATTATGATGTCATAATCATTATTTTTTGCTTTACATCTACATATTTACATCGACATCTATGCTTTACAATAAAACTAATTTAAAAAATGAAGTTCTGGAGTGTTTCTCTTTTGAGTAACCCTCATTGCTGTTTCAAGGTAATGTTGTAAAAGCAGCACCTATGTCACCACTTTTGCGTGAATTCAAAGTTTATTCTTGCTCTTGAATTGCACAATCGCTGAATGTGAAACGAAAAGAGAAACCTTGAGTTTTTTGTTGTATATAACAACTGTTCCTCCACAAGAGAAGAGCACAAGACGTAACCACCATTGTTCAGGGTAAGTTGCCTAAAATTTAGTGTAGTTGGTCGTCATATTTTGGTGTGACCCACTTAGTACTTAATTGTTCTCCATATTGAAATTTTTATTTAATGTCAATTGCTTTTTAAAATTAAAAATTCTGAAGGTTTGTAGACATTTGCTTTGTCTTAATTACATGTTGCAAATTTCAGTTTTGTTGTTTTTTCTCAGAAAACCTACAATGGAGTCCAACTCCACAGTGAGCGATGTGGATGACAGCAGTGATGTGGTGTATCTTTGTGATGAGATGTTTTCCTTTGACACTATCAGTGGTGCCTTCTTCATTTTGATCTTCATCTTCAGTGTCGCAGGCAACTGTCTTCTCCTTCTTGTTCTCGTCACCTACGAGAACCTGAAACATGTCACAAATCTTTTCATCGTGAACCTGGCCTGCTCTGATTTAATCTTTACTTTCACGCTCCCATTCTGGGCCATCTATTACCTGCACCACTGGGTCTTTGGTGAGTTTGCCTGCAAACTGATGACTGCGGTATACATTGTTGGTTTGTACAGTAGCACCATTCTACTGACTGCCATGACTGTGGATCGTTTCATATTAGTGGTGCTGCAGAACTGGCCGAGCAACTCTGTAAAGAGGCAGAGGTTTGCAATGGTAGCCTGTGTAGCTTCCTGGGTCATCGGCACTGCTGCATCCTTGAGAGATGCTATCAAAGTGAAGGTGGAACAATCTGACGGTATGTCCACTTGTGAGGATCCCTCCGATGGCCATGATATCAACCTGGGCTATTATCTCCAGGTGTCACTGCTCTTCTTCCTCCCATTAGCCATCATTGTTTTCTGCTATTCTGCCATCCTCAAGACAGTTTTGCAGGATTCATGCAGAAAAAGGTACAGGACTATAGTGGTGGTGTTCTGCCTTGTTGCAGCGTTTTTCATCTGCTGGGGACCTTACAATATATTGCTTTTCATCACGTCTTTGTATGAACCCAAAGACTGTGATGCAATGGAACAGTTGGAGATTGCCTATTCTATTTGCCGTATACTTGCCTATTCTCACTGCTGTATGAATCCTCTGCTGTTTATGCACTCACAAAATCTTTTATGCTGTAAGAAGGCCAAGAAGAGGAACAGGGAAAGAAACATTAGCCAGAACGCTTCTGTTATTCAGAATGTAACTTTTGTAGCACAAAACTCTGCTGTAATGTTTGAACTACACTCTGAATAGACGTTTTAACTGCCATAAATATCATTTATGTCATTATTTAATATGTTTGTTTATATATTATTATTTGTACACTTGTTTTTATGAATATGGATTTTTGTTTGTTTTGTATGTGATAGGATCTATTGTTACATCCTATGTTGTGCTGGGACACAATTTAGTCGTGGCACAGCAACAAGAAGACACGTAAAGTGACAGAAGTCTATAAACTACGCGCAAAGTGTTAACGTTAAAGAGTTAAAGTGATCATCTTTGAATATTCATGTATTTTCAAGTGGACTTATTTCCCACTCGGTTGTGTGCAGCCAGGGAGTCACATTGTTCATGTAAATTTGTCATCGTGCATATTTGCGTGCAAACTGTTTTTGTGTAATGATATCCAGATTATGTATGTATGTCGAACTGTATTTATACAGTCGAACAGTCGGATTGAAAATCCATCAGTAACGAGAACTAAGGTGTCGTGTATTTCCTGGAGGGAGTGATATACTTTCACTTTTGAAATTAAACACCTGTAAGTGCTTTTATGCAATATAGTATATGTAAATATTTCATAAATGTGCCAAGTAAATTATGATATTTGTAAAAAATAAATTAAAAAAATGCTTTTACTGTAATATGTTTGAATAAATTTAAGTTGGAATCTATCGGTCTGTTTTCACTTTTGCTTTCCACCTATTGCAGTGACGTGTCATGCAAGTACTTCTCTCTGGCAGTATCATATAAACTATATATATGATGCAAATATTACAATTACTGAGAAGAACAGTGAGCAGCGCATGATTGACACTCAGTGAATACCCAAAGGTAATGTTTTGTTGGCATTGCTATCTCGTTGATGTTACAGCATAGTTGGATAATTAATCATTTTGGGAAATTATTTATGTAAAAATTTAGTGGGAAAGCTTGAGAATTTGGAATGAAAATACAAGAATATGGAATTTAATTTAATTTTATGGATTCAAATTCTAAGAATATGGATTAAAAATGGATGAAATGTAAGTCTGAAAACAGTGAATACAATTTGGGAATATTGAATGGAATTTGAGATTATAAAATTAAATTGAGTATGCTGAATAAACTGTGTGTATGTTATTGAGGTGTCTGCTGTTATCTAAGTTGATAATGAATATGTTGTCATGTATTTTATTTGCTGAAACCAATTCAAAATAATCCTCCACTTCCTCAAGCACGCTGTGGGTTTTTACATTCAAAATACTGTTTATTATATTGTTATGTTTCAGCTAGTCCGTATCTTTTGACTTTTATAACATATCCTCGGTTTCCCACTACATTTTCCATTAAAAATGTTTTAGACTGCATTACATACAGGATATTTGTTTATTAATGCATTATTTCATAGAGAAATGTGCACAACTGTTAAATACTGCCGCTTGGTTGGTGCCCCGTGGCATCTGAAGATTACTGACTAGGTTTCCCTCTAGCGGTAGTTTTCAACATGTCGTCGTGTCAACGTAAATCTGTTACATGCTTAGTGCATGGGACACATTTGCCAGTCCCCTGGTCAAAAGTCCTGTGTTTGTTTGATCTATCTACCATCACTCCCCACCCTAAACTCTCACGCACATTATAATACGTCACGTGCTCTTACCATCCACTACATCGGTGTTAGTTGAAAGCCAGGGGCGTCATACAGGCCTCTGTCCATCGATCTCCTATGCCGAGGGACACTGACCAAGTACTGACCAAGAATGAGAACAGGTTGATTCTGATTCTGCAGCATTGTAAAGAATGACCATCACATTCTCATTATCTTATCAGAGCTTCTGTCACCTCCTTGCACAACATCAGCAAGTAAACTATGGACCTTGAAAGTGACGCCAGTGTCTTCTATGACAACTCTGACAACACTGGAATCATCTCAGAGATAAAATGTATATTGTGTCTCTTCTACGCTGTGTGCTTCATCGTCATCTTCTGCATCAGCATACCTGCAAACAGCTTCCTCCTGTGGGTTCTTCTGAGGGAACAAGCTTGGAAGACCACATCTGACATCTTGCTTCTGCAGCTCCCGGTTTCTCACCTCTGCTTCACTGTGACCCTGCCTTTTAAGGCCTACTATCTACTCCATGTTTGGATCTTTGGGGACTGGGTCTGCGAAGTCTTTCGCGGGGCTATTTTTCTGGGGCTGAACAGCTACGTGTGGATCCTCACGGCCATTACATTGGATCGTTATGTTGCCGTGGTCCATGCTTCGTGTCTGTGTGCACATGCCCCCCCAAAATACTGTGTCGTCATGGCTAGCAGTGTGATATGGCTGTCATGTGCTGCTGTAAGCTTTATGAAGAGTGAGGTCCACGAATTTGGTGATATGGAATGTGTCCATGCTCCAATGTCATTTACTCTGCTGCTCTTTGACATCTACATGCAGATATGCTTTTTCTTTCTCATACCCTTCATTATCATTACATTCTGCTGTGTCCACATGTGCATAACTATCAAACAGCGCAGCATGAACAGACATCGCCAGGCAACAAGATTGACTTTAGAGTTAGTTGTTGTTTTTTTCCTTTGTTTGGCACCATATAATATCATAGAATTTGTATATTCCTTGGAGATGTTCGGTGTTTGGGAAAACACAGTTGAATGGGCACAGGAAATGCACAGTGTAGAGTTAATAATTTACACAATGCCCTACTTACACTGCTGCCTGAACCCGTTGTTTCATATATTTGGAGCACAAAGGTTTAGGAGGCATCTCCCACGACCATGCAGCAGTTCATCCCTGAGAAGAGATGGGAGTCAGAACCTCAGTTATTCTTTACAGGATACCTCTGTGTGACCAACAACCATTTTTATTTGTCTGGATACATTTTATTTCGCTATACTTAGACATACTTAATGGCTGACTTTTAAAAATGTTTGAATGTCTAATTTTAAAGTGAGAGTCTATGCACTGGATAGCTATATATATGATAAGACTGAGACTACAGCTACATGTGCAAAAGTTAGCATTCCCACCAGTTGACTTCTTCTTTACTTCAATGTAGAAAACATGGAAGTAAAGAAGAAGCATTGTTTTTGTATTGCAATGTAATCCTATATTTTAAGTATGAACAATGTAACATACGACATTTGAAAACTTTGTTTACTCTAAACACAGTTTTAGCAACAATACCATGTCAAAACTAATAGAATTTAATTGACTGACCTGTGAAAAAAAAAAAGACAGCATCCAAACTAAATCCAATCCAAAGCGTGACAGACAGACTTGCCTGGATACAGTTGCTAAGCTGTGATTGGACAATCACTATTTGGGGAAGGAATTTAGCAGACAGTCACTTGCTACAGAGTAACAGTTACAGAGAGCAGGCAGAAATGAAAATACTGAAGTATTGGGGGAATTCCTATTGTAAATTGCATTAGAGATGAACAAACAAACAACAACACAGAAAGAAGTCACAGAGAAATGTTGTGGTTATTGCAATATTGGCTTGCAAGAAAGAGGTAGCGGACTTGCTGGATTTGATCAAAGTTCAGCATAACTCCATATATCAAAACAACTGTAAATCAATGCTTGAGATCACATTGATAGATGATTTTACTGCACTGAACGAATCAACCCACAAGACGGCAACAAAATTTATGTGATATGCTTAATATTAATTTTAATCTCATGCTTTGATTTCAATGTGATGATTGTTGATCACACAGGGAAGTCCAGGATGAACAATTTCACATGTAATGCCATGTACCTGATATCATGAATACATATACAACGAGATATCTTTAATTTAATCAAAGTATGGTTAGAGCTATTTTAAAGCACAGACAAACACTTATAAAGCATTTATATCTGACATTATGGTTTTGATTAGATAATATTTGTTGGTAAATCAAGCCTGCGTTTTGAATATTGATCTATTACACACAAGTTGCTTATTATTCCTTTATTCATTTATGTTAATATCTATGTTTTTGTTACCAAAAATAAAAGATTAGATCTTAAAAAGTGAAATAAATTGATTCCCAGGACATTGCTTTTTGTTTGCAAAGTGTATGTTTTTGATTACAAGGTGTGTGTCAAACAGTATTACCTGCATATCAAATGTTATATTTCGTCTTATTAGTTTAGTCTCTGTCTTCATTATGTGCAAGCACCAATTAACCGGGCAATGTTCCTTGTGCGCCCACTTTAACTGCAAATAAAGCATTTCTATACCTGCAATTTATTCCCTCTTCTTCTCTTTTTTTACACTTCGGCCCTGCCAATATGTTACGGAAATGTTTCCCTCCGGAGTGACCTTGTCTATGTGACACAGAATAAACAAATTAGCTCTCAGCAGCAGGGTCAATAAAATATAACAGACTGCATATTTGTGATTAAAATCATAGCCAGTCAAGTATGTCTAACTCAACAGTCCATGTGCTTTTGGTTGCGTTTCTTTTAAATGATGTGTGCCATAAATTCCAACGGTTTAAGTAATGTAACTCTATTATTTCACAAACATTTTTTTGTTCCTCTTCTGTGGTCCAATTTTTTAACTCTGTTATATGTAATGTGTTTCTCCATGAGCCCTGTCAGTATACTTGAACATGGTTGAGTAGCGCAGGCCTGATGGCTCCACGGGGGGTCCGGAAAAGAGTGTATAGGGACA
This sequence comes from Cebidichthys violaceus, assembly GCF_023349555.1. Classification (NCBI taxonomy): domain Eukaryota; kingdom Metazoa; phylum Chordata; class Actinopteri; order Perciformes; family Stichaeidae; genus Cebidichthys; species Cebidichthys violaceus. The sequence continues at coordinate 10,975,955 of NW_027176964.1, forward strand.
GCTCAGTGGGCCACTGTAACAGCACTCGTATCTGTCTCAGGGGGTAGATTAAGCTTAATTAACTAAACCATCCAGCACGCTTGGATGAATGGATACAAGTCAAGGGCAGAGCAGTCACTGGTGTGCTCACACATTCTCTGGCAGGCATCGGGAGAGGGTTTTGTACCAAATATCATATTATATGGAAGTGTGTGCAATAAATGAAATAAATTGGATACTGTGGTTATAATAACCCTGTGTGTACAAGTCACTAATAATACCCTGCATTAAGTCTCTATGTAGTCAAAATACAGTGACGTCTGAAAAGAGACGATTCAAACCTGCATTGCACAATTCAGTTTGGGGAACAGCCTTCCCACAATCTTGCATAGGTTCCTCATGTTACAGCAATTTGAATTTGAGAGTTTGCTTTTGGACATTTCTGAGAAATGATCAAACCTCCGATAGATCCCATCTTACCTCGCTGTGGAGCGTCAGCTGGAGGGAAAAGGACTCAAAATGTGTTTTTTGGGGGATTTGTGTTTTTAATTTGCAAAGTTTATTATAAGAATTAATAACATCAAAAACCACAGAGGAAAAAAAAGAACTAGAGCAACACAGAAAAAAACCCCACCAGATGGAGATAAAGTAGAAAAGGCAATCTAAGGCATCCTATTTCATATCTTTGAGTCAATACAATCTCTTTTCCCGGATCATTTTCTTAGCAAATGATGTTGTTGTTCCATCTTGTTTTTAGCCACAAGCTAAACAGCTGTTGTTGTTTTCTTATGTAGTCTCTGCTACTAGCACTCCCTGGCCCTAACGTTCACTCCCTGCTCTTCATTTCTCCAGGGCACCTCACCCTCCTTTTTTCACATTGATATCTCCCCTTTAATTCCAGTTATCTATAACGATAATTACTCCAACCATATGTGAATTTAATTGATGCCTTGAAATTGTGAAAATGTGTGTGTATTTTGTACATATTGCTAATAAAGTCTTATTGCCTGTTAATCTGGACTGTCAGGAAAATGCGTGTAAATCGATTAAGTGTGTCAGCCTTATCGTTACAAACAACTGTCTTAGTGAACAAATATGGATGACTTAATCCCCGTACGACATATACTGGCATGTATGACATTTCGCTAATGCACCTCATCCTGATTGAATTTGTCATGGAAATAAAATGTTTGAAAAAAGGATTAAATGTACTGTTTGACTCACACCGAACAAACACATCTTTACTTTGCTCAATTATGAATCCAGAAGGGTGACATGTTTTGCAGTACATTCTTAAAAGATACAAAAAAAGAAATAACCTATACCTCTCATGCTGCATCTTGGCTTTATTTTGCCAATGCAGTGCTACATATCTCCACTAGAGGGGACAAGGGCATTGACATTATGCTGTTTGTTTCATTATTACTGAACCACGTTATTGATAACAATCTAAAGCCTCAAAGAATTAAGACAGAGATGTACTCTCTTATAGCCGGACAGAAATATCATCACCAGTGATCCCTAAAGCGCTGCACTGTTTTTAATACATTTTCATTATTATTATTATTTATTTTTTTGAGTCATCAACTTTTTTAGCTGCATAAGTTTTCAAACACAAATGTTATCCACAAAGAACAAATGCAGTCTGTCTCTGCATTTCCAACACCATAATACCTCTATATTTTAGGGTCGCTCTCCTCGACTTACCTGCTGTTGTCAGATAGAAAAAAACACAGTGATTAACTATGAAGGAGACTTAATTAAGAAATCAAACATCTGGATATTCAGACTAAACCTACTGCAAAGGCTTAGCTGCCTCTTGTAAGACTGGCCATTTGATGTATCAAACGTGCGTCCTGATGTTTTCTTGCTAAATTTTTCCCATCTGGCTGTTTTTGTATCTTACCTTCTTTTTTCTTTTCTCGCTTTGAAACTTTCACTTTTACTTTTTTCGTTTACTAGTATGTATTTTTTTTGCTACTTTGTGGCATTGCGAACAATGACTGGAGAAGGATTTTCGACGAGGACTGGGCCCTTGAGACTACATGACATTACACTAGAAACATGACATGGGAATAAACCTAAAATTTATGTTGCAAACAATTATACATAGGGCCTCAAAGAAGAGGGAATAGCTGTATTCCCCTGGTATTTTATTTCATTTTATTATGTTTTACCCTCACATCAGATGTTATGTTTCCACATTGGTCAAGGAATTACTAACGGTTAGACGTTGGAGAAGGTTTTTGAGAAACCATTATGCAGGGTCAAATCGCTGAAATCGCTTAATTATGACAATTTAAATGTTCACAATAAAAATGTACCTACCTGTACATAATAAAACACACAACAAAATAAAATAGGTATAGTTTTAAATAGGATAAAATGAGCAAAAAAGGATAAAAAAAATCAATGTATACCTTTTGACTGTGAAAATAAAAGGCAAATGAATGAAAAAAACTGTTGGTAAGCAATATAATTCAGTTTGATAGCACAACATAAAATCACTCATGGTTAAACCTTATTCAATTGTAAGAGCTTTAACAGCAATTGTGTAAATATACATTTACATTGTAAAACAGTGATTATTTATTATTAATACCACCAGTAGAATCCTGAAACTCTGCTTGCAGTCTAAGCCTCATGCCGACCTCATGTAACTGCTATCATATACGATCACCACTGTTTCAACTCCTAATGCCTTTATTACATATTAGGATTGAGCTTGAGATTAACAAATCAATCCTCTAAAATCCTCCAAACATAACATAGCATAACATAAAATGACATTATGTAAGGGAATATATTTTAGATTAATGTGTACAGTAACAGAGTGGGCCATTAACATTATAAAACTGCAGTATTCACAGGACATTTATTTATTTATTCCTTTAGCTTTCAAACTGTATGTCAAAGAGTATAACCTCATTTACATTTCTGTCCACGACCTAACCTCACATCATGAAACGTCACAAAACGGAGCTTAAACGTTTCAGTCCAAAGTGCTTTGCAGTGCGATGAATGAAAACATTTTTAGCTTGGATGGTCCCGATGAGAAGTGGACCTCCAGACGTGGCACTGGCTCTTCAGTGCTCTACACCCACTGAGCTAATATCCAACAGACCATGCTTTTTGGCTTACCCTTCCTTATCCTCAGGCTGCACCAGCTGCCGTCTACCTCCGACCACACTCCACGCCCCTGATATGTTGTCCTCTATACCTGCTTCGTCCCTCCTCCTCTTCATCTGTAGGTGTTCTGTTCCCCCCTTTTTTGGCTGCAACTTTCCAAAAGGTGAGCAGAAGTGATTTTCAATAGCACCGTGCATGACTAATGGTGGAAACATGTTAAAATCATCGCAGAAATGTCCTTGGGAAGACAAATGAATTTTCGGCAGAATAATTAACTTAATTAACAAATTTGCATGCATATTCATCAGGGCCATTGAAGTCTTTCCAGCTCAGCTTGATGAACGTTGCTGTGTAATAACCAGCTCATTTACATTCTGCCATCCACTGCCATTTGTGTGGATTACTGAGAAAAGGCAGTGTGTGTGTGTGTGTGTGTGTGTGTGTGTGTGTGTGTGTGTGCATGATGCTAAGGGTACATTGCATGTGCAGACACTTTTCTCTTTCCCTTAACATGTCACAGGGAAAGCTTGATGAATTGATTTGCGATACTGTTTTGTTGGATATACACCCCACTATTGGACCCAGCTGCCTCTCCTCACACGCGCGCACCACACACACACACACACACACACACACACACACACACACACACACACACACACACACACACACACACACACCAATATAGTGGAAGCATTCATATGCACATATTCATGCACACATACCTTGCGTTAATGTGACTGTGTGTGCTCTACACCCATATCTCCTTGCATCCTCCCACCCCCTCTCCCCTCTCCCCTCACCCCCTTCTCTCTGGTGGGCAGTTCTTGGCACCGATCCTGAGTCGTAAACCCTCCTGGGTTGCCAGACTGTGCGTTGTAAAAAACCGTGAGGCCCTCTGTACCCCCTCCCCGTCTCTGCAGGGCAATCTTTAAAGGCAGCAAGGTGTGACGGCACAGACTGGCAGCTTGGCAGCCATGCCCGAGGATACCAACGCTCCATCAGCCGTGAACGGGCACCATCACATGGGCTCGCCTAAGTAATACGCTCGCCGTACATGTGCCTTTCTCATGCCTCATCTGTGCCAGTCAGAGACAAAGGAATTCATTAAGAAATTTCACATGGCGTTAAATGTTGTTTTTTTTTGCCAGGATATAGTTAATTGGGAATTTCACACAAGCTAAGGTAACTGAGGGAGAGATTATCCAAATGAGTTCGGAAAAAGTTAATTACACTCACTTGGCTGTATGTGCCCTTAGATCTGGTTGGGCACAGAACAACACGAAAAGTTATTTTACGAAAGCTTGTGCTGGATATTTCTCTCACAATATGTTTCTCATTCTCATTATCCAATTTAGGTGCCACCGAACAAGGTTAGAAAGAAACACTTCCCGGTAGCAGCTTGTCAGAAAACCAGTATTATCATACCAACATAAAAAGGAATGCAAGGCAAATGCTTTTGCACCTTTAACATAATCAATATGGTGTGCTGTCCTGAGATTTTGCAAGAGCAATTATCACATTTATTCATGAAGGAAAAACAGGCATAAAAAGCAGCATCACCTGACACATAAAATCTTGTGATATTCAGCATACTTTCTTCCCTTTGCCTCTGTGATACTTTCTCCTACGCTTTTTCTGCAGACATATGTTTGACACTTGAAGCTGTTATCATAGCTGGAAGTGTGAAGGAGAATTGTTGCAGCTCTTGAGTGTTGTGACAGGAAAATGCTTTTCTGATACAGAATTGGCATTTTCAAGTCGTGTCTCATACAACATTGTTTGTCTTCCATACTGATAACAGCCAAGCCAAGTTTGAGAATCAGTTTCTCCAGAAATGTTTTCATAGATTCTTTGGAGAAGAAGTTGTGCAATAAAATAGTTTCCACACTTATTGGAGGACAAATTACATTTTTAATGACATGTTTTACTCATAAAAAGATGTCATTTATTGCGTCGTCTGACCCTCTTTGTTTTGAAGCTTCCACTGAAGCAAGACGACTACAAAACACAAATGGACCATTAAACTGACCTTCAAACTGGGCCCTATGAAAATCAAACGGCTGTCACCACACTGATGGGGACCACAGCCCGTTTCCCTCCAGTGCAAAATATGAAAAACACACATCAGATGCTCATTTTCATGATCCTCCTTTTTGAAGTAACAACAACTCTCATGGCTCGAGTGAATAAATCTATGGAAGCTTCGATGACAGAACTTGAAAGGAGGGTTTGCACGGATGGAAACAGCAGACTCTCCCCTGCAGACTTGCTTTGTTGGCCTGCTGGTGTGGTTGTTTCTTTTCTATAATAGCTGCAGTTCATTTTAAAACGTGTCGTCTGATCCCCTGCTAAGCCACACACAAGTACACACACACACACACACACACACACACACACACACACACACACACACACACACACACACACACATACACAGCGTTAGACATGTATGATGATAAAACGACACCTGGATTTGCCACGACACTATCATGATCTTCTGTCACTTCCACAAACATGAACAGAAAAGTGTATTTTCAACATTAGCTGCGAAACTTGGCCAAGTCTATCAACAAATAAAATCTTGTATGTATCCCTTCTTTTGAGGTAGAGGGGGGGGGGGGGGATGTATTTGACGATGGTACTGTTTGATGGTGCAATTGATGAGAAAGTTCTGAAGAAAGTCCCAAAGCCTCAGAGGAATTTGATTACCTCCATCCATTATCTGCACAGTGAGCAATCGCGAAGCTCACCATCTGTCATCCGTTTCATTTGCATCGTCAACACCTGCCCTGCCTGTTTATGCCTTCACATTTTTTATAAGCTGTCTTTCATGGCAGGGAAAAATGTTGACTTTTCCTTCTAAATACATTAATTCCACAAGTTCAAAGAACATATTGAACACAACCAACTTGGTTTGTATTTGATAGAATACGGGGACTCTCCTCTTTTTATTGCTGCAGATTTAAGGAAAAAAAATACATACAAGCTGCTTTCACAGCTTAGTGAACATTTAAGTGTTTCATTTCACGGGCAAATTGCTAGATAGATAGATAGATAGATAGATAGATAGATAGATAGATAGATAGATAGATAGATAGATAGATAGATAGATAGATAGATAGATAGATAGATAGATGGATGGACGGACGGACAGACGGACAGATAGATAGATATATAGCTAGATGGAAAGACGGAAAGATGGATGGGTGGATGGATAGATAGATAGATAGATAGATAGATAGATAGATAGATAGATAGATAGATAGATAGATAGATAGATAGATAGATAGATAGATAGATAGATAGATAGATAGATAGATAGATGGATGGATGGACGGACAGACGGACAGACGGACAGATAGATAGATATATAGCTAGATGGAAAGACGGAAAGATGGAAAGATGGATAGGTGGATGGATAGATAGATAGATAGATAGATAGATGGATGGATGGATGGATGGATGAATGGATAGGTGGATGGATGTATGGGTGGATGGATGGATGGATGGATAGATAGATAGATAGATAGATAGATAGATAGATAGATAGATAGATAGATAGATAGATAGATAGATAGATAGATAGATGGATGGATGGAAAGACGGAAATACAGATAGATGGATGGATGGACGGACGGACAGACAGAGAGATAGATAGCTAGATGGAAAGATGGAAAGATAGATAGATAGACAGACAGACAGACAGACAGACAGACAGACAGACAGACAGACAGACAGACAGACAGACAGACAGATAGATAGATAGATAGATAGATAGATAGATAGATAGATAGATAGATAGATAGATAGATAGATAGACAGACAGACAGACAGACAGACAGACAGACAGATAGATAGATAGATAGATAGATAGATAGATAGATAGATAGATAGATAGATAGATAATTCACTCAATTTCCTTATCACACCCCCCCCCTCCATCCTTCTGTTTGTTACGAACGCATTGTGCTGCAAACACTCTCAACCCTCCCTCCTTCCCTCCCTCCTTCCCTCCCTCCATCCCTCCATCCATCCCGTCTCCCATATCCCCAGGTGGTGCCGACGGCTGCGGGGCCCATTAGCGACAGAATTCCTGCCTCCAGCAGGCCATGCGTGTCCCGAGTGACACATTTTTGGACTGGCACCAAGAATCCTACCCTCAGCAGACAGCTCACTTTCCTCTGCAGTCACCACAGTATGTGCATGGGTGTGTAATATGTGTGTGTTTGTGTGTGTTTGTGTGTGTGTGTGTGTGTGTGTGTGTGTGTGTGTGAGGGGGAGAGAAAGAGAGAGAGGCCTTGCGAACACAGCATGAGTCCCACAGGAAATGCTTGAAAGGCAGTATGGGACAGATTGGTGATGGCGCAGAATGGACTAGAATACTAAAAAGAGACGCAAAGATATTCTACAGCAGAGAGATCATACTTTGATCAGATGACTCTCCTGCCAGGTTGGGACATTTGTTACAGTCGTATCCTCCACAAAAATTGAAATCTGCATGTCTGACAACGTAAAACTGCAAATAAGTAATCTCTTCTGTAAAAAAAATAAATTTAATTGGATTTTGTGGATGCACATTGTTGTTTGTTGATGCTCTTTGCCAGCTGATGCTTGTATACCAAATTTTATTTTACAAACAAATCCTGCTCTGAGAAGAGAACTACTTCATTATGATATATATTTTATTAAACTTTGCATTCATTGCATGCAGTAAAAGTATTGCACTGAAGTGGTTACCTCATCTGAATTGAGTGATATTAGATGGTCGATCAAGATTCTTATTAATCATAAGGAGGAGTGATTATGAAACAATACGTTATGAGTTGAGAAAGAGCAGTAAGTCCTTTTAGTATAGATATTATGAATGGATTCTTTCTCCATACTAATAGATAGTTAATTATGTACCTAATGACTCCTCGCAAAGCGCTATATAATTAGTCTAGATGAGCCGAGAAAGTTCCTACTTGTTCTTACATGTTTAATGTTGGTGATTTCTCATTTCCAAATGGGAATGTGGGTGATGGTGGTAGAACATTAGTGTCAGTGGAGCTTGAGAAAGGTATCTATCTATCTATCTATCTATCTATCTATCTATCTATCTATCTATCTATCTATCTATCTATCTATCTATCTATCTATCTATCTATCTATCTATCTATCTATCTATTTCTGTCCAGCTAATAACAACCAATACATACAAAGTATTAAGGTGGTCAATCCTTTGCCACAAACTTTCATATTTGATGAAGGTGACAAAATACTGAAATAATTTACAGATAAAAAAGGTACGTTATCTGACAAGGTGAAGTTACTTATGTTTGGGCTCAGTTAGACCCCAGAGAGGTCCAACTTATTAAAACTCTCATGAACAAGCTATGCATTTATTCATGATTTACGGCTGGGGTGAAACATGTCCTCTTTCAAAATCTCATAATATTAGTAAAAGTGATGAAGTATCAATGCTATAAAGCAATGCTATGTGTGTGTTTTTGAGCTGTTGAGGACATCTTCAGAACCCCAAGCAGAACATTAAGGTTTCACATAGTCCAAGTTCTTCATGTTCAATATGTTTTTTAAATTTGTGGAATTGTTTTGTATTTAGAAGGGAAAGTAAACATGTCCCTCCCATGACATGTCAGTTTAAATGAAAATGTCTAAATGCCTATCTTTAAAAAATGTTATCTGCAGAGTTTGCAAATTCTTTTACCAAGTTGTTCACCTCCAGTAACTTGTAACAGTGTTTCAAAGCAACAATATGCATTCTAGCCCTTGAGGCTAACGTATCATACTAGCATACTAGTGTTGACAAATATTCAGTTCTTAATAAAATAGACAACCAGTGTTGACGGAGTCGTTTAGCCTTCTACTTTGTTTTTTTGTACAGCCAGTTGTTGCACCCATAAAGAGAACTGGATACGGCGTTGGAGGTGGGGCCCTGTTCATTCCTATGAATGTTGCTCAGTGGCACATGAAGCCACAAAAAGTTTGGCTTCTTAATTACCTGGCTCTTCCGCACTGCTTCTGCATCAATGGGCCCAGAGAGCAAGCACACAAGCGTTTCCTTTAACCCCGCCTCCCAGCCGCTTCATTTCCACCCCTTCTCATTCTCAGGGTGCCAAATACAGACTCTTTGTCACGGCCCTCAGCACAAGTCACCTTTAAGCACCGGGCCTTCACGTTACGACAATTTCAATACTTTCCTGTCATTATTAGACGCTCAGAGAAAATGTTCCGGGAGAGTGATGATGTAGCATAAAGACTGAAAAAACCCACAGGGAGTGGAGGTGGACGGGTCAAACAAACACAGGCCTGTCAACAAGAAGATCGGTGTTTGTGTCTCAAAGTGCTGTTATCATGAAGTTTAGTGTTTTTCCTTATCATTATATTATTTCCCAACATTAACCACCTGTTTACTGTGACCGTATGCATCATTGTTTGACCCACTGTGCGTTAGAAAGTGGCACCGAGGGGTCCTGACCAGGCATCAGTATGTGACTAGTTGGGACGAGAATTGCAAACGGAGGAAGATGATTAACTCTGGATTCGGTTATTAGTGCATTTTACAACTTTTAGGACCTAATGGTGTAAGTAAAGATTGACTTGAAAAATATATAAAAAAAAAAAAAATCCTCTGCTGATTTACAGACATCTCTTTCCCAATGTAAATCTTTGGGAAAAAAAGTATTTTGGGGTTGCATGGCATCACATGACACACCCAGAAAGTTTTATTCCACCATTTGGCCACTATCTGAAATTGGCTTCAAAGCCCGATGATTTTCATGGGGGCTTGGGCTCATAGAGCAAGCGCACGAGCGACCTGCCTCCCAATTGTGCTGCTCACTCACATGAACGGCAGTTTTTTATGACGATGAAAATAGGCCTGGATTCGGCTATTAGTGAATTTTACAACTTACAATTTATCAATAAAACAAGTACTTATTGTCCACTAAATTGTGGACAAGCGAGCTAGGGAGCTATAAGGAATGTAGCTAGCATCAATTATTCCATGCTAACTTGCTACCCAGCTAGACAGGAATGTCAAATCATCAATTCATCGATGAAATAAAACACTTAATTGATCTCTCAAATGTGAAAGTGTATGATATACATTAACTCATTGATACACCATGTTTTTTATGTTCATTATATTCTTCAAACTTGTGGAGTATTTAGATTTGTATCTATCGCACACCACAATGCAGTCATACCACATGCTCATATTCACAGTCGAGGGAATCGATACCACTTCACCCAGCAGCACCAGTGTGTCTCTCAATGTGCCCTGAAATAGGGTGTTGCTGGGGTGTCAGAGGATCACACCCCTGTATGCTTCCCACCTGCTCCAAAACCCACCCTATACACTCTCATGTTGTAGCCACACACACTTTCTCACACACATGCATGCACCCACCCAGTCGGAGTACCCCTAGACAAAGAGCACAATGCACAAAGGTGATGTAGTGACAGATGCTCCTGTCACATACTTAGCATATCTCCACCTCCAAAATAGTGCAAACGCAGAAGCCGGTCTGACTCTCTCACTCCACGGAAATCGGTGCTGCTATTCATAACTCATTAATTTCCCCGACGGATAAAAGCAGCTCTTAAACCACAATCCTTCACCCAATATTTATCCAATCTGACCAAATATTATAATTAATGCCTCTTTCTCTCCCCTCTCCTTCAGGCCAATATATTCCCCTCATCTTCCTCCCTCCCACCCTCTCTAACCTCTCAGTGCCAAGTTCACAGATAGAGAGAAAGTACTTCCTGTGAGAGGCCGGGCCGCCTGCCAGAGAGACTGATCCACCAATCTGACACGTTAATGAGATCCTGGCCCACAGTACTGGAGTGTCAGGTCTCCTCTGCTGCAGCAGCAGCCCTGCCGTGACCTGCAACACACACCCAACCCACACACGCAAACACACGTCTTTACTCATATGTGTAATTCTTTCACACATGCACCCACACGCACAAAAATATAAGCATAAATGAATACGAGTGAGTCCCTCTCCACACACACAGACACTTTGAGACGGGGGGGGGGGGGGGTTCAGCTCCTTAAATCTGTCTAATTAAAACACCAAATCCCTCTACTCCCCTCACCCACCAACCCAATCCTCACTTCACAGCCGCACACACACACTCGCACCCCCCCAGACCCCCCTCCATCCCCACTGCCACCACCCCCGATTCCGCAGGAGAAATGATTATTAGGAATTTAATGGGGGAACGTTTCCCATCCCACACCATCTGGGGCTTGGGAATGGCACAAAATTTGAGGATGGTTGCCGACGTGGCGGTTGAACATTATTTTCATTTTTTCTTGACTGGATTTCCAGACATTGCAGGAAAAAGGCTCCTGATTACAATGAATTACCATAATATATTACAAAATAAAATGCATATGAAAATGCATTTGTGTGTGTTTGCTTTTGTGTGTTACAGGTGAATGCATGAAACTTTTCTCAACTTCTGAGGTGATTCCTGTTCTTCTGCAACTTATTCCAATAGAAACACAATGTTTGTTTTGCACTAATTGCGATACCACATCTCAGATTGCAAATTCACCTCTATACGATATACATCCCCCATTCCTGTCCTTCACCTCCCACACAGAGCCGGGCCATATGCTCTCTCTCTCTCTCTCTCTATACTTCTTTCTCCCCCTCTCTCTCTCTCTCTCTCTCTCTCTCTTTCTCTCTCTTTCTCTCTCTCTCTCTCTCTCTCTCTCTCTCTCTCTCTCTCTCTCTCTCCACACAGCTTAATGAGCTGCATGAATGTAAGGGTACGTGTACACGTTTGACCCCGTCCTAAACTGCTGCACGCCGCCCGTGGTTCCTGTGGGTGTGACCCCCCCCCCTTCCTCCTCCTCACACCTCGTCAGCCTCTCTCTGAGGCCCCAAGAGGGATTTGAATCTCTTCTGACAAGCACATACACACACACACACACACACACACACACACACACACACACACACACACACACACACACACACACACACACACAGCCTGCTAGAAAAAGCAGTATGACTGACATGGTGAGAATTTCAGTGAATGGGATAAATAAGGCCTGTGATGAAGGATGGGGAGCTAAAGAGGTGCTGTTAGGGCCCCCTTGGGACCTCTAGTAACCCGGTAGTCCAGTTTTATGATGATACAGTGGGAGAAAAGGATGAGTGAGGGAATGAAGACGAGAAAATAAAAGCTATTTTTAATAGAAAATTTATAAAACTCAATGTTTGTTATATTCTTCTACGAGTTGAATTTGTGATTTTGCAGATTTCTTGTCTTGACTGGTGGAAAAACAACTCACCAAAAGCAGCATAGATGTCTTAATCAAGTCTCAGCCCACTTTGAAATTCTTTGCTGTAGAGAAATGCAGTTTACGTGGTATTCTGGTTTGGGATCTCTAAAACAGATTTATTCTTCCCAGGAGAAGCTTCCATTAGGCTTACTTTGTTTTTCCTGATTTTGCTTTTGTTGTTGCTCTTTTAACTCTCCACAAATAAGTTTGTTCAAATATTTGCAAAGCCTTTATCTTAATGTCATGTTTATCTGTAAAAAGAAATATGACTATGTGATCTCTCTGATTAGATTAGCCTATATGACGGCCCTGAATTATTCTTTTCTCTACAGAAACAAGACTTTGTGATGATTTGCCATTCAAATTGAATTAGGTTAATTTATCTTCATGCATGTTTCTTCCTAATTGGCTTGACAGGACTTTGAAAATATTGTTCTTTATCTTTTCAAAGTGTGAAATGTGTTATACGTGTGTTTGTATCCTTCCTCTCTCTAAAGTCACCCACAGGCCTTCTCAAACTCAGTTATCTGATCATTCTCACACTATTTGTCCCTAAAATCACAGTTATATCAAATTTCAAAAAGTCAGCCATCCTTCATTACAGACAGGTGAAAGTTAAAATAGTTTATGTCCTTTGGTTCTGTTGTTTGTTTTGTTGCTGTTAGCTTTAATTTCAGTTTTATACAAGTGACTATATCAACTATCAGAACTCCAATATGTAAGGTCACAGCCTAGCCTAAGCTTCTGTTTCCTTTAAGCATTGCTTTATATGAACATCATTTTGCTTTGCATTGTGTTGTTTTATAATTCATCCATGATTTTGAATTGGACTTGGATAAAAGTTGCTACCTGATAACAAAATGTTGAAATGACCAGCATCTGTGTGTGTGTTTGGCCGCATGCAGTGAACTTTGCGCACTAACTCTTTTTGTTCGCTTTCATTCTGGATCAAAGATGATGGATTTAGCTGTTTTCATTGGGTTTTAAATGATGATGATACATAAAGGGGAAATCAATATTTTTAAAAGTGAAAGTAAAAACATAATCCAAGCAACGAAAGTATAAACCAGTCCATCCACCCGGTGATCATCAACACGGTTATAAGCCCATATCAATTTATTTTTTCACATAATTTCATTTATATCGGTTTGATATTTCTCTCTGGTATTTCACTGATATGGATTCACCTTAAAACGGTTAGTAAAATCGCGAGTAAACTAATAAATGACAGATGCGTATACATTCATTTTATTCCGGATGTCTAGAATCATATGTCTTTATGTTATCGTAAGCATATTTATGATAAAGAGCAGGAACGCAAAGTCAACTGGATTTTAAAAAATAAACTTTTCATTTTGTACATTTAGAGAGTGGGACCACCAGCAACAGAAGGCGCTGCATCCTCAGGGAATACCAGTTCCACGTCTTTCCTGACTGGGAGGACTGGGATCTCTGGCTGACATCCAATACCTCGTGGGCATATTTGTCACATCAGCCATCTGATCGACTGAAATTAAATCAAATTATATCGACAAGCCTTTTTCACATAAATAATTTAAAAACTCTGCTTTAGATTTGCGTAACGTTTTACAGATATCTGTATAACTTTAACTGTTGGGTTAAAAATCCCACTGTAAGGGAAGCTACAACCTTTGTGTCATTAAAGAAAATAATTTAGAAAATACACTTTGTACGGTTTGAAACTAAATACATAAGAGTCTTCGCATCTTGCTATTACAAAAGGCCTCATACGTAACCTAATTTGTCAGCCAAAACTCATAGGTTATATAAGATTATTAACTTGTAAAAAATAAAACGAATAATAATAAATAAAAAAAATTACGCCCGGGGCTTAATTCATTAATCTAACTTTTTTTTAATCTCCGTCTGCTGTCGATCATTTTCACAGAGAGCCGAGAAGCTGCAACATAAGTCTCTGACAGCCTCTTAGTTTTATTGCGACAAACACATCACAAAACATTAACACATTACTTCACGAATATTTCGATCCATAACGAGTTTTCAGGAGTGTGCGTGGACGTGTATAAGAATGTGTGTGTGTGTGTGTGTGTGTGTGGTTCTGTGTGCGTGCGCGTGAGAGAGAGAGAAAGATAGAGAGAGAGAGAGAGAGAGAGAGAGAGAGAGAGAGAGAGAGAGAGAGAGAGAGAGAGAGAGAGAAATAAAATATAAAGAATATCATCCAAAAATCATTCATCATTCGGGTAAAGTTACAAAATCAACAGAATTTATGAGTACAGTCACCGACATTGTGCAGAAATACTTGAAGTGCATCACAGCTGCTCTTCAGCAGGAACAAGAAAGTGTAAAAAGTTCACATCAAACTATCCAAGACTGTCATTTCGTTGCATATCGATCATTGTCTCTTTTTTAAGGCATGTTGTTCGGATTCATGAAACACTTTGTTCACCTCACACGAAATGATTTCCCTTCCAGCTGCAGTGAAATACACAACAATGCAACATAAACCAATTTCAAATGTATGGAAGTTCACATAAAACGGTAACATTTTAGAATTTTACATCATTTAATAATATATTATCCACATTCAAATTGACGGACTTATCATAAATAAGCTTAAATAAATAAATACAATAATTTACATTCACCTCGTTACCACACTATTTACTTCAAATACAAATGCGTTTAGTATTTTTTTTGTTCTCCAAAACCTCCTCTATTTATAGGACCAGTTCAGATGACATCATCATCATCAGGTCTCCTAAACACGTGCACGTCTCCAAACTGGCTTTTTAAAAATAATTAATTTGTGTAATTGTTTTAATTAGATATTAGATTATGAGAAATGCCTTGTGAGTGGAAATAGACATATCTCATTTTTATAAGCAAAGATTGCATTTGGCTGCCTTGCATAGCTCAATTGACCTTTATTGCTAACAGACTGAATATCTGGACTCCAATCATGTCTCAGCAAACTTCCCTGATGAGGCGAAACGTCTTTAGATTGTTCTTCCCCGGTAGCTGATTTTATTTCTCCACGAAAATCATTTCACTGACTGCTGTGAACCTGATTAAATAAGCAGAAAAATCTAATTTATTATTCACTGTTTCACTTCTAAATAACCCATGTCATGACGGACATCTGCAGCGCAGCCATTAACAAACAAATACACTGTAACTGTCAACAATTTGCTCAAAACCTGCATCTTTACGAATTACTGTATTACAAAAAAAAATACTAAAATGGGGTTTTCCACTAGAAACAATAATGGGACAGTGAGCCATTTAATCTTAGTTTTCTTTAAATTATTCAGATTGAAATCATTGCATTTGTTTCCAAAACAAATGCATTCTTGTGTTTTTTTTGTCTCGACAGATTTGAGAACAAGTGAAATCATTATATCTAGTTTGCAGATTTAAACACGGTTAAAAAAACCCAGACTGAACATTCAACACAAAATGACTAGTTAAAATGGGCATTCTTTGCAGTGCAACAGCGTGTCTGGAGTCCATTTCGTTTCACTCTCGACATCTGCGGGGGGAAATTGCATCGCTTCTAAAACTTGAACTTTGTCCAGCTGATTGATTAGTTGTGGAAAGAGCCATTAACTTCCCCTTGTGCTTGGAAGGACTGGCTGCGGACGTGCAGATCGTAGGGGAAACGGCCCTCTGGGGAGACTCGGTACATGGAGTTGTGCGCAAGAGCCGTGCGCCCTGGCGCACTGCAGTAGCGCATGCCATAGTGGCTGCCTTTGCCGTAGTCTGGCGGATCTTCGTGTTTTAGGGAGAAAATCCCGTTAAAGTTCATCGGGGGGCTCAGCTGGCCGTCGAAATGCGGACTCCCGCCCTCTGGGGACGGATTCTCGTAGTAGGGCTCGTACGCGCCGCTGTAGCTGTAGTGTCTGAACGGCTTGGCGCTGCTGTCCAAGGTGCTCCCGCTGTGGCCGGGGGGCGTGTTCACGTCTGAGCCGGGGTACGAGTACATGGCATCGTAGGGCGATCTGCCAGAGAACATGACCTCCCCGTTGTGGTCTGTGAGGAAATTCCTCGCGTTCAGCTGCAAACAACCGGCCACCAAGTTGGTCGTGGGCTGAGATAATCCTTTGCACAAAGTCTGTACGAAGGCGAGGAGGTCCGGTCTCTTCCCTGCGCTCAGAGTCTCTGACAAGGCCCAGATGTAATTTTTAGCCAGTCTAAGGGTCTCAATCTTGGACAGTTTTTGAGTTTTTGAGTAGCACGGCACAACTTTGCGCAGGCTCTCCAACGCGTCGTTCAAGCCGTGCATCCGGCTGCGCTCTCGGGAGTTCGCTTCATGGCGCCGTACTTTGGACCTGTCCGTCTCCGGCTTGCCGGACCTCTTTTTTCGCGGGCCCCGCTTTTTAGGAAGCCCGTTGTCATCCTGGTCGCCCTCCCTTTCGTCCTCCTCTCTGTCGGAGATGTCGTCCTCGGCCTCCCTCATTTCTGAGTTGGAACTGTCTGCGTCGTGTTTTCGCTCCTTCTCCAGACTCTCAGGTAAGCCTTCACGTGGATAATTGGCACCAAACCGCGGCTCACACATCAAATGAGGTTCCTCGAATGGCAGTGTCAACATATTTCCTGTCAAATCAAAGCCAAAACATAAACTATGAGGACAGGGAACTACGGCGACGTCTTTTGAAGGTTGTCAGTTAATTACCTTGTGAATGGGTCCTCCCAAGAGGAAGAGGGGCAAATTGGCAAGCAAGGCCAATGTCATAGCTTGCTACCTTCTCAAAGACACTCAACTTCATTGTCTTTGGACTTATGTATGAAAAAGCCACCTTGTTTAAGCCTAATCACATTATGTTTGGTGATAATACGTGATATAAGCCTCTCTTTTTTTTTTGCCAAAGCGTTGCACAAAACACACATTTCAATCAATCAAACACAAACTCTTAAAGTCAACACATTAATAAGTAATATAGTCTAATAATAAACTACTCACCTCAGTTCAGCGTGCACCTTGCATGTTCCCAAATATCTCCTCTGAATATGTGATGCAGCTTCTTCTCCTGGAAAACCACAAATTAAAGGAAAAAAGCTGAAACCTGCGCACTCTCCTTTCCTCTGACTTGCTGTGTTGTGCTCTTCCTCTTCTCTCCCCCTCACTCTCTCACTCTCTCTCTCTCTCTCCCTCTCTTCCCCTTCCCTCTCTCTTTGAGGAATGACACTCATGCCAACAGCGGGTACCCATGCCATCTGCCGCTGACGTCTTGTGGCAGCCGAGACCACGTGCTCAGTGTCCCACGGGACCTCCATTCCGTACCGATCATCTGGCAGCTCGGGTAATGGGCACCGGGAGGCCCGCGTTTACCGTCAAAAACACAAACCGGATAGGGATAACAACTAATATCTGCATCTCCCCGTGTAAGAAAGATGAATTCATGTCTTTTTGTCTGGAAAAAGAGAAGACAAGGGATGTGCGAGTTTACAGGCATCCTCAACAGGTGAAATAGATAGATAGATAGATAGATAGATAGATAGATAGATAGATAGATAGATAGATAGATAGACATATTCACTTTTGACTTTGTATGTCTTTTGGTCCTAAGTTGTATTTGCAAGAATTTGCACAAACAAATCTAGGAATGTAAAAGATGTAAAACATAAATACACATATATAGAGTATACATCCTGGGAAGGTCTTGTACAAAGACCTTGCCCTAAAACCCTAAAAAGAAGATAATTCAATGATATTCAATGAAACCAATTATGGATGTATTTCAGACAGGAGGTGCAAATAAGGGAAACAAAAGACATGTTATGACCAAAAAGATTAAAATTATATAAAGACACGGTTAACTTGAATGTTGTGTTTGGGGTCCTCTTATGATTTTCAACTGATGACAAGTTCCTTCTGTGGGGTCTCCAACCACATTTATAAAACAAGGATGGACTTGTCATGCTTTATATGCAGCACCAACTATTCCCAAATCCCACATTTGTAACAGTTTATTCATAAAAGGTCAAACAGGAAGTTAGACCTCTCTGGGGTTTAACTGACCCCCACACAAGTAAAGTCAAAATTGTATGCGGGATAACAGTCTGCACATTTCTTTGTCAACTGATGACTTTCATTTGCAAACAAAATTATTGTATGTATTCGTTCTTTCACAGCACAGCAGTTTGTCAGCATCCGCCCAGTTTGTGGCAAAGGGAGGGGTCTCCACCTCAATGCTTTTCTACATATTAGACCATAGTATCCTCATTTCAGCAACTGTCCATACACAGCATTTTTTTAAATGACAAAGCCCTGCAGCTGTCTTAGTAATTTTTTTTTTCCTTAACTCAGTACTTGTTCTAACCCAAACCACAATCTTTTCCCTAACCAAGTCGTTTTCTTGCTTAAACCTAACAAAACCTTAATCTTTGTCGCATCATAAAGCTGGGATATTTTGGAACCGTTTCGTAAGGCACAGGCAGTTGACGTTGTGCTGATGCTTCAGATCAGAAAATACTTCTTTGTGTTGTTCTGGAGGCAGTAACAAACAACATATTTTTGTTGTTTTATTTGGAGGACTTGAGGTGTTTTAGTAAGGTCAGACAAAAAGTACTGTAGTACTGTATGTGGTATGTTACGTAAACATTTTATTTTTAATTATCTATTCATCTGCAGACCATTTTCTCGATTTATGGTTTGGTCTAAAAAAATAAATAAAACAAATAATGAAAAATGCCCGCCACAGTCACAGTTCATCATCATCAAATGTTTTGTTTTGTACAACTGACAGTACGAAACGTAAACATATTCAGATTAAAAGAGAGAAAATCAGTGCATTTTGCTTTCAAAATCATTATCAAAATAGTTGATGTTCATTTTCTGATCGATCGTCTAATCGACTAATCGCTGCAGCGCAACATAAAAATTCCAGCAGGCTCCTCACATGCAGAGGATGGTGTGATACCAGGGGGGCGTGCACAGTGCTGGTACCTCAGGACCGTAGACATTAAGTACACCCCGTGGAAAAGGCCCAGTGGCACGCTGCCAAATCCACACTGGGGCACAGCTGGCACTCGATATGGGTATATGCACTCCTCAGTTATGTGTAACACACAAACACACACACACACACAAGCGCACACACAAAATGTATGCCTGTGAATGACCTTGTTGCAAGGAGAATCAATTAGAGCGACTTATCAGTCTCTGTGTATTGGACATTTTAAGACACCGACTGGCAGTACGAGCCCGGCGGCAAAGTGCTGCAGCGTTGACGACACCTTGGTGTGAGTTCAGAGCACGAAAGACCAAGTGAAGGTAGTGGGTGACAACAAAATCATGTGTACACACACACACACACTGGTGATTGTGCATTCACTTGACCCTAATGCATGTGAGACAGAGCACCAAACATGTGTTCACACAGATATGCAGGTAAGTGTGTGTGAGCGTGCATGTGGACAAACACCGACTCTACACGAGCACACCCAAACAAAAACAGTCCCTTTATAACAGCCTTCCCCCCAAAATGCCTCAGCTGGTCCTCTGAACGTTCTGGTCCAGTGCGCGCACACACACACACACACACACACACACACACACACACACACACACACACACACACACACACACATACACACACACAGCAGCATCTGATGAGTCAAACTCCCCATCTCAGACTAATCAGTTGACTGCACTAATTGCAAATGCAAATATGCAAATTTATATTAATTAATTACTCCACTAATTAGTTCTCTTGTCTTTTCAGGTAATAAATCATGGTGTGGTTGAGAGGGAAAGAGAGAGACATGGCAGTGATCTTTTGTCTGCGAGAAATCCTTGTTTCAGGTCTGAAACTGATCTTGTGATATTTTTAGGACGGTTTTCATTGAAAACTGTCGTCCACTGAGACTCCTTAACTTTCTTTTTTTTTCTCTCACAACAATCCTAACCTAGTTAATTATTGCAATTGATGTTTTACGTGTCATACTTCAAGGTTGGAAGCATTGTAATTTGAGAGGTAAAGCAAATAGCAGAGGTTGGTAAATCAGTGTGTCTCGCTGACAGTTCTTGCCTGTCAGCTCTTTTAATTATCACATTATCAGCTTTTATAGGCACGGTGCGTGGTGTAGAGCTGCAAATGAAGGCGCCACTGATCGCACGCTGAGTCGCAAGCGTTTTTCAATTGATGTCAGCAGATAAGGGGAGTTTGTGCCTGGAGAATGAGTGCGAGCCGGTGAAGTGGTTGAAGATGAAGTAATGGTGTGGTGATACAACGTGAATCCGTCCAAAATCTAATTGACTGCATTTCTATTTATAGATCATTTCTTTAGTGAAACCCTGTGAGGCAGAAGAACGCTCCAGAGTAAGCCCCAAAGGCCAAGCTTGTATTTTTTTAAATCCCGACACTGACTCTGTAATGAGCCTTTTACTGTTAATTTCCAGTTGCTCAGCGATCTAACAACTCTCACTAATTATTTTGCATCGAGGTGCATGTACAAATTACTAAAGCTCAATAAGGAAATGCTTAAATACAAGTGCAAGGAATATATTTTGAGTTACTTGTTGACAGCTAGTACCAAGATGAATACCTCGATTGCTGCTGTTAAACCATTTCAGATTCTTGTTCTCACACTGTAAATCTGATGTTGACGGATTTTTTTATTGTCTTTGTTTATTATAGAATGCTCCCAAATCTGTGATACTTTGCATTAACTCAAGTGTATCTAGTCTTTTTCTTTATTTGTTCCCCATTCCTTTACTCAACCAGGTAAAAGGTAAACCAAATACAAATCTGCCAAAGAAGGCAGAAAAAAACAATGTTACAACAAGAAAGCAGGCAATGATACTGTTGTCAGGGCTGTAGTCAAGACCAATTTAATTGATTCCAAGACAAGTCAAAGACAAAGTTCAGTCGAGTCTGAGTCAAGAGTAACTCGAGTCCTGTTCAAGACCAATTAGGCAGTAGGGTCTTTCCAATGTTAACATAGTGATTAAGGAGTTAGGATGTACAGAAATATTTATAACCAATATTGATCAATCTTCTATTGTCAAACTAATAATTGCATATAATTTAGGTTTGAGAACCATTACAGGTTTTGACAGATCGATTAAAGAAGAGGTGGAGTTTTCTTTTTTTTCATGCATTGTGTTGGTAGAATCAGGCAACATTTTATACGATTGATCCTAAATCAGCAGCCAGAAACAACTTGACCAGTTGTCTATAGCAAGCCTGAGATGAAGACAATTCAGAGTCCATCAATGCATGAGACCAAAACACGTGCTAGACTTTAAAAAAAGTAGTCTCGAAAACCAAACTCCAGTACTACAGCTTTGGTCCCTGGTGGTCTGTGGATTGTGGATATAAAAACTCCAGGTTTAGGTAGCGATTGTGGTTTGGGATAAATTTGAATAATTAACATGTTTACTAACTAAGTCATTTGTCATCACCTAACTGTTAGTTGCTACAAGCAGATATTGGGTTGCTATGGGCAAATATAGTCTTTTGGCAGTTGGGTTGGTTAAAAACATGTCCTTTCGTTGATCAACCCTGTCTATGATGCAAAAATGTTTACCCAATTACGTTGTGGATACAGACGTAATTGCAGGCTGAATTATGTTCAGAGACATTGTTTTTTTTGAGCGAATGAAGTGATTTATGTATGGCACAGGAGACAGAGAAGTATTCATTACTAACAACATTTCTCCATTTGTACAACACTATTAGCTCAGAGTATATCTGTACACAGCGTTATATGAGGGAAACATGATTGATCATTTGCTCCACAATGAGCGAGAAATCAATGTTTGGGAGTAAAACATTTTTAAGGTGTGTTTAGTGATAATCAATGAGTAGTACATGGGGCTCCATAGTGACAATATTCGGTCAGAATCAGTCAGTATAATTTAGAAGAAAGGGAAATAATGTCAGTGTTCCATTATAGTCATTTGGCAGATGATTTTGTCCAAAGCAACTTCCAATTAGTGCATTCCAACTCAAAATAAACAAGACCTAAATGTCACCAAGAAATGGAAGTCCAGGCTGTCAATGGCGAGAGTCACAATTTAAATCTGACCTTGATTCAAAAAGGGATAACAAGTTGTAAAACACTTAGTGGACATGTTTCATCTTGGTTTCAGCAGTGAAACACGTTCAATCCACAGCCACCCACCAGCAGGGTGGATGTGCAGAGGAGGGCTGAGGATTGTGGGACTGATTACCAGAGGCCAGGTCCTGGACTGGTGTCCTCCAGCTGTGCTGTTCTACCCAATTAGAAACTCCATATGCTGCTCCACTCAGCTGCTGAGTGGCCACACCTCCCACCCACACAGGTGGGAGCACTGTGTGTTTCTGTGTGTGTTTGCCTTTGTTGTCTATACAAACAACACTAACACTCCAGTGTGAAGGTAAAAGCAAAGTTTCTCCTGCACCTATTTGTTTTTGGATCCAACATTTTATAGCGTACAATAATATAATGACCTGACGGAGCTCATTTACTTTTTGTGTGATGGTCCACAATACTTTCTCAATCCCAAACCTTTTCTTTACACCCAAACAAAGTAACTCTGATTGTCACTGCTCCTTTGACAAGAAACACACACAGGTATTTAGGTGGGTGGCATAGAAGTGCTAATAGTATTAAAATATGGGGATATGAATAATGGATATGTTTTTGAAGATGTATAATGTAAAGATGTTAGTCCCGTTTTTAGACAGAGATGGGACGCAGACGTGAAATGTTGCTGGAGGCTCCCATTTCTTTTTCAAAGCTCAATCTGTTCGCACACGTTCAAAGTGTCTGTTACAATCTGTTGTGGTAGCGACACTTCCATACCCAGAAAAAAATGGGATAAATAAAATGTGTCAGACATCATATTTAAGTAAAAGTCACATCTTTAGTTTTATATATTAATATATTTATATAAGTATTGTATACAATGTATGATAAACTCAGAGGAGGTGGTGTCTGACCTACAGCAACTGTCATCATGTGAATAAACATGAATCCATTATTCATATTCTCTGACATTGTTGCAGGTACTCATTAGTATGAAATTAAGTTTTAAAAGGGGTTTTGTAATGCATGTGATTCCACTGACTTGCCAACTTTTATGCATTTTTTTTTTTAGTAGCAGCTTTGCTTTTTTTCAAGCTTGAAGCCAAGAAGATTGACAGGTTTGTAATTTCGTTTCCTCACCTAATCGACACTCCAAGTGTTGATATGAGGTCTTACTCCCTCTTCCCCCATCAACTGTCCTCAACTCCCCGTCGACTCGCAGCGTTTGAAATCACTTCTCATTCCTAATCAAGTGGTGCACAGAAAGAGTTTGGTGTGCGGTGCAAATTCAGTTGAAATTTCTTTTTGTGTTACATGGTGCAGGGCTATATAAATGCTCTTTCCCTCTGATAGGCTATGAAGTATAGAAGTGCCTTACCTCAGCTTACCTTACTTCTAATCTTACGGAAAAAAACGTTTTTTTGCTTTCTTACCGGAGTGATGAGAAGATGAGAAATTTAATACCACTCTCATAGCTCTTCAATAAATATGAAGCTACAGCCAGGAGACGGTTAGCTGGCTTAACATAAAGACAGGATTCAAAGGGAAACAGCTAGCCTGGTTCAGTCCAAAGGTAACAAAAACCATCTACCAGCCCCATCTCAAACTCACCAATTGGTATAACATAGTATGCGTTGTATTTTCCAAATTGTCTAACTTTTGCTGTAATGTTGAAATTGCAAACAAATATTTCCGCCAGTATTGCTGATCTTGACAAATAGCTAGCTGTATTAAACTATGTCAGAATGTTACTCCGTAAATGTCGTTTCTGAAAAACTAGTTATAAAATGTCTATAAAGTCAAATTTTAAGGGGAAGAAGAAGTTGAGTCCTCCATGTTGTTTCTGAGTCATAAAGAGTAACCAGGTCAGAGCAATGACCACGGTGACTTTACCAAAACATGCTGCTAGTTAGCGCAGCATTGCAAGATGGGAAATGTTAAACTATCGTACCAGACGCATACAATTATCAAATTTTCAGGAATATGATCATATGTGAGTCATTATCTGTGAGAACAAATAGGTTTGTAAGCGTAATTCTACAAAACACTTTTTCTGCACACCTACAAATCCACCCGCATTGTCTTTTTTGTTTATTTTTTTAAGCAAGCTGACGTTATGATGCGTGGAAGGTGGTTTCATCCCTAGTCTTACTCCCAACTCGTCATATTGATACCCTCGACATCTGACAACGACGCACTGTGCTTTCAAATAACTCCAACGTAAACCCACCCACGTCATCATGAGATGGTCAGAGCGCCTGACATAAAGAGCGAGATAGTCCACACAGGGCAGGTGGAGTTGGACGTGGATGGGTCAGACAAACACTGGACTTTCTTTCATGAGGCCGCTGTTTGTGTCCTGAGCGAAACTACAAGTAAAGGTGAATTTGTCACGTGACTTGTTAGTCACTGGGTAGTCACGCGACTTGTCAAGTTAATGTCAACAGCCATTCCTTTGAAGATGGAAGTTTATCTTTTAAAAACACTGATGCTAGAAGGATAACAAGAGCGTCATAGTTTGAATGTTGGTGCCACCGACCAATAGTCTGTGGTTGGGAGTGACAATGTGTTGAAACCAACTACTGATTGTGAGAACAACAAAATGGTTAAATTATTGTAAATGATTGCACATTTGGGCATTATTGATTGTCCATCATACAGAGGGCAAAATGAATTGTTGTAAAGCTGGCATCACTAATTTAGCAGCAAGTTTCAGTCTGACCTACATTTAAACCCACTAAGAGGTCACAAGTTAATTTATCAAATTCCTAACACCTTTTTATCATTGTACTCAACGGTTAATCCAACTCAGCCACCTCAGTTCTTATTTCTGTCATCGCTTCAGACCTGTAATTCGATGGGGTGACAATTCTTTACCTTTAGTTCTTCATTCAGTCCAAGGACAATGCTGGAGTCGTTTAGAAATCTTATTCTAACTCTGATCCTAATTGTTTGGTAAGTATGTATTCTGTATTAGAGGAATAAATTAACATTTTGACAAATATGCTTATTTACTTTTGTCCTGAGAGTTAGATGAGAAGATGATACCACTCTAATGTTTGGAGCTGGAGCCCGGAGGTGTTTAGATTAGCTTAGTTTAGCAAATCAGCCCCTCTAAAACTCACAAAGTTGGCATTCAAACTGAAAACAGCCCTGCACTGAAATGAAAGATGAAAAGTCTTAATTAATAACATCGAGCAAATTTACCTCTGGCTGTTCAGAATAACTCCACCTACTTCTCCACTCTATTAAACTCCATTGTAATGTTGCTGGTGACGTGTGAACATGACACCACGCCATCTGTGTTTAAGCAGTTTTAGCAAGAAGGAGCAACACGGTGTTGCTGTGTTAAATTGGTTTGAGTTTGAATTAAAGGGAAAGTGGTGCATTTTAAAGGGCAGCTCAAAATACAGTCAACATAAAGAAAGAAAAATAAGTATTATCAATGATAAATGGGGTTATGAAAATCTTCATTTGAATATTAGTACCTCTTCAGCATAAAGGACTTTTTCTATTGATTTCTTGTCATTATGGTGAACTTAACAAAAGGTTAAGGAAGTATTCAGATCCTCTGGTTAACAATAAACATTGAAACATACTCCATTACAAGATGTGAGCCTGAAATCAAAATCTTACTTATTAAAAGCGCAGAAGTTTTATCAGCAAAATGTATTTGCCTTGGCACTTCTACCTAAAGGGGAACTCCAGCGATTTTACTCATCAAAGTCTGCTTACAGATTGCTCCTGCAAATGTAGAAAATGTTGTATAAAGCCTTTTGTGGCTCCTTCAGAGCTGATGAAAACTGTTGAATAAACAGCATCAGTTGGACCTGAAGACTAAAAGATGGAAAATTATATTATTCAGGGGGTGTGGAGTTAGAAAGAAGTGAGGTTACCAGACCTCTGTAGCCCCCTGCTCATCTCTGCTCATCTCTGCTTTTGGCTAAATTAGCCGAGACTACATTAACTACTACTAACATAACGCACCTGAGTTTCCGACCAAACGGTTTGTGGTCGAGTTGCATAGTGGGTGATGTAGGCGCAACATTGTGACAAGAAAGTCAAAGGCTTAGAATGATTAAGACAATGTAGTACTTTATTTAAAAACACCGTGAGAACAGAAGTGCCATGCTAAATGATGGAATACTTTTAAAAAAAAATATCTTAGTACTTCATCCACCACTGAAAAATAATATGCAAAGTAACTTGTAATTATGGCAGTAGTTGAGCAAAAAGTATTGAATAGAGTTGTTGTATAACATAAAAGAAATACAAGGAATTAAAACTACACTGCAGTACTGTACTAGAGTAATTTAGTTTGCACCATTGAAAGTTAATGATTTAAGTGAGACACATTCAGTCACAATTTGTTTTTGTTCCACATGAACTCATCACAATTTTCATTTTTGTATTTTCTATCATGCATCACTGCTGTGGAAAGTGATTCCCACTTTGACGGCAGATCTTTGTCTACAGACATCAGGGAGCTCAATGCCCTCTTCAACTTGCATCATCTGCTCTGTGTCACAATGCTGGAGCCATGATGGGGGTCTGCCCTGCCCTTTGAGCCCACCTGAGGGGGGGTTACAGTTGGCAGCCGCGGCTCCTCACCTGTCAGGCTTCCAGAGAGGAACCACTTGGCTGCCAGCAGAAATAGCTTCTTCCTATTTGGGGGTCTGCCCCCAGTCAAGATGAGGGAAGCTTGGCTCTTTAAGAGTTGGGCCAATTCCCAGACACACTAGCAGCTCGTGCCACAGGGCCCTTTGATTCTGGGCTCTCGATCAGTCACTCTAAATAGAGCTCTGTGCTTTTTCCAGTGGATAGACGGGGTTTAATTTTTATTAAACAGCTTGATATGCAATGTCTACTTTACATGCTGCGTGATGTGGCCGTGTGCAGTTAAGTGGCGAGAACATGCTGTCCGCTCTGGTTAGGTTACAGGGTGGATTCCCAAAAGGCAGTTGTACTGTAGCCTTGCTGTGACAGCATCTGATTTTATTTACAGTATATATTTGCTATTTATATTTGGCAGCTATTTTTTAATTTATTATTTTTTCAAGCAAAAATGCCAAATATGTTCTAGTTCCAACAAATGTGAGGCTTTGCTGCTTTCATTTGTCTTATATGCCAGCGGAATTAATATATTTGGGTTTTGGATAGAGAAATCAAGCAAATTGCAGACTTCAGTTTGAACTCTTGTTTGAGTTTTTTGGACTATTAACATTTTGTAGGACAAACATGTTGATTATTCGAGACAGAATTAATCAATCAGTAATGAAAGTGGCTTAATATTTAGGCGTTTTTTACTCTTATCCCTGCCATGTCTCCATCCGAGTGTGGGATAGGAGGCTAATAACCAATATACACTAATAAAAACAATGTCTAGGTGCCTCCTCACTTGCATGCGTGCATATATTTTAATACATAATGTGCAGTTGAGCACATCCCCCCCACAGGTGTGACTGTTTTCCTTTTGATGAAGGAAAAGCAAACTTATTAGCAGGTCCAGGTACATCAGAGCAGCAGTATCAGCCAGTGGCCATGTGATTAAATCACACAGAGCGAGTCTCAGGGAGCTGGGTAATGAAGGAACAGGCTGGCGGATGCCTTCACACCCCTCCCTCCTCCTCCTCTTCCTCCTGCTCTTCCTCCACCAAGTCCTACTGGAGCTCAGCCCGAGCCCGGGACAGGAGGCGGGGTGGAGCACAAATACCAACACTCACATAAATGCATGGACAAACTACATTTGCATGTATGGGAGCTTTTTAGGCTGTGTTGACATACAAAGTCATGAGCGTGAATCCACAAGACGAAACACAAACACACACCAAGAAAGAGAGACAGTTTATATCTGTAAATTCTCATTAATGTAAAAAAAATAATGATGGAACAACCACCACAGGACGCAAACTCATGTTTATCCGACCAGCCTCAAATGGAGTTTATAGAAAAA
This sequence comes from Cebidichthys violaceus, assembly GCF_023349555.1. Classification (NCBI taxonomy): domain Eukaryota; kingdom Metazoa; phylum Chordata; class Actinopteri; order Perciformes; family Stichaeidae; genus Cebidichthys; species Cebidichthys violaceus. The sequence continues at coordinate 11,004,322 of NW_027176964.1, forward strand.
GAAAATCATTTGCACATTTTACTTCCAAGCAGATTGACTATTTAAAAGAATAACGACCAAAAACAAAAGCTTTGTAAATCAACAGTGAGCCAAAACAAAAAACACACACACACAGAAACACAAATCTTTCTTTGCAGCTTCACCATATTCCTCAATCGTGCCAAAAAGAAGCATTAAATGCTCTTTAAAATACGGTTGATGGCTTTTGGTTACAGGCAGTCCCCATTTCCATGCCTGGCAATGGTCTTTTATGGCGAGGGACCTAATACAAGATTTCTGTTCTAGTGCAAACACAGTGGCCATGGGCACCAAGGAACAGCTGCCGTATAATTGAATTAACATTCGCCTTCTGCTCCGGCACTCAGCGCTGTGCTGAGAACTCATACACATCCCTCCACAAGCTCCATCAACCTGCCCATGAATATGCATGCTGCTTGTGATAAATATGCGTTCTGTGTGTAATGTTTGTGGAGCTGCCTACATGGTGGATAAAGAGCTATATACTGACTATCTTGGGAGTGTGACACGGTATACATCAAGTCCGTTGATCATTTTTAGTGCTGCGGGCCTTCTGAGGCTGAGAGAGGTGGCGCTGGGGGAGCGTCAGTGTGATTTGAAGTCTAACAGAGACATCTAGTGGATTATTGACTGTGAGACCACTGATATGGTCTTTTCTGTAGACATCACTCTGCAGCACACGACTGATAATTAATTATACATAGTCACCGCAGCAGGTGCAACAAGCATTATTAAGCTACACAGATTAAATACTAATTTCATATAGAATCAACAGCCGAAGAAAACACCATCAAGGCAGACAACAGATGTATAATCAAACAATATGAACTCCACACCTGTGGTAAAGCCAAAAACACACATATCACAGCGCACCCCCCCCCCAAAAAAACAACAACAACAACAAAAAAAAAAACAATTGCAGCAAAACGTGTACTCACACACACATGCACACAAACAGCTAAGTTGCCTAGCATCATTGACCTTGTCCGCTGGAGAAAGTTTCATTCAAAGTAAGTTGTTGACTCACCTGTCTGACTGACTTCATGTGAATCTGCTCCAAGTTCAACTTCTCAGCATCCTCAAAGCAAAGCAAAACCAGTTCACTGAGCCTCTCTGTCCCAGTATAACCGGTCCACTGTGCTTCTCTGTCACACTGAGTTCCTTAGAGTTTTCAAACATTGGGTGTTGAATGAGGCTGTAGTTACAACTGTGACGGAGATTAACAGTCAAAAACAGCAGACAGGTTTCAAGCACCTCACTGAAGGTACAAATTTCCTCAGCGAACACAGAAATCACCGCTGCAGGATCAACCATGATCATTTAGCATCTGGCATGTTAGCGACATACAGCATTCAGTACATCATGGTGTGTTTGATTTGGGTCAGTTAAAGTTCTGGCCGGTTGGTGCATTAAACCAGTGATTCATTTAGGTAGATGCAACTTTTTTTTCACCTATGCCGAGGTGAAATAACGCTAACTTTAACCTATAATTGTTGTACTGTTCACTACTGTTAAATAGTAACAACGGGCAATAGCAACAAACTCAAATCCTCCAAACAGGAACAAGCTAGATTTATTTATCTGTTGTTTATTGGTTTGACATGACATGAACAATCAATGGTAATATAGGTGCTGGCTATCATAGGAGATTTTATCATGGCTGCAAGATCAATTGCCCCCGAGACACATGGCTCAATAAAATCACCTTTGTTGTCTGCGTTGACATACTTCCTGTTAGAAATTGAACGTATTTCACCAAATTTAAATTCCATTTTAAAAGGGTGTATTGAATTGCTTTTGTTCATAAACACAGTGGGACTTATTTGTTCAGTGTTACATTTACCCCAACCTCTGTTACAATCTCTGAATTCTAAATACAATAGTTGTCTTTATTAGAGAAAAAAGATCAATTGTGTTATTAATTAGTGCACATATACATTAGTGGTCTGACAATTTCTAGATTCTATGATGTATTGCGATGTGGATGTGGACGATTCTGCATCGATGCAGTGACAGAACATATTTGGGAGTTTGGTTTCATTTCAGCTCAGTGTGAGTCTTGACTTTGTTTTGCTGTTATTATTTGTCGTGCTAGTTTCTCCACTCTCTCCTCCCTCTCTTCCAAACCGTGGAATTACCGTAAAACTTTTTTTTTGCTTCATGCAACACTGAGCAACATTCATGGAAATGTGTGGGCCCCGCCATCAATTGTTTCACAGTTGGAAACATAAACATTCCAAATGTGTCCCAGTTTATTTTCTGTTGCAGTGGATGTGACTGAAATAAGCAGACAGGAAGTAAATGTGTACCAAAGCTGTTTTTTTAAAGACTTTTTAAATAAAGAGGGAATTCAGTAAGAAAAAAAATTAAGATGCATCGAGAATCGTTCTGCATTAGTATCGATGGTGACTCATGATCAAATCAAATCGTTAGGCGAGTGAAGATTCCTACCCCTAATATAAATGTTAATATCAAAAGATGACTAGTGCATTCCAAGTAGTAGTCAAATTATACAACGTCCCCCTGCCTCCCCTACAATACCTTTAATAAAAAATAATTACATAAAAGTAAAATTACTGAGGCATAAATCAAAACTGCAAAAAAAGCGGGATGAGTGCATCAGCTGTCTGTAGTGTAGAGTGTACATGAAGGTGGAAATAAGCAGTTCTCATGGCAGACTGACCTGACACAGCAGGAAAAGCACAGGTGTCATTAATGGCTGAGTTCCATTTAGCTGCTTTGATTTCAGGTTCCTGTATTGTGCATGCTGGCTCACTGTCACTCTCAGTGGAACTGAGCCACCGTTAGTGTTATGAGTAACACCCAGTGGTGGAATGTAACTAAGTATAGTTACTTAAGTACTGTACTTTAATACAATGTTGAGATACTTGTACTTTACTTGAAAACTTAAATTTTATGCTTCATATTTTTGGGGAGGGAAATATTGTATTTTTTACTTCACTATTCATTTCACAGCTGTAGCAACTTTGCAGAATCTGACTATTAATACTAAATATAAATCAACTAAAAACTTGTGAAATATTATTATAGGTTAAGTTATCCAGCACTAAATAAAGTAATTATAATGAAACCAGCTGCAACATTAAAGTGATGAACACCTTCAAGCATTTACCATAATAATAATAATCCAGTAATATTATACATTGATTTTGAAATGGAACATTCTACATCAGGAGAGCGTTCACTTTTGGTTCTTTAAGAATATGTTCATGCTAAAACTTTTTTACTTTTACTAAAGCAAGACTTTGAATGCAAGACTTTTACTGGAAACAGAGTATTTTTTAAAGATTGGAATACATTTTGATAACACCACAAAAGGGTCTTGAGCCACAACAAAACCAACGTGTTCATTGACGCTTCTGTCCTGGTCATCAGTGCCAACTTGAAACACCTGATGAGAATCTGAGTTGGTTAGACTCGGGTGTTTCAAGTTGGCACTAACGACCAGGACAGAAGCGTCAGGTAAGAAATTGTGAGGGGCTTAGCCAACAATAGCAGGTTTTTAACAATATAGTCTATTCAGACATTGATTTTTTTCTTTTAAAGGATAGTTTCACAATTTATCAATTTTGATATCTGAATCTTGCCATTTCCATACAGTTTTTCTGTTGTCATACTTCAAAATGTGCATTAAAAGTATGTGAATGAAAACACAGCTAAGCCCATTATGATGAGATCTCTATGTGTTTCTCGTAGGTAGGTCAGTATGAACAGGAGGAACGATTACAGCAATTAAAAAAACAGGATACAATTAAAGCTTGAAAAATTGTGATGCTATACTTAACTATATTCAGACATTTTATACACAATTGATTGAGTTATCGAAGTAATTGTGCACCTCCTAAAATACAACCTTGAAAATATTTGAAGGGTCCCTTTTAAATATGTCATATAATACTGTGGTGGTGTAGAAATGAAGACAGGCAGACATGATCTGAGCCCTTTGAGTCCAGATTTATTGATACGGCTGTGCAGTCACAGAGCATGGTGGCACACACGGCCGCCTGGCCGGCATTGGTACAGTGACACACACATGCATGCACACACTCGCACGCACATACAGTCTCTCTTAGTCCGTCTGTCTTTTCATGGATGTAGTGGAGGTTAAACCTAAGGCGGTTTTCATTTGTTTATAATTTGACTTTTATACTCTCTCTCTCTCTCTCTCTCTCTCTCTCACTATATATATATATATATATATATATATATATATATATATATATATATATATATATATATAAAGATATTGGTATCAGCCTTATGTGGTATATAAAACAAATGGGAATTTGATCTTTAAAGTGGAAAAAAAATGCTGAAATGTATTTATTTTTTGATAACGATGATGATTTGAGAACTGTTTACCAGTTTTAAACAGTCCACTGTATCACTTTTTGTTTATTTCTCTCTCTTACACACACACACACACACGCACACGCACACACACACACTCGTCTCATCACACTCTCATCGATAGAGCAAGTCACAGTGAGGAGATCAGAAATGCACATTAAGTATTTTTCGGCAGTTTCTCACACACACACTTTACATCCATCTAACCTCGGTCACTAGAACAGTTTGAGATCCGAGTGATTCACACTAAACAAGGAAACAAAGCATTAAACAAACAATTAATCTCTTCTGTAGTAACAATTACAAAACACCATGTTTAGAAGTCTGAGCATGTCATAAATACAGCTATGTTTTTGATTATGGTTGGTATAAATTATTTTTAAATATCCATACAGTATAGGCTAACACAGTAGCAAGTGAAAGATAGAGCAAACTACAAGACTGTACATGTGTTGGTACCTTGGTACAGAAAATATATTCTGCTTTACCAAGTATCAGGCAGGCGATTTTGGGTACACAATGAGTTTTGTATTTGTTCTATTAATAAATCTAATCTTTATATAATTGTTACACTTTGAATTTGCAGTTTTGAGCAACTTCAATTGTCTTCTGACTTCAGAGCTGGTGGACTACAACATATCGAACAGACACACACAGGAACAAATGAACCAGAGAGGAGAGACAAAATGACAAAATAAAAATGCCATTACATGTTGAAGACTTTTGGACAATCCAGTGAACAGTACACTAAAACAGAAAAAAGCTACACAGCAATAAAACAGATTTTTCTAAATGAAAACGAGCAAAAAAATCTACCACTTAATTACTACACTTCTGCGATATCAAACTTCAACAGTGTCTAAAATTAGAGTCTTTACAGAAGACTCTTCAGTGTGAATAACTGTAGGAAGATATGAATGTTTTGTTTGACTGTACCTGGATCAGCACAAATTCAAATGACATCACATAATTAGTTTTCCTACAGTTGAAAGGTGTGAAATGGAAAGTACACATATATAGGCACACATTCAGCCAGCTGTCTTGCTAACCACTGACTGTATTTTAAGTAGAAAGATGCATGTGGTTACATTACGTGATAAACTGCTTTATATATTATCTTCCTGTCATAATATAAAAATGAGTCGTGTGTATTAAAACAAAGAGGCTATAAAATCATTCCTACAGTTTTATATAAATGTTTAGATGCTGGATTATTCACCCTCTTTGAACCCCATATATATTTTATGTTTTAGTATATGTACCAGTACACATATGTACAGTATACTTTAAAATAATATGCCAAGAACCTGATATTGGCACAATAAATGTTGAGATTTACATACCAAAAGAATGTAAAACATAAGGAAAAACCAAATAAAAGTGTTAAATTTTATGGACAAAATATCCATTATTATGTGAATACTGCCAAAATGCTTATTTTCTTTCAATTACACATATTAAGTGTATAGTAAAAGCTGAACCAGCGTTGCAGAGGTTCAATATGTTACATATGCACAGTAAGCATTATTTGCATCTCCTATACGCAACATTACAAGCCTTAAAAACCCGGCATACAGACAAGAAGCAGATACAGTTTGGACTCATAGCCTCGGATGCATCACAGAAGCATGATGGATTCAAATGGCTAATAAGTGTACGAGCTCACTGTAAACACGATTAAAACATTACACCAACAACCTCATAGGCGAAGCTGCTGTAACATAACTGTACCGCAAAATAAAATACATATGTGAGCTTTTTCTCTAATTCAGCGACAATCTTGACATTTTTGCTACAGCTTAAATAGATATAAGAAGGCATCAAGAACAAGTCTTTTGACGAAGAAATGACATACAGTGTGAGGATATTAGACACATCTAGTGCATGATTCATATAGGACACAACAAATGCAAAACAAATAAGATTGTTACAAAAAGAAATGTAAAGAAAAACATTTTACATGTTACAAAAACTTGAATGTGTGATATGTTTGAGATGCAAAAGTTGCATTCTAATTTTTGGACATTTCTCACTACACTATCTTACATTATACCCAAAAAGAAAAAAATCTGTTGATGGATTGTGGAATTGTAGGATTTCTACTCCTCATTTCCATACACATACAAACTTTCAATATATACAGTGAAGAGGACAGAAACACACAAAAACAACACAAACCTGGCTGCAAGGAACACAAATGCATTTGAATTGCACAATGTCTGAGGAAAGCACTAAGAAAGTAAACATGTTGAGGGGAAAAATATGAGCCACGACTGGTTTCTTGTAGTTGCCTCAGCAAACATAAGAGACTCCCAACCAGAGCTCCTGCAGCACAGGGAAAAGTTAAATGTTCTACACAGAGATGTGTTTAAGGACTACTTTATAGTAAAATATTAGTGCTGTAAACCTGTCAATTTAACCCCATTGAACTGTACACATACTTGTATCCTGTACATACTGTGCAGTGGCTATATACGTCCCTCTTGATGTACATCTACTCTGCATTTCCCACAATGTATTCTTCAGTTAGGTCCAATATAAATTACTGTGATGCAAAACCTTGTCTCTAAACAAACTTGTCTTGAGTGTCGACATAGAAGCATAATACAGCAGTGAAAAGTGGGACTTGAATAGAATGGCTACATGTCTGTGGTCTGACTTAAGCACACAATTAGAGCAAAGTAAACGATTGGCAACCTAAAATTAGAAAAGCAACATTTTCAGTGTCTTTCAAAGGCTCCTCTTCGTCCCTCTCCCATCACAAGGTCATTACATATTCTTCTGTATTGTATTCATCAGGAAGCAGGAAGGTAGGAATAATGCACGTGGGTTGAGCCGCAAGCTCTGCATACAATAGCCTGGGAGCATAAACATTGGTAAAAGTAAAAACAGTTAATCATAGAGACAAAAAAGGAAGTGACGGTGTCAGTTTCTTGGTGTCCTGTAGAGGGCGACACAGTCCAACTAATGGCTTTTCCTCTGGCGTGAGCGGGAGTCCTCCATACAAGTAAAAGCAGGTTCAGGTCAGTGACAGTGAGGCCGTGATTCTCCGCAGCTCGCTTATTCCATCGCCACCTCTGCTTTGGGAAAACAAACAAGGACTATTAATAATTTCAGCGAGATGATAAATCCACAAACTAATCATCTATTAAAGGGAACTCTCCCTGGAGCATGACCAATTCTCATGGATTATAATTGTTGTTAAAACTTCTGATCAAGTGACAAAAAAGTCTGGGTCAAAGTTTCACACGATTAATAAGCTGTCAACAACTTCTTCAAAATATTGTTCAATTACAGGTGAAAACTGTCTTGAATGAACGTTTAAACACTGCAAGAGCTTTAGGTCTTCATGTTAGTACACAAACAATGTACTGTATAACCTTCATGAAGATGGGATGTATTGCAGGAATACTGTATTCGACTACTTTTGTTTTAGCTTGGTGTACCTGATAAACTGGCAACTCAGTGTAGACACTTCAATTTATTTCTTTTGTCAATAGTCGTGGACTGCAGGAATAAACTCACCGTTGTCTCCTTTGTTCTTGTTTTCTTCACCCTCTGGAGATACAGTTCCTTCAGACAACTCTCCTGAAAAGTCAGAGTAGTCTTGTTAATTTTTCACACTGATGCACATTTAGTGGTGACAGACATGCACTCTATTCAAACAAGAAAATGAAAAAATATCCTCAAAGCATTCTCTCTCCTTTGTGAAGTTTGTAAAAACATGTTCTATCTCACAAACCCATGCTGTGCAGCCAAACATAGTTCAAACCCACAGGACTGTTTTCAATTCTAGTTGAGTTATTCCTGCAATGATTCAAAACAATAGAAAATACTTCTCATTGACAAAACAATTACTGGGACCTTTCGGGGTCAGCGTTTTATTATACTTGGTGTAGCATCTCAGAATTATTTATCTGCTTTAAAAGAGAGTGAATGGGTAGCACAAGTTGGGAGATGAACAAATCCAAACCGTGTCGCTGATAATGAAAATGAATGATAGAAACATTCCCTGCAGCTTTGATGATCACTTAGGTATGCATGTCAATGTACTGTATGTAAATTGCCTTATGCCACCTCCCGCTGTGGGACTTCACAGTTTGCAGGACGTACCGTTCTGCAGTGGAGGATTCTTGTGCGTGGCGCTCCCAGGCTGCGCTCCCTGCTCTGTTTCCCCCATGTTACCATCTGGTGGTCTGACCTCCGCCGACTCAAGCTCCTCCACCTCCTCCACCTCCTCCCCCTCCAGTTGGTCCTCCTTTGGTTCAGGCTGTTCTGGTTCTGTGTGGACCTCCTGGGGCTCCATCGCCTCTTCCTGTTGGGCTTGCTCCTCTGCTTCCCTTTTAGCTCTCTCCTCCGCCTCTGAGGTCACATGGAGTGTGGAGGCAGGTTAGCATACTTGAGTGTCTGTGTGTATTAATTCATCGCAGCTTTATTCTTACTTAAAGCCAGTAAACGTTGAGGGAGCTCAGTTGACCGTTTCGGACCGTTTGATAAAACCTCTCTATGAATATTAACTTAAACCTGTATCAAATAAGATTTTGGCTACTTGGGGGCAGCAGAAACAAGCTGAAAACACATTTATCACCTTTATGTTGACATAGTAAACTAGCTAGCAAACAGCTGCCTATTTACACATCCAGCAGTTACGGAGCAACATAAGCATTCATTCAGAGTTGTGTTTCTGGTTACTGTTTGTGTTTGCTAAATTTGCTAAATGCTCCACTATGTTCACCAGCTAACTGTGTCTGTCTGCTGTCTGGTGCTGAGCCGGTAGTGGACTGTGGAATACGAGAGCTTTTTTGGTTTTTTTTTATAAAATGGTGCTGATTTGAGCACTGAGAGTGAACCAAACTGTAAAGATGCTGACTGGAAAACCAAAATAATTAAATTAAATAAGGTGTGTAGAGCTGAAAACTGATCATCACTACAAGCAATATGAATGTCCCCAAATCACCTCCATTTACCTGTATATTATATTTGGTTGTATGGGTAAACTGTACCTTTAGCAGCCTGAGCTTTCCACCTCTCTCTATTCTGGTACACTTCTTCATTCCACAACGCCTTGAAGTTCTTCAGGTCCACCATCAACAGAGAGCTTTGTCCTGACGAGCTGCTGTCAGAGCTCTTCACACTGTGCCTCTTGGACTCATCTGAGCTGAGACTGTTCAGACTGGACAGAAAAATGCGTAGGATGAAGAGCGTTAAAAGTTAATCAAGAGTAAGAGCCTACAGCCATGATAGCAGCTCTGTGTGGCTATACTGACACATTGGTGCTTATTGAGCTAAAGTTCAGTTTGTCTGTCATTAAGAATGCTACTCAGTCTGTGTGGAAACAGTTTAATAATGTTTGTGTTGTTCCGGAGGGAGCTTTACAAAGTTTCTAAGCTTTCAAACTGAACTTAAAGAAGTGGGCATTTAAGAGGCAGGGGTCTGATGAAAGATGCTGTCAAGTTGCATTATGGGAAATGTGGAATCAAGGGTTAATTAAGCTTGATCCATACTTGGGACTAAAAGTCAACATATCTCACCCTCTGCTGCTTCAATTCTAAACTATTCTTTTTCAAAAATGTCTCTTGTGGATGCCACAAATGTATGGAAGTGCAAAACTAAAATTTAGAGATAACAATTCCAATATATCAGCTAGGGCACATAGATGATACATTTTAGTGTGGTGGACCAATAAAACCGACAGACTGACATTGCCATCCCTAGAAAGCGTTTAAAAAACAAGAGCTTTCACAGCCAGAGGCACATTGAGAGAAGAAGAGAGAAAGATGGGTAGATAATCAGAGGAAGACAGAGAGAGCAGACCTAGTTACAGATGATTGAAAGCTGCTCTAAATGCTGGGAAGAAACAGTCCAAGAAAACCCATCAGCACCCAGGTGTGTACGAAGACAAGGAGACTGCACAAGTGGCAACACTATCTGAGATTTCCACTCGGTTAACTTCGACTGGAGGCCCACTGAGTGATGCTAATGACTGCTGTTGAGGGGAGCAGGGAGGCTGATATTGATGCGCAGGTGCAACAGAAGATGCAGAACCAGACTCCCAAAGTAGGGCTGTATTTTCCCAATAAGCTCATTTTAATAAACAAATAAAAGACTCCTTTTTTAAAGTAATCTTTGTCTGGATAGTTTAATTATTAGTAACCCAAGAACAGGTGGAATGTACGTTCATATCTGGATGGTTTCAAAGCCTTGCATATATGTGATTTAGTATGTGGCTGGAGGAAAAGTACTCAGCCAATTAAGTAAGCCAGTGGAGACACAACCACTGTGCTTTGTATCTCAAAAGGTCATTGTGTATGCTGATCCAGCACTGAGGCCCACTCTCGATCAGGGACAACGAGTTTAGCATCTCTAAAATATCAATTTCAAGGTGTGTGGCTCTGCCCGATGAAAGGTGGAGACATTTCCACGCACAGAAATGGATTACTTATGGGAGACTCATCTGCTGTTCTCCTCCATTAGATATGCTCTTATTGCAGGGGAGCTGTCGGGGTTTAATCACGTCATTGAGCGAGCAGTTACTCCGACAGGTATGAGAGGTGAACGGTAGAAAACGGTAGATTTTCCATTCTTGTTTAGGCAGGCTGGTTGATTCAAATGTACTCAGATTTACATACATTCACCCACGTCCATCTGCTCAGTCCTGCTAGTGAGCAGCATAGAAGAATCCCAAGTTTTCATTTCCAAATTATTTCTCAGAGTAAGTGCTGCAGCTCACCTTGAGCGTCTGAAGCCAGCAAAACCTGCATGGGAGGCCTCGTCGATGAGCGGTTTGACGATACGTTCCATCATGTCTGTCAGCACAGTGAAGGTGGGCACCACAATGAAGTCAATGAACCCTGGTGACAAATTCAGAACATAGAGTCATCTGTTTATACATATTCACATTCTTTATCTTAGTGTTTGAATTATTTAATGCATACGTGGACAAAAAGAAGCCCAGAACAATCACGGTAATGCTGCAATTTATGAAATGGAGATTGAAATGTATTTCCAGTATGTTGTAAAATCAATTATCTAAGATTATTATCTTAGATACAAATAAAATGAAGTCCATAGGTGTTAACAATGTCATTAGATTGTCCAGCTGCCAAAATGCAGATGGAAGAAGCTCTGAGCTGATAAAACGTTCATCTTCATCGACTTCAATTACTACTGTGCGCTCACAGCTATTATAGGATAGGTTCAAATTGTCTCAGTCTCTTAAAACAATACTCACATGCCTACATTCACATTGAAACGTTTATTTGTCGCTATCATTTTTCCTCCTATGGCTACAAAGACATGTCTCCCGAATGCTATTTTGATGTAAGAGATGAGGGACAGAATGCATAGTCCTGGCTTTGTGCAAAAATGCAGCCTAAACGGGAGCCTGTCAGTATCAAAGAAGGATAAAACCTTCAAGATTTGCTTTAACATTTCCAAGCGACCAGTGAGTAATTTGCAGACTCGTTCCCTGGATTCAGCCTTCCAGCCAACATACAGGCGGACTTATCTTCTTGTGGAAGATAATGGGGCTTTACACAAGCAACATATTCTCTCTCCCAACTCGTCCAAAACCACTGCTAGGTCAGTGGTCCTACGCTTCTAACTATGAAGCCCTAAGTACCACTCTAGGGTCAGTTTTGGACATCTCACTTTCTGTTCGTTACATGCATGCTTCAAAGGAAACATACAGTTTCCGGTCATGACATGCACACAGTCTCTTTTCGAAATAAACCTTGAATGTAGGTTTACTTAGTTTTTAGGTTTACTTATGCAACAAAACTACTTGTTTAGGTTTAGGCAACAGAAGTTCTTGGTTAGGCATAGGATAAGATCGTGGTTTGGGTTAAGTTAAGTGTGTTTGTTACGTAACTGAACCGGAACTTTAGATCGTAAATTACGTAGCAGTGAGTAAGTAAGGCAAAATAAGGCAACGTTGACTTGGTTTCACACAAGACACAGACAGCGGCCTCCAGGGTGAACGTCCAGTGCTTGTTTGTTTCCTAAGAAGACTCAATCAATAAAAAAAATAAGGTGGTAAAGGACAGAGCTTTGAGGTCTTTGAAGAAAAGAGACATTATTAATAATAATAATAATGAAGTAAGGTATCTATCAAGGAAACTGTTCTCTGTTATACTACCATTAATTATCATGGGAAGCACAACATTTAATCTAATGATAAATAAATTATTTACAAAGAAAAATAAACTCATGCTTGAGCAAAACTTGTGTAGCCATACAGACACACTATTATGCTGGTGGTGTGTTTGAACTCACCGATTTGGGACTGGGCCACCATTGTGGACTTTCGGTCGCAGAGTGGAGAGAATGGCAGGCCAAGCTCTGATTCTTTGTCCCCCTGGAAATACAGCAGCTTCCTCAGTAAATTGTTCTCATTCTTTGGTTTCTATAAAAATGTAGCCCACCCTCCAGACACAGACACTCGTACACACTGCCACCATACACCATATGCTCACACTTCTATCAACAGGCTTTGGATTTGTCTGGCCCCTATCACAACAAGTGCTTTGTGCCACAAAATGTGTTTCATTTTCTCCTCTGATTTGTCGCTAAAAGACGAGATGTAGAGTCAAGAGGCAATGTTCTTTAGAGGGGCTTTTTATTGGCGATTCATATTTTTAGAGATAAAGGCCTTGTGAAAGCAACCACAATAACAATAGCTTGGATAGTGAGAACAATGCGGGTTAATAATGGAGGGGATGAAAGCAATGAGGCACTACGACTGTCCTTCTTGTTGACATTAACAAATCCACTGTCTATTGTTCAGAGCCAATTGCATTGTTTTATCAAAGAGGTAATGTTCTACATTTTAATCTGCCATGGCGCTTTGTCAGGGGCATCAATTATAAAAATGGAGCAGAATGTCTGCAATGCCATCAAACTTGTGAATATGACTGCATATCTCACTAACGTAAAACACCATATTGAAACAATCATTCACTTGTATCATCATTGTTTTATTATAGGTGTGATGAAACCTAACACACATTGGACTAGATTAAAAAAATAAATGGCTTTTGTTGCAGCCAGTACAATCCTAAACACCAACACTAATGAAGCGGCTAAAATCAATTTGAGTGTATTTCTCTGAGAAAAGATTAATCATTTAAATTTCATCTTTCAGCAATTCTGAGAAATCTTAGGAGAATACTTCCTCCCAAACACCAGCGCATATTCACATCACAGGAAGAGAACGGGTGTAATTTGAAGGTCAAGAATGAACTTTTCATCTAAACTTTTGAGCCAAAATTGTCAAAAAGTCAAAAAGTAGTAATAATAGTAGTAAGTGGGCGAACTCCACCTGCTGAGGAAGATCATATAATACGACCCGAAGCTGAAGAGCAGCTACTAAGTGGATTGTTTTGTCAACAACATTAATAATGTATAGTTATTATTATTCATGTCTGCATTTCATTTAGATTTTTCGTTCAAGGGCCCTAGAAGTGTGCCTCTCTACATATATACTGGACCAGCATGCACTACTCCGAGACCTGGCCATTTGCACCCACTCACCTGTCTGAAGAACTCCTCCAGTAGGGAGGTGGTCCAGCGGTGGTGGAGGTCCCAACTTTTGGCTGGGTGGCTGATGTCTGCTGTGTGCAGCAGCAGGGACAGGGCTTTGGGCTTGTCAATGCTGCAAAAGATAAATAATTGTAAGAACTGAAATCATTACAGGTACAGCCAAACAGTTTTAATGAGCAATAATATTTTACCATTCACCATAATAAGATATAAGATCAACATTGACAAGGGATTTTAGGTTAAATACACCTGTATGCCGAACCCTTGCTTAGCCATTGTCCTGGCAAAAACTACATCATGAGGACAAACACATATTCTAGACAAATCTGCAACACGGTTATTGAAAAATACCAAACATGGAAGAATATTTTCAAAGGCGAGAGTCCCTGAAAACAGTAGGGTCAATCATAAAATAGAAAAATGGGAAAGAAATGTGGCACAGCTGCAAATGTTTCTACAGCAATCTGTCCACAAAAATGGACCGTCTGAGCAAGAACAGCACAATAAAATGTGAAAAAAACAGATAATCCAGTAGATCATGCTCAACATGTTGCCTAGTTGCAGGTGAAAAAAAGATGTAAGAACCCTCAAACATGTAAAATAGCTGACTGCAGAAGGGTTCAGGTGTCTATAGGTGTAGGAGCATTTACACTTTGAGGATAAAGCTGGTGACATTGTCAACAAATCCCACAAATAGTCCAAAACCCATAATATGTTAGTCTGTCTCCTGATACTGTTTGACCTCTAGGAGTGGGAATCACCAGAGGCCCCACAATACGCTAGTCACAAAGTCATCAAAGTCACAATACAATATTATTGCAATTTTGCGAAATGCTGAGTATTGCAAATCAATTGCGATATATTGCAATTTATTACCTATTTTCATTTGCAAATTGTGCAGTTTGTCAACATCTGTTTTATCTAATAAGATAAAGTTTTCACGTGGTTCATCTCACTTAAGTCCATTTCTAGTAGGCCTATAGCCAACGAGCTAAAATATCAATTAACTTTTTCTTCGTTTAATTCATCATTTGTGGTGATTGAAAATTAGGAAATAAAAGATTGTATTTTCATTTTTAAAATAATCTCAATATAAGTGTTTTTAATTATGTATTATAAGCAGCTTAGAGCTAGTGTTAGGAAGTTAAACAAGTCAAGTCCTTTCGAAATGTTTACAGCAACGCTTCAGGCGAATGTCACAAATCTCTCAAACACACAAAACAAACCAGCGCACACACATGTGTTATGTGACTCGCGCAAAAAGAGTTCTTTATAAATAGCTCAAAAATATACCGTTTCATTGAAGTCAGGAGTGTCGGATTAATGCGCATTTTGTAGTGAGTTTTTCCAACAGCAGGGCAGTGAGTGTGGGATTAACTCAAAATGAACTTCTATGTTTGTGTTCATGGTGTTAAAGAAACCAGAACAACACTGCGGCTCACTGATTAGTTTTAATAGCTTTTGGGTAACAATGAAGCTGTACAATGCTCATTATTGTATCACTGGGATCAATTCACTGTTGGTCTCTTCATGGGATTTGTTGACAATGTCACAAACTGGCTCAGCGAATGTGACAAGGACGGGAGTCCAACACAATATATTAAATAACAGTTAACACAAAACAAACAGTGGGGTGTGCAGATCAGCAACATCATTGGATGTCAGCTGTAGGAAAGGAGAGAGGCGATGAGCATGTGGACCAGCTTGTATAGCCTGGAAGAGCCAGGTGAGCTTAATCAAGCTGGTGACCCTCTCTTTGTCAGCCAACTGCCTGCTGATGTTGGCCAGGACAGCCTCCAAGACAATAGAAGGGGTTTCCCAACAGTAAAACGTGGGATGGCATTGATCTAATAGAGGCACCTGCAAGACAATGCTAAAATATTTCTCTACAAATGCTCATTAAACAAGCTGAAATATACATAGATGTCTATCAGCAAGTGCATAAAACACATATGCACAGCTACCTAAAAACAGAGAAGCACCTCCATCCAAAAAGAGTAACAAAAATAGAAAAAACTGCCTCCATTAGGCAAATCGATTTTCTACACTGGAACTGGTGTGAAGAAGCATCGTCTCACCTCATCAGACATCGGCCATGTCTGAGATATCACTTGATAACCATATCAAAATATCATGTTTAATGGACTGATGCATGAATGAACAGACACAATCCAATATGGAAAATAGGCCCACAAATGAAAACACACACACACACACACACACACACACACACACACATACACACACACACACACACACACACACACACACACACACACACACACACACGTCACAGCACAAGGTTAAATAGAGGTGAGAAAGACTGGCTCAAATTTCCCTTCATTCCATTTGTGGCAGATTGAGTCTTAAAGTGCACCCGAAGCAGCCCTGGAGCAGACTGGTTTGAATTACTTCACATTAGAGTCTATTCAGCATTACAGCTTCCTGCAGACTGCAAGCTCATTTATCTGCATGCATGTGTGTGTGTGTACCTTCTACTGTAGCATTATGATTGCTTTCCAGTCAGCACTCTTTTAAATTTGATATATATTCGCAAGTATAGAAAGCACAATACTGTTGAATCCTAAATATGTTCTCAGGAAGCTATTTATCTCCATAGCATTGCTTTTTGAGCAGTTTTTTTCTAATTGTGAGTAAAAAGAATACCCCGAAGGTCAACGAGTTCCTTCTCTCGTCAGCATTGCAGCTCCATCAGAAGTGATGACTCATCACGTCATATGAGAGTTTGCTTGAGAGCTGTTTTTTATTTCTGTTTGCAAACGACAGTTCTGTGCATGCATGTAGAGCAGTCCCGGTTATCGGTCACCGTAGAGGGGGCTGTGCTCAAAATGTGTGATTAGGAAGTTCTGGCTGCAGTCTGGTGACCTCGATCGCAGCAAACAAAAATGCATTAATTTGAAACATATTTACTTCCTGTTGCGATACACCAGGGTTTGTCTTCAACATGGCTGAACTTCAATTTGCTGAATTCCAAAATAATTGGTAAGAAACAGAGACAGAGAGGAAGATGTCAGTAGGCTACTTCTTCTTTACTTGTACTGGAAAAAGTGGATATACAAATGTTCTTGAGAAATGCTTAAAAAAATGTACATCAAAGGGAAACTTATTTTACCGTGCAGAGGACATTTCAAATTAACTGAAATATATTGGCCAACACTCAGTAATTGCTAATGACTGCAAGTGGTAAGGACATATTTATGGCTGCTTTTTTATGTTTATATGCACCTGCTTCCAATGTTATCAGCCGATTGAATGGGTGTAATCAGCGGTTATCAGACTCATAAATTTGGGTTGGACGGGGCCTGTTACACCTAATAGTATTTAATGCTGTGATCATCTATTGACATAGTTGATCACCGATACGAATACAAGAACGATATGATGCAGACCTCTAGTGACCGTAATAATTCAGACGGTAGCAAAGTTAGGTGACGAGGGACAAAGTCCATTTGGCGGTCAGAGGCGATGAATGGGACAAACAAACCCAAGATTTTCACCTGGGAAACTGCTGTTTATCTCACTTATGAAACCAAAAATCCACATTGACTTTATCTGTGCTTTTGTTATGTAACTTGTGTACTTACTTTAACCCAAACCACAATATTTTCTGAAAATCTAACCAAGTAGTTTTATTGCATCACCAGCAATCACCTGCTTTGTTTGAATTCACGACATTAAGTTTCTGATAATATAAAAATGGGTGTTATATGCTTGTATAGCAAAATACAAGCAGCAGAACATTAGTGCTGGTAAAGACACTATTACACAGTTTGTGGGCGGCTAATGTTTTCTATCTGGTCATCTTATCAAGTAGCAGCCCACCGTGTGCCAGCAAACCTGCCAGCAATATATCTGCCGCCGGCTGTTTTTCACTGTTGTGTGCAAATACATTTCACCATGGTGTGACTGCACCATAACTCTGCTGCAGACTTCCAGCACAAACACACAAACTAGCCTGTCGTTTGTGCCTGAGAGGGCGATAACTTGCTATACACTTGCACTGTATAATGCATGATGTTTGGTACTTTTTGACCACAAGATCCTCATTCCATTTCTATTTTTTATTTGGGGTAAACAACACCTGAACAACAGATATCATCCCAGTCCAGCTGATGCGAACATGAATGCTTGTTGTGTTGTGAATGTTTGAGTGCACCCTCAGGGCAGAGCTAATTGGGTTGTAAACAGCTGGAGGTGAGTACAGTACACAGTGGTTGATGGGAAGGTCAATGAGGATGTATATTGCCAGGACAAGGACGAGGAGTGTAAACAGTAATGAAGGAAATGTCAACTGACCCCTCAGGTTGTTGTAGGAAGTTCTTCATGGTTTTAACTTGCTGGAAGTGGCAGGACATATCTGTGGCCAGCACCATCTCCACCACCAGAGCCCGTAGCTCTCTGGAGGAAAACAAAGGAGAGGAAAATATGAAAATGAGCCATGTACTGTCAAACTCACAGGTAATAAAGCTGACTTATTTCTGAAGTTGCTAAAATGAAATGACAACACATTTTTCGAGAGCTACTTATAATATCTTCCCTGACAATTTCCAGCTTATGCTGTGAGAAATCGGATTTCAGCTGTCTGTATTATCACACATAACAGTTCCATTTAGCACAAAGTTGTTGGACCTTGAAGGTAATCCAGCTTTTCTGATTTTCGCTCCACTGAGCACATTTGTTAATCTTGAAAAATAAGAGATAAGTTCATTTTTGGCTTTGAACATGTGCATTGTGAAACTGCTCTGCTTGGCCTGCCTGGTTTCCTCATATCTGCCTCTCTATCTGTCTCTAACTACAAACATCTCTCTCTCTCTCTCTCTCTTTCTCTCTCTCTCTCTCTCTCTCTCTTCCTCTTATTGTCTGTCTAAATATCTGTCTCACTGACCTCCAGTCATCCTTGGAGAGGTTGTAGAGGATGTTCATCTCATCGTCTTCCTGCAGCAGGCGGTAGGCTGCGCTCACATGGTGACTCTCCAACACTGAGCGGTCATTGTAAAGGATAGCTGTGTCTGACCTGTCAAAGAGAAACCAAAGAGTAATCGTTCTATAGGTCTACATTGGAAAAAGAGAAATAATTGATCCCTGGATGTGGCTTTGTCTTTTTAATTAAATTGTGTGTCCCTGACTTAGGAGGCGATCCACTGTATGGAAGACTCTTGAGGGACAAAATTAAACAAAGAACAAAAAATGGATTATGTACTAGCTCCACTGTAGCAATAATATTTATGAAGCAACATTCTCAATGTCAAAGAGATACAGGTTGTACACAATACAAAAAGGATTAAACTGATTTGTTCTGATTGTTTCTCTCTCTGAAATGTATCATGTATAGAAACGTTATTATTATTATTTACATGAAGTTTTCAAAGTTTAATTTTGTGAATTAAAGGAATCTGGACTATTGTAGGAATTGACTTTCAGTGTGAAAATAAGGATACATTTGAGAACTTATGAAGTAGTATATTAACAAAATGAGTAACTTTAATTGTAATTAAAACAAGGTTGTGTTACAATGTGTTCTCTCAAACTCAAGTTCTCAAAGGCAAAGAGTTTGGAGTTCATTTGGACTCCCGTCCTGTTATTACTGCACTGCAGGCGATCTCAGTGTGATTGTAAAGCTCCCTCGCTGCAAATGAAAACATTGATCGGCCGAGTCAGAGCCATGCATTTATGATTGTATGATCCATTACCTTGTCTGAATGTGGAAGTTGTTTGTGGTCCCCGTGTGCTCGTAGTCGTGCACCGCTGCCGCAAAGATCATGGCAAAGATCTCAAGCTCAGTCAACCAATGCTGCAGGCAAAAAAGGAGGAGAAGAAGAGGCGGGGGGGGGTGAAGTGAACATAATGAGGAGGAGGGGAATATTAAGAGAAGTATATGGAAGAGAGACGGGGGTAAGCAACGAGATGGAAAAGACAGCGACATTGACAGGAGAGAAGGTAAGTAATGAACAGAAGAGGAAAGAAGGGACAGAAATTAGGGAAGAGAGATGAGACGCCAGTGAATGGAAAAAAAGGCAAATGCAGAGAATAGTACATATTGACAGAAAGATGAAGAGGAAAAAAGTGATATAAAAGACGCAAAGAGAAGTATTTGGCATGAGGAATACATTACCGTCAGGGATAAAAGGAAACAAATTGGGAGGAGAAGAGAGAGGAAAGGTCAGAAAAGCAAAAACGGAAGCTTTAAATAAGACAAGCTCTATTGAGAATCATATTTTAATACTCCTTCCTCTTTTCCCTTCCAGACAGGGTCTCAGTCTGGTTTGTCCCTGTTACCAAATATAAACTAAAACATTACCTCACAGTACGTTTTTCGTGTGTTTTGCTAATGTTGCTCGTTGCTGTTTTTAGCCCTTTGAAGTATGCTTTGTAATATTGAGCTATAATAAAAATGTACTTGACATGACAAGGTGAGGATACCCATTAAGTTTTAAGTTTTTTTAGTTCAAATTAAAACGAGAATGTTGTGAAAGTAACAGCAACTCCTATTGCTCAACCGAGAGTGATTGTGACACAAACAAATGTGACATAATGTGGGTAATTTGTGAGCTTCAGAGGTGCTGGTATACTGATATTGTCACCTTCAGACAGAGCTGGCTAGCTGTCCCCCCGTTCCCACTCTTCATGCTAAACTAAGCTCAGCTTACCGGCTGCTGGTAACTTAGTAGCTTTGTATTTACTGTACAGACTAGCGTTTTGTCCGCTTTTTTAAATGTAGTTCAAGTCCTAGTCCTGAGCTCAAAAGTCCATGCTTGTTGTCATATTTAGGCAACCTCATCCTGTTTATTTTTGGTAAATTTTTTGTTGACGAAAACTAATTATTTAATTATAATAAATGTCAGGAACAAACTTACTGAAAGCAGATGAATATCATTCTATGTAATTTTGTTATTTCGTTATAGTTCGTATTTTGAAATTCCAATTTAGCCACCTCTATTTTTGGTAACTAATTTCATCTTCATCATTTGCGTTCGTGAAATCAACACTGCAGTCCTACTTGAGGTATTGATCTCCTCATTTAATTCTCGGCAGGAAAGTAAATAAGTGTATTTTCCAAAATGTCAAACTATTCCTTTAACTGCCAGAAAAAAACAAAAACAGTAATAGTGAAAATTGAGTTTCATTATGTGAGCATGTGAATGGTCAAACGGATGTGAATTATATGGACTGTTCCTGCATGTGTGTGCTTTTTATTTATAGGCGTTTATATTTAACCTGTGAGTGTTTGCAGCATCCACACACCTGTGACTGGGTATTTTCCTCTGATGTGTATGCATCTTTGTGCACTCACGTACACAGAGTGGGGATTTAGCTCAGGACGCCCAGTCGATATGTGTGACGAATCAACAGTGCGGATGGGAGAGTCATTAAGAACAGGGGGGTGGGGATAGGGAGGTGGGTGGGGCAAGATGGCTGAACCATCCCTCAGTATTTTTCCTCATGGGGCCGGCTTTATGAATGACCTGTTGATTGTTGATTTAATGGAGTCTGGAGGGCCTGCAAAATGATAGATGCTGTTCTCCTGCTCTCCCAGGAGCCCGTGGTTCTAGCAGTAATGTGGTTTACTCTGCAAGGCAGTGCCCAAAGAAACACACCATGTCGACAGCTGTCGCAGCCACCTTATTACGGTGATTAAATAAAAACACTGGAAGCGGGGGCGGCCAGCTGGTTGGCTGGTTGGGGACTTTGAACTCGGCTTTAGCGAGGCTAAGGATTTTTTTTTTTTGGAATGAATGCAGCATCAGAAATGCCCTAAAGTCACTCCAGTGGGAAGCAGTGAAATATAGGTCACCAGATGAAAAAAGAACAAAAGGAACATGAAATATGAAGCGACGTCTGGGCAACACAACAAATAAACTTCAAATGTTGAGACAAAGATCCTTAATAAGTGTCCCATTTTGACAGATGATCTTAGATATGTGGGTTGATGTTCTCAGACCTGCCCTGAGCAAGACAGGGATGTCTTGTCTTGTTTACGGAAAGAATGGATCCTCCAATAAAAAAAAGAAGCCATATCTAGAAGATGACATGTCAGACAAAGCTACAATAAGGCTGGCATACGGCAGCTGACAGAGATGTTCTGAATCTCATGTGGATAATATGATTATATAGACAAAGCTTTCCTACTAGGAACTAAAGCAACGCTTGTATGTTCAACTGTGTTATGTAGGTGTCTAACGTGTAATTGTACAGTCAAATCCTACTCACCACCATGCCAGTCTTGAGTAGTAAGTAGTGTACAGTCTGTGTGACATCAGCAGCGTGCATCAGGTTGTGGTAGGGGTTTTTATGTTTGCTGTATCCCACTTCTAGGGCCTCCACGAACGACACCACCGCAGAGATCGGGATCTGACGGCAGACAAAACAGCAACGACAAATGACTGCCAGCTTTAAAAAAAAACGACTGCAGACAGTAAGACACTTCTTAAAGCTATTGAGCGATTTAAATGATGAGTGCATACAATTTTGCAACACGCACAGTCCCTGCAGCATCTGAAATTGATGTCATAAAATCATGGATCGTGAATCATTTAGGCTACTGCAGACTACGATTACATATTCATGTCAGCTTCATTGCCCATGTCATTTACTCTAAGATGCTGTCACTTAAAGTGAAGTGTCCTCAGCTGTAAGACGCTGTGGAAAATCAGCTCCACCAGTGTCAGATGAGATAAAGTACTGTATGTCCATCCCCCTTTATAATTCAGTCATTGTTGAGACACATCACGATCTAACACTTAGGAGACACAGAAGTGAGTGAGCTGACTTCCATCAAAATCAGGCATTGTGAAGGGGAATTGTGAAGGTTATTGTGATCTATACTGAATATTTATATGTTGACCAATGACCAGCAGTACAGTGCATATACAGTATATACGTATATAATCTTGAGGCTTTACCTTGAAACGGCTAATGAGGTCGTATCTTGTGAGCAACTCGTAGAATATGAATTTAAGTGCGTGATCCCCGCTGGCCTCATTCAGAGCGAACACGTCAAATGACCACTTGTCAACATGCTGTGAGGGGAAGAAAAATTCAAATAATGACATGTTTCCCCTCAAATAATGTATTCATCTTTTCAGAAAAAAGAGTTAAGATGTGTGGTGGTGCAAATCTAATTCTTGTAAATAGCTCAGGGTATGTAGTCTTGATTTTGGCACAAGTGTACAAAGTTGTTATTTCATATCTGTGAGCTTCTGCTTGGATGTGTGTGCACGTGTTAATACCTTAAGCACAGATATGACAGAAGGGGGGTAGCTGAGTCCCACCATATTGGAGGTACGACGGTACATCCTGTTTGAACGAGATAAAAACATCAAATGAAGCGCACCGCTGAGTGTAAACACCAAAGGTTACCAAACCACGGCCTGGAAGGTTCCCCACCAAGACAAACTATAAACCCTCAAATCAACACAATTTGGTATGAAACTGTGCTGAAAAGGTTAAGTTGAGAAAATATTTTTTTTTTCACATGGCAATGGCTTAAGACTTTGTCGAATGTGAAGGATAGAATATAGATGAATTTAATCTCATATTGTGATACAAGATGTATAATTCTCCATGAGATTAGTGGAATAATTAGAGGCAGCTGGAAGACAGCAAAGTTGGTGTACATTGTGTGTACATCCAAAAAAAACAGTGGAATACAACAAAATATGCCCCTACTTAAGACTTACAATAACCTCCATGAATGCAACTTAATATAAAGCTGGCCATTTTGTCAGAACAGGACATTTTTTCAAATTTAAAATGGTGGACACCTCATGCTTCATCACTGTTCCAGCTTTTCATTTTCATCCTCCCTTTTCCAATCTTTCTTCATTGTAAATGTCTGAAAACAGACGGCCCTCTGTAACAACAGATTAAGAAAGATTATAGCTTACATGTTTGAGGCTTACTGATTTGAACAAATGTATGTTGCATGTTTGTGTGTGACAAAGCACAGCCTTGGAGAGGGAGCTGTTCGCAAGTCTCTGAATGATTGTGTTCAGCGGGGCTTGCCAAGGCTGTGATGGGTGACTCAGGTGAGAGAGTGACTGTTCAGAGAATACAAACACATTTCCAATTGAAATGTTAAAAGAACAAACCAGTTTTCAGACCCACTTGTAGTGGTTTAGAGTTTTGAATCGTCTTCTCCAGCTTCTCGGCTGCCACTAGTTTTCATTCAGTAAAGTACAAATAGAGAGTTCAGAGAGAGTTGAGAAATATGCTCCACATTAACAATCAACAATATTCTAACCTGGACAATTCCCTGTACTCCAAAGTCCTCCCTTGTTCCCTTATAGTATTCTCTTCTGCCTATAGAATCTATTTACTGCATAGTATAGATCAGTCAATAAATTTACTCTGGAGTGAAGAGTAAATTGAGATTTCAGACACTTATGAATCATTGATGGTGATGTACAATTTTGGCATCTATACATTGCATTGAGTGATTGTTAGCAGAAAGAAGTGTACATGGTTGTATTGTGGACATTGCGTAGTGGATACATTTCACTCAATCAGGACACTCATATGAAATGGCAAAGAGTAAATATAGTGCACTATAATAGGGCTGTAACTACTAATTGATTTAATAAGTGATTACTTATTACTATTATATTATTTCATCTATTAATGGATTAATCGTTTGGTCTATAAAACACCAGAAAACTGTGACAAATGTCTATCACAAGTACAGTATCATTTCATTAATCTTGTTCAACCAACAGTCCAAAACTAAAAAATATTCACTTCAGCAATGCTCTGCAAAATGTCAGTAATAAAAAGTGTTTGTGCAGAAAATTCACTGTGTAAGAACACCATGGTTGTCTTTTCATTATTCAAGGCCGAACTAAAGATGTTGATAGAACTGCTTTAAGTCGGTCTGGGCTACTCTTGAACAATGATAGATTTGAGACTTCAGTTGGGAAAAGATAAAGGTGACAATCCATATTAGTTATTCAACATTGATGACTACTGAGTGCTTGTGCATCACAAACACGTTACCTCTCAACAAATATGCCAGCCTGGACGGCGTGGACGATGCTGCGGAAGCGAGGTTTCTCTTCATTGCGACGCAGCATCAGGCCCATCTGGCGGGTGAAGGTTGAGGCTAGCCAATCCCTCACCTCTGAGGGCACCGACTCCGACTGGATGTCACTGAGTTCATCCTCTGTGTCCACCAAACGCCTGAAAGAAGGGAGAAAGGAGGGATGAAAGGTAAGAGACAGAAACAAATAGAAAAGAAGCAAAGACAGATGCAGAGAGACGAAAGGCTTTACTAAAATATCTAGCCTTTATTGCAGCAAACTCAAAATCCCAGAGCTGTCCATCAAATAATATCACCTGTTATGTAACGTTAAAACATCCCAGGCCTTTTGAAACACCATGATGGGGAGTATTCAAATCCAATTGTGTGACATAATTCTCCACAGCTACCCTGTTGTGTTGACATGTACAGGGGATCAAGAGCAAAGCCTGTTGGTCTCCACCCTCTGAACTAAATACATGTTCTTATGGCATAGAGAAAGCATTCACATCACACTGATAATCATGGTGCTACATGGACTCTGCACTGGATAGTTCATCATCCTTCATCTTGGAGTGGTCCTGCCATCGCTGGCCCTAATCTGCTGGGATCTAGATGACGAGAGGCTTACATAATTCCATAAGCCTGGTCATATCTCAGATTCTGGACCTGCACTACGCTATTGACATACATTGTCCTTGTATGTTCCCTAACCTTAACCATATCTTTACAACAATCGATCCATGACTTTTCCATGACCATAAGCCTCATATTTGGCAGTGGAAGAAGTATTTAAGTTGTTCAAATAGCAATAAAAATATAATAAATACTCCATTACATTTAGAAGTATCGCATTCAACAGCTACTTAAGTAAAAGCGCAGAATTAAATCAGTGATATGTTATTATTCTTCCAAGGAAGTTATGTTTTTGGTTCGGTTTGTTTGTTTGTCCGCAGGATTACGGAAAAACTACTGGCCTAATTTTCATGAAATCTTGTAGATGTTTGTAGCATGGGTCAATAAAGAATCCTCATGCATTTTGAAGCAGATGCGAATCACGGCATGAATACATAACTTTCATTAGGTTTGCGAGATAGGGCATTTAGCCTTGGCGGAGGTCCGTGCACTGAGAGTGACCTTGAATCATTATTATTGATGCATTAATGGATTATTGATGCATTAAAATGCACTTTTACTGAAATATTATAGCTGGTCATATGCTTTTGGGTAGTGTAATCTATAACTAGAGGGGCACACTGAGTTATTCTGAAATAATGCAACACCCTACCACCACGTTTCATGGAAACCAGGCCAGTAGTAAAAGAAACAAACTGAACCAAAAATGGAATCTCCTTGGCAGCGGTAACAATGCATCCTCTGTCTGAAAAGTTAGTAGTAACTATACCTATTAGATAAATGTAGTGGAGTAAAAAGTAAAAAATTTCCCTCTGAAATGTAGTAGTAAGTAAGTACAGTACCTCAGTAAATGAGTTAAGGTACAGTTTGCAATATGCCTGTTACACATTAAGTTATACATTTAGTGTAATATTCGTCATGATGGTGTGTAATTCTGTATTCTGTTTTTGTCAGTGCTGCACTATTGTTCTTCATAAATGAACATGTCAATACTTGTTCCAGTGTAGAAAGCTATTGTTTACTTACCTCGTCTCCTCAATATAAACAGATTCTAGCACCGACGCTGCATACTCTAGGTTCTTCTTGAGATCAGTGAGGGAAGCCTCTCCTCTCTCCAGTTGCTTCACCAGACATCGTAATCTAAAACAGAGATTCAACAAGTCATTTAACAAATGGGATTACTTCCCTGCCATCTCAATGTGATAAATTAATTGCAACTGATATTGGATTAATCTGGTCTGAGTTAGTGGTGTACTGGGCAGCATTTTAGTTTTCTTCTGTGTAAATAAACATCTTGGTCTAAAATAAAAACATGTAAATAGAGAAAATAAATATATAAAAATAAAATGACTCCCTATGGACCAGAAAGTTGTGTTAGGGTGGGACATATTTACACTTTGTTTTCATACTCTGTTCTCCTTCCAGTCCTTTTAAGCTCTGATATTTAATGTATCTGGCTTCATCTACTGTCTTGATTGGCATAAGTATAACTTTGTCATAAGAGAAATTCTGAATTGTCAAACACAGTTGTAATGGCCACATGTGTCAGCTGGCTCCAGAGCTCTGGTATCAATCATTCTGGCTGCTATGATAACCAACATGTCTGCACACTCTGCTTGGGCTCATTTGCATGTAACGGCTATTTAAAATCAAAATAGCTTTAATATTGCAGTTCTGCTACGTGGCTTTTCAAAACATCGATTCCGTTTTATTAGATTGCATAACTGGATCAGTGACACTTTTTCTGCCCTTGACTGATTCAAATTATATTATTGTAACCGTGAGAATAGTAATTCATGAAGACAGTAAAGTGCTTTAGAAAGTTAATATAGCTTTCATGGTGGCAGAGATGTGCAAGCAATTGCTGATTTTGTGCGTGACAGTTTCAATGTTTGCAAAAAATACTTTAACTGATAATCACCACATATACCAGTTAACTTTATAAAGTGTTGTACGTACAGTTAACTGATTACAGCCATACATGATACATAGAAGTATAATGAGGAACCTTTCCTGCATGCAAAATGTATAATGTGGGTTGGTTTACCTGGAAAAGAAAATTTGCAACATTGAAAAAGTGTAACTGACAGATCAATCAGATCTTCTCTGTGTTATATATTAACGCTAATTTCCTTTTGACTATAGATCAATGTGTGAAATGTAATTCCAAATATTGTCGAGGCAAAAACCCACTAAAAATAGACACCGAAGAGCAAAGCAACTTAACATCAATTTCTGCACACTGCAACCTCTTGCAGTATACCACCTGCTGCTGTGTTGGAGGTCATGCGCTCTCTTTCACAGTGAATGCCCACAGAGGCTATGCTTGTTGTTGAATTATTAAGTGGAAGGGTGGAGAGAGTAGGAGGTTTCAGATGCTCTCATTGATTACATTGCCTGGCAGCAATTTTCACCAACTAAACGCTGCAAAATGTTTCTGTGAAGAAGGTTGGAAAAAAAGACTCAATCTAAATATTCATGAATGTAGTATGGCTCCAGTTATCCTTTTGTTATGGCCAAAGTTGTGGTTGGGGCCTGTTATATTGTGTGTATAGTAGTGAAACACTCTCTGCACATTATCAGATCATTTTCAACACTCAGCAGACTTTATTTTGAATGTCAAATGAAGTAGAGGTAGCAGGCAATCCATCTCTATATCTATCTGCAGAGCTTCAATGGAAACCCCTGACATAGTCTACTGTGCGATAATATCAGGTGGGAAATGTTGAAAATATTCTTTGTATTTCCTCAATTCCACCTTTGCAAAAGAACTTAAGTCATTACTTATATATTCATGCAGAAATGACTGTTTCCTACAATTTCATGGCAATCTATCACGTTATCCAGACATTTTACTCTGAATCAAAAACATAAGCCTGCAGAGGATCACAAACATCATATGAACACATTGTCTGAGAACAATGAATGTCTACACAAACGTCCATGGCAAGCCACCTGATATTTGTTGAGATATTTCAGTCGGACCAAAGTGACAAACCAACCAACAGACCGACATTGCCATCCCTAGAGCCATGTCGCTAGAGTTTCCCAAAATAAAAAAGATGAATCTGTTCCTTTAAAGACGCCCTGTGGAGTTTTACTCTAAACAACCAAAAGTTATGTTCACTTGCTTGCAGAGGGAAAAAGGGATCACACATATAGGTTTGCAGTCTGACTGACTAATGTTCCCATTTAGTGTTATTCCCCCAAATGTATTGTGTGTATCCTTGAGGTCTAACAAATGCCTCAAGTGAATTTCCTTCATCATAAAACATTTGTAGAGTTGATTTTTTTTATTAAAATCCAGCAATGTTAACATCAATGTTTACTAGCTTGCAGTCTTCTTCTCCCGTGTGTTTGCTGGCACATTGCAGCATATTTGAAGCATATCTTTACTGCGACCTGTTAAACCCTGGAATAGTGTGACAGTAGGGATGCTACTATTGAAACTACTATACTTAATATCCTAAATACTATTTCTGACTGATAGCCGGTCCTTGTTAATGATCATTAACCATTAACGGAAAACTTTAGTGCCTTGCATGCAGTGTGCTGTGGTTGAAGTGGCATTACAAGCTGCCCAGCTGCAACAACAACCGATGCACAAAACAGGCAACTGGGTCCCCAGTCCGTCCATACCAGAGGGTTAGGAGCCATGATGTTGCGTGCATTGCCATTTAGTTGTGAACATAGCAGGGTAGTATGTGTACAGTTAATTTTTTTGTGAATAAATATTACAACTTCTCAAGAACAAAGCCAAGTTCCTGTGTCTTGCTAGCCACCTGCTAATTAAAGTGAGGGGAGTTAGCCCCAAAGTTAGCAACAACTCTAATTCATGTTCACTTAAGGTGGGCTGACCTTTAAGGTGAACCAGCTATTCTCCTGAAAAGCAAATCCTCTGAGTTTTGCAAAAAATTTAATATTGTTTTTAACCGTTTAACTGATCTTATTAACATCCCTATGTGACAGCATTTGTAGGACTGCACAGGACAAACACAACAGGGACAGATTTACACACAAAAACAATAGCTCCATTCAGCTACTAGAAATCTAAATCATCTCAGCTATTTTAAGAATCATAAGGAAGTGAATGGATAAAGAGTAAGCTGCAACTCTGGAATCACAGTGCATGTCGTTTGGCTGGCACTAATAATGGTTATTAAGAACAGCTGTGTGCCAGTGAGCTTCCCTACTAATACACTAAAATACTCTCCCTACTTCAGCAAAGCTCCTTCTCAGACTATAATTCGCTATTATCGCCAATCATCATAAATATTAAACTTTGATCAGTTGGTCATTTTCTATGACTTAACAACCTGAATCGCAATGGTGCTAGCACGCTGTGCAAACTTGGAAAGCCCAGTTGAATGACATCAGCACATGTGCTGTCTCTGGTGAGTGCGTCTGTAAAATGTTTTCTCTCAGGCTCATCGCTTTTGTTTTGTGAACAATAGACTAAACTGAAAGTACAATCAATTATTGCTGTTCAATGAAAAGATAATTTACGAGATGTGGAGCATCCAGGAGGGCTTTCTAGTGGGAATTAATGCTATTTCAAAGTGTTGAGATAAAAGCAGAAACAATTATACAGAGAGAGATTTGTTTCCTCACATCCCTAAAATAGCATTCTGAAGTGAAAATCTGATACAATCATTACAAATGCACTTAGTTGACTAAAAACAAAGACTTGTGATGACGAGCCCTGTGCCAAAACGTACAATAAATCAATGTCTCTGACACCCAAAACAAAATTGGCTCATTTTACCTGCTGTCATTACCAAGGGAGACAACATGCTGGGTTAATAGCACGGGGCATGCCCAAAGTATCTCCCAGGCACAGAGCCAACTTGGGAAATTCAGTTTAAGCCAGGGAAAAAGCCAAGAGGGTGGTGGAGCAACAGCCATGTGCTTTGCTGTGGCTTGACACATAATGACACACAGTGAAATCATTTTCTCAATTCCTTCCATTATCAACTTCTCACTCTCAATTTAAGTGCTCCATGGGAAGTTAAAGTTACTTTCTGTAAGATGGTAGTTTTGTAAGACTGGTGAGATTAAGACACACTGTACATAAACATAATAGTGTATATGATTCTTAAATCGTTGCAAATAATAACTTGATTATTTGGTTGATTATTCTAACAATTAATCCTCAATAAAATCGCAGAAAAATTGCAAATATCCTATTCAAAGACATTCAATTTATAATGATATAAAACAGATCAAAGCAGCAAATCCTAACATTTGCCAAGATGGAACCAGCACGTTTGCTTGATAAATGGCTTACACTTAACATGATTGTGGATGATTAATCTTCTCTCAAATTACCAATCACAAAATTGTTTCTGATCTAGATTCATTAAATTTCAAGAAATGTTTACAAAAAAATACTAAACAAGCAGATAAAGTAATGCAGCAATGATCCTGTAGAGCAGCCCACTGCATGTAGACATATTTAGATACTGGCACTGGTGTGTGTAAAACTATAAACAGAAGTTATAAAGTGTAAATAGAGGGAATTTCCTTGAAATGCATGTCACTCAAAGGGCTATCCGGAGAATATTGCTAAAACATATACTGAGATGCTTCTGTATGTGACTTCTAACGTATACTGCACAGACGTTACAAGCCTAGCTTAACATAAGCAAAAATATTATGAATCCACTCTGACCAACATGAATACAAACTGATCACAGTTTTTGTTCTCTCTAAAAGATTAAAATACAAAAAGATAGCTTTTGCGTGTCATCCAAAGGTTAAAAACAGAGGCTGTGGGTCTTATCCTGAAATCTACAATCATCGAATAAAGAGTCTTAAGACAGAGAGGGTCTTATTAAGTTCTGTACAGATTGTGAAAGCTCTCTTAGACAAATTTGTGATTTTTTTGGGTTATATTATGAAACTGCTGTGGCTGCAACTCAGTTTGTTAATATAAGCAACTGCAACTCCTGTCTCTTTTCAGTCTGAACAACACTCTGTCATCTGCAAACTGATGTAGTCTGACAGAGAGCTGCAGGAGGAAACAGCCCACAGCTCATCGCTGCAGTTCAGGGTCTTTGATGTGTGCTTCTCAGACTTACTATGTGCTTTCTACAGTTTGAAAGCTCAATGTTTTACTTACAGCTGGGCATGGTCACTGGACAGGGACGGCTGGTAAAGCTTAACCAGTAAGAGCACTGATATCACGGTGTTGAGATCCACGTAAAAATCCTTGCATGTCTACTTGAGTTGTCATGATGTGAGATATTAAGGTGAAGTGCCACATTCAATGTGTCATCACAGACCTTTGGGCTTTGTATGTGAACTATAACAGTGAGTCTGTGGTGGATGGAAAGTGTATAAGGATAATTTTCTTAAAGGTGTTTTAACTGCAGAAGTAGTAACAGGGCATTTTAGGTGGGGGAAGTGCATTTATGAGTGGAAAAGCAATATTTTGCTGTTAGCAGAGTGTACACAAAATATGCAGCAAAAAAAAACTGTTGTACATAATACTGCTGAATATTGATTTTTATTCCAGTCCAGGACTTTTTCAACTTTCAATTTCATTTTATTGTTATTATAGGAAACAAGCTACAATTATGCAGCACCCCTTACCATCCCCAAAGTAAATAACTTATCCTTAATATAGTCTCATGGATGGGTTTTTTGTCCCAATAAATTGACAAATTCCAGTGGCCAAGGTTAAGCAGGCCAGTGACTGTGCACGGCAAAGACATGAGCCTCCAGCTGTCTGCCTCTATATCTGAAGAATGGAGATTTATCTGCTTTCCCTCAGGGAGGGTGAGCAGAGAGCACAGAGAGGAGATTAGAGTAGGTATTCAGCATCTCCTCTATTCTTATTGCCGCCAGTGCTTTAGCCGTAACTGACCTGCTCAGAAAGAAGAATGGAAATACAAAACTGAAAGGACTAGTGCCGAACTACAGCCGCCCTGCAGTATACAGTGGGGCTCCACAATACTCAACCCCTCGACAGCTGTTGTGACAGCCAGAAGTGAACATTAAAAACAGAGAAATTAAACAGCATAGGGTAACGTAGCAACAGCTTTCTCCTTTCTCTAACAATTGCTTTGTCACTCAAGCAGAAAAAAACACTCCCTGCATATCCACGGGGAAAAACGTTTGAAAAAAAATCAAATGTATTCCATTCTGACCTAACTCATAATAAAAAGGCCCATTTCTGCTTTGAGAAGCGGCAGAAACAGTCAGAAGCTATTTTCCACACAGCAGAAACGGGGCTAGAATAGATGGTGCTGGTTGAGCAGAGAGCCCTGCCAGGATGCAAAAATTGGTCACCATCTGTGTTCTAATGACATTCTAGCGTAGACGATGTGTAATCAATGGCCTGGGGTCAATGTAATCACCCGGGAAGATAAGCGTGCTTTCAAGGAACACACACAGGTTTTCAGGCTGATAAGCGGAAAAAGACCTGTAAAAACATGATGACTAAGTTAAGCCGCGGTACCACAGATTCTGCAGCCCCGGCCATGATTTATGACTGCAGCTGAGAAGAGGTTTGTCTCTGATATAGAGTCCTGAGATGTCTACATTTTAGCAAGACAGATGTGAGGCAGGAATCTGAGACATGGTTTAATCTGGAGTCGGCCTCTGATCAACAGAAAACAGCTCAGTGTTGAACCTGTTTTCTATTGTGAACAATCAATTCAACCCTACTTAACTTATTGGATTCCCTCTACATCATACACATGGCTTTATCAAGAAATAGCTTGCTGTTGGAAGAGTAGGCCTTATAGGATGTATTTTAATGATACAAAAAAAGAAATGTTTTCACAGTAATTATAGCATCTTTAAATTTTTCTGCATACATTTTGTTTTTGAAGGAAATTAAAGAGAACCAGGTGGAGCCAAATTAAGTTTGCATTTAATTGGGTAGCAGTTTTTTAATACTGTCTGCCCTATAGTAGCCAGATTTATTTTTAAAGAATGTGATAAAAAAAAGTGAAATAAATATGAAGTCATAAGTCTGTCAACTGACAGAAAATCAATGTACAATTATGTCGATAACTTTTGACAAGAAAGTAAACTGAACAACTTTGGAACTGTTGGACAAAGAAAACAAGTCATTTTAAGGTTTGAGCTTAGCTTCTGGTAAATTGTGATGGCTCATTTTTACTATTTTATGACATTTTATGAAGCAAGGTCTCACTATTTGAATGTGTATCTGAATTTGCAAAAAATGTGCCTTTGTGTGTCAAATTCTTATAAATTTGTGTATTAAACCCACTTTTCTATAATCATATAATAAAGATGTATTGACGTATGAAAAGCAGTTTTTTTCCACTCTTTCCAAAGTTTAAAGAATTTTCATGAACACAGTTGCAACAGTTACTGAGCAGTTATTTGTAATGTCCTCTTGGTTTGCTTTTCTGTCAAGCAATGTCAACATTGATGTCTTTTTTTATACATTTTTTTACCCTGCCATAAGCCTGAAATTGTACCATATGTCAGCACTAAATATTTCAAATGATTCCAGTTTGAATTGCATTACTACACCAAATTGAATTAACTTTGACTAAAATAAAAGCAGATATATATTTTTGTTATCAAGCAAGCAAGTGGATAATATTTTACTGAAACAAATATTAGTAATATGAAGAATACATTTATATGCATAAAATGTCTAGTTTTACAAAAAATGAAGCTAAAAGATATTTTTGTTAGAGTATATAAATATTTAAAATGTAATGCATTGTTGTACAATGCCAAATATTATCTTCCGATTCACAAAACATTTCTAGTACAGACAGTATAAACCATTGTGTCCTGTTAAAATGTCCTCCCTCCTCTTGTATTCAGTGTTGCTTTGGAACGTGAGCTAAATGTGTAAACACAAATGTTAATGTGACACCCACACTGAACACATTGAGTTGGCCATTCAGTTTTGGGTGGCAACAGCAACAACAGACACTGGCTGAATGTTTCTGCTGCTGTTGATCACTCTAAATAAAATTAACTATTTTGTCACAGTGCAAGGGAGCTGCACTCTCTGAACAATATTGGTAACTCCTTCAAAAGTTCCGATATCTGTTCTAAACAAAGCCTTTCCAGTGGGAGGTTGCAAATGACAGATGTGACAAGAATGGCGGGGGACAGAAGAAAACCTTAAAAAAGATCAGTGGTTGGCTGAATGCAGCCCCCTCATGTCAAAGACTGCCAATCAAATCCACAAGATGAATGTAAAAAAGATCCTCAATAACGCTATGAGCACAAAACAAAAAGAGTGCGAGAGAGAGCGAGAGAGAGAGAGAGAGAGAGAGAATCAATCCTTTGGATCAAAATCCTTTGTTCAAACTGTAGGAGATCCAATGAATGTAATAGTTTAATGCAAGAAAGAAACAAACAGAGACTATATTTAGTGATAAGACCCTGTAAAATATTTACTGTCCATTCTTTGTTCAGTATCTACCTGCTATGCATGACACCAAACAGAAACCCACAAGCTATTTTGAGATACATGCAGTCTTTTGCTCCTGTCATCACTGAAAATGGATGAAATTAGCAATGATGTAATACACGATTCACTCAAAACTTTGTTCCAGTTTAGGTCAATTAAGCACAGATGCAGTCCTGGGTTAACTCTTCCCAATGTCCTAGCAAAAATGTATTATATATATTACTGTTGTGTTATTTACCCAAACTTAAATACAGTAATTTTGGCCAAGTGTTTGACACAACAAGCTGATTTAAAACAAATATGTTAATTGAACAAAACAATGTGACAACCAGCAAAGGGTGTATTATTAACAATAATGTATAACAACATGTACATTTAAAAAAACAAACTTGAGTAGCCTACATTGAAACAGGTAAAATACCCAACAGTAATAAAAAGAATAACTGGTTTTCTACTCTGTCTATGTAAATCTACTTAGCTACTCTAACTGAAGAACAACATGGGAAAAGCTGGAATTGACCCTGGGTCCTCACGTCACTCATCCATTGGATTCCCTGCTGTGGAGGATAATGAGCTCTCCTGCTTATATTGGAGGTAGCTGGCACAGGAATGTGTTTTTTGGCATGCAGATGTTTTTTATGGTTGTCTGTTCTACTTTACAAGGTATGGTGCTCTGTCGAGAGACGCTAGCGTGCACGCATCAAAGCCAGATAAGAGAATAGATAGACGAATGTTGTGTTTGTGCATTTTCTTGACTCGCTTTCATCAATCTAGACAGCAACAGATTTTAAGTTGCCATGACAGACTC
The DNA here is from genome assembly GCF_023349555.1 of Cebidichthys violaceus. Lineage (NCBI taxonomy): Eukaryota > Metazoa > Chordata > Actinopteri > Perciformes > Stichaeidae > Cebidichthys > Cebidichthys violaceus. The sequence goes on from NW_027176964.1 coordinate 11,040,139, forward strand.
AAATAATCAATGTATCAATACATACTGATAATGTGCACAGATCTTGCTAAAACACTGCAGTGTGTAGCATGTACATAAAACAGAGACTTACATAAGTTACAACTTGACCTCAACCTTGCATAACACCACCTTCAGTCTCAGCTCCATGTAAGGTTATACAGTTGTTTTTTTTCACTTCCTTTAATGCAGCTGTGTCACATTTGAACTTCGGTTAAAGCTGCTCCAGGCAGGACTTTTGTGTAAAAAGTGAAACAGTCTTTCTAAAGTGGATCGTGAAGGGCAAAGAAAGTCGAATCGGAGGATTTAAATTCTCCCTCTTCACTCAAATGAACTTCAGGTGTCTGGTTTGGAAAGGTTAGTAAATATAAGCAGACTTTGTGGAGTTCCCTGCCGTTACAATGCACAGGCTTACAGGGGCTCAAGCATCAAGGACCTGGCCAAGAAAGAGCAGAACTGGGAGACCAGAGTAAAAGCTTGGCAGGCAAACCAAAAAGCTCTGGATGGGAAGTTGAAAAAGGAGTTGGCCAAGAACAAACAGTGGGAGAGGAAGAAAGGACGACCTGGCCAATGAAGAACAGAGGTGGGAGACAAAAGTCAAACAGGTGGTGGACGAGAACAAATACCTGGAGGAGCTCTGTCTGAAAATGTTATAAAAGAGGAGAGGCTTTGATGAAAAAGAAAAAAAGGTGGAAAAAGAAAAGGAGGAAAAGACAGAGAAGAAAGGTTTTTTGAGCTGGATGCAAAAGAAGAAGTGTGACGACAGCAGTAAGGTGGAGGAGGCTGCTGTTTGTTCTGCTTTCCATCCTTCATCCATCTACGTCATCCTCACCCCCATGACCCTCCACCTCTTCACCCACTCACCCTGTTAAATTCAGGGTGGCATGGTGGCTCAGTGATTAGCACTGCAGTCTCACAGATGCACCTCCACCTGTCAGGCTTTGTGGAGTTTGTATATTCTGTATATTCTCCCTGTCTGCATGGGTTCTCTCCTGGTCCTCAGGTTTCTCCCACTATCATAAGATATGGTCTTTAAACAATCATTGTAAACAAAATTATTTATGTAAAGCAGTACATATCCTAAATACATTACCTGCATGGTAATACTATATTAAGAACCATTCAGAGAAATACTTTGAACAAAGTCATCTCTATAGCTGATTAATTAAAAGCTATACGTTTTTTTTTTTTAATCTGTACATGAACATAAAGCCATGGTGAGTCAAAGTAGTGAGACTGCAATTGGGTTTGAACCTGCAGCTTTGGGAGAGTGATGGATTCTCAGGTCTCTGAATGACTGCATGTTCCCACCTGCTCCTACTCCTACTCCAAAACTACCAACCTCACTGACCATCGCAGTGTCAACACACACACACACACACACACACACACACACACACACAAAAGTCACAGAACACAACACAGACGTATTAAATGAACAACCAAAGTGACAGTAGTAGTAGAGAGCGCGTAAAGGCACATCGGCAGCATGTGCGTTACTCTGACACTATGAGCTTATTGATGACTTAATGATTATATGACAGTATTGAAATTATACTCCAGTCATAAGTGATTGTTGATGCATTGGACAAGGCAATAGTTGAATCATGACAGTGGGGGCCCATGGTACTTTAATGCAGCCTTAGTGGAGTTTACTCACATTGTAGTGCAATATTTATGTGTTTTCGGAGAAGTGAGCTTACGAGATGGAGATGTATACTCATACATGTATGTCAGCACAGCATTAAGAGTGTGAAAGTGAAGAGCACAATTACTATATCAGCAATATGACCCATTTTAACCAAATATAAATAATGATATTACAGAGCATTGGAAACAGGACAACAACCATCTTTTTATGTGTCCACGGTAACATCAATGTGGACATAAAGATATAAGCCGTTTAAGAAAAACAGCAGCAAATTCCAGCCTGCACATAGTGACTCAATGAGAGGCGATGGGCCATTTGGCAATAGCAGAGGGTGGGTGTTTGATTTACCAGCAGCCAAGTCATCATTTTAAAAGGTTGAGCATTCATCTGCCATATGGGCTTTTAGCGTCCTGCTTAACTCTGAAATAAAGCACCATGAATTTGTATAGCAACCCAAGAATGTTAAGTCAAGTGCAGTCTCTGATATCCAGATATGGTTTACTTCACAGTAGACGATGGAAATGGAGACTGTATTCATCCACAAATAATAACAAATGTTCGTGAGAATTCAGTGTCTTGGGTGTTATTTTTTCTTTGTTTTGGCAGTCGGTGGTGATAACATTGTATTAATTGTTGAGATACGGGAACAAGACAACTTTGCTAAAATGAAGTCTGTTGGAGCAAAAATCACAAGCAATCAGACGATGAGAGACTTATCAAACCTAGGGGGGCCCTGAGAGCTGAACACAAGCAAATGAAGAAACATTCACCAACTTGACGACAAACAACATCAATTTGACTACACATGAGTGCTGCAGGAAGCTCACAACACAACAGGGGACACTAAATATGGATAAACATGGCTGGGACACGTTTGTTGTTGCTATGTTTTTTTTGGCTTATTAAATTATTGAAATTGATATGCATCAGTTACATAAAATTTGGTAAATCACCAAATGTAGATCTGCTGTTAACCTAGCTTGTTGCTTATTATCATACAGTCAATTCAAACAAATTCATGTCGCCATAGACAAAATAATCAAACTAGTATTAGCATCCTCCAATTGAAGAATCTACATTTAAGGATTGCCAGCTATGGTTGCTTAATTGTTGACTGATAAACAAATGAAGCAGAGTAATTTAATTAAATTGTATTACTCATGTTAGCAAAACCTTCCGGATGCCCCTGTTATGGGTTCTGAAAGTAAATGTTAAAGCCACCTATCATAACGTTAGCCTGTTTCATAATTAATTGTTTTCTATTTCGTCAGATTAATTGATTGAGCAGACTAATGATAAGCAACAATATAATGCTAGTTTGACAGCAGATCTGTAAACTGCAATAATATATGAATTGTGGGATCACATTGGTAAAATAAGTCAGAAAAACTTTCAGTGCAACACAGTCGAACTCCTGGCTAAAACAATAATGGACGAAGACGTGGAGTGTGAATGGAGCTGAGGCAGGCTGAATACAGCCTGCTTGCTAAAACTCAAACAACTGGCTTGAAGCTACCAAGCTAGCTACGGCTAACAAGCTAGGCTGTTGCCAACCAGCTAAAGTTCACCCTGTAGTCTTGTTGCTCCTGGTTGCTGGTTGGTACCGGTGCTAACATATCAGTAAAAAAAAACTAATGCCAGAATTTCACTCATTTCATTAAATTAAGTTAAATAAAAATGTTCCCCCCTTTACAGTAGTCAAGAACGGGAATGTTAGCTATAGAGATCAAAACTGCTTTTTGTACCAGGCTGTAAACATGTTTATTTCTATTGTTAAGTTTGTCATATTAACATGGGGGTCGATTGGGATTGACTACCTTTTTGAAACAGCCTCAAGTGATTGTTCGATAAACTCCAGTTTTTGGGGTGATTCTCCAATTGGCTTAAGTTTTCAGCCGCGGACATTCCCGCTTGGTTTTCCTGTGTTGTGAAATTAATGTGGCCGTCTGTGGTCAAATTAATGTTATTGGGTGTTGTCAAATTGATGTTTTCATGTGTTGTCAAATTGATGTTTTCATGTGTTGTCAAATTGATATCTTCAGGTGTCATTAAATGTATGTTTTCGTGTGTTGGGAAGTTGATGATTTTGTGAAATCCACATATTATTTTGTTATCAAAACATTGTTGTGGTCCGAGTTCTCAGCTCTTAACTTTAGTTCAATGTTTGTATTTCTAATAGTAACGATAGCCAAAACTATGGAAATAAGATAGTAACTGGAGTTTGAAAATTGCATATCACATCAAGCAAGTAATGATATAATTTAATGGCACCTTCATCCATTGAGTTGGGAGGTGAGAAAATTGGTTAGAAGAATATCCTTTGAAGCAACACGCAGTTCATATTTGCATAAATAGCTGTAAATGCTACTGCAGCACCCAGATAATGTTCCTGTTTATTCTCTCTGTTATACTTGATTAGCAAAGTCAACCAGATGGAATGACAACAAATTATAATTATGTCCTAATGTAATCATCAAAAATAAAATTTTCATCACCATCTTAAATAAAAGATGGCTTTTTAATGGATAGTAGCACCTTACCTCCATTCAGACTGACCACACAGAGGGACAACATTAGGTTTTGACAAGAGATCAGAGAGTCTAATAAATATAATATGAATGCGGTGGGTGTAAGTGCAGTTAGTTGTTGTACCATTGTACGTGTGTTAATGACCAAGTGCAAATTAATTTGTATTGAGTCTACATGAATCAAAAGCCTTTTCTAAATCCAAACTACATTTCCATTAATCCCAGTAAGCAATTTGAGAGTTCTTGGAAGTCATTTGTTGTGCAGGGAAATACAACAAAGCCAAAAGCTTAACACAGAAAGTCTGCACACAAGCAGCATTACAACATCAGGCTTTGTGAACCTGTATGTGTCAGCATTATCTGGTCCTCATGTGAGAGAATGCACACTCACACACTGCTGGTATATATTAAGGAATATTTTACACCCGCTTGGAAAATACTTTAAGGATGGATATTAAAAAAAAAAATCATCTCACATACTGTATGAGTAAGAAATGCTACCCTATAATAATGACAAACCCTATAATTAGAACCCATGGTTCAGGTGATTCGCTCAATGCAAGTGGGTAATCTCAGGGTTAAGATTAGAATTAATATGAAATTAAAGTTGCAGTCAACCCTGACTCCAAGAAATTGTGTTAATATATTACTAATTATTATTACCAGTTGCATATTGATATTTCTATTGAAAAAAATAAATGTTCTGTAATTGACAGAGTCCACTCTGTACAGACAATAGACAAGTGACATTTAGGGTTGAGGCGGTAGTAAGGCATTACGGTATATTACGGCTTCGCTCTCTATGATGGTGTATTGATGTGATGTTATGGCAGCTGAACTCAGAGAGATGGACATTGAGTGTTTGGGTTTAATCTTCTTCAAACTATAAAAGCACTCAATAGCCACATGATTTTATTCAACTGCCAGTCTGCCAGCACCACCAGCACAACGTCTCCGTTCAGCCCACTAATGTGTTGGTACTGTCTGTACGCGTTGTGTGCGGTGTAACATTAGTGAGTGTGCAGTTTAGGCATTTTGTTGGTGAATAAATGAAACAACTCCCATGGCTTAATTGCCTGCTGCTGATTATTAGTGAGTGGGTTGCGCTGAAGTTAGCCACAACTTTGGCATAAAGGTGGGCTGGCTTTTAAGGTGGATGGACATTATACATCGTCATATAACGTATACCCCAGTGACATGTCTGGAAGGTATGAGGGTACAAAAAGCAGATACCGCATATGCCTAGTTGACAATTTACTTTACATCACCAGACAGCCTTTACAAAATCAAGTATGCATCTCTTCCCTTTCCCAGGGTGAAATCTGCATGAATATAATCACATGCATCCAACATGCATTAAACCTAAAAAAAGGCAGACATTGCCCATTAATGCTGTGACCATGCCATTAAATAGCAGAAGAGGAGAAATGGGTAGCAAGGGAAAGGAGGTCAAATAGAGGCAGACAAACTTAGAGTAAAAAAATGTGAGCGCACTGGAACGTAGACACCAATGCAGCATCGCATAATTAGGGATTTAATGGTCTCACTAATGACTGTACTATTGTCGGCCTCTCATTTTACAGTGGTTTGAGCAACACATTATGGAAAAGGAAAAGTATTTTATAAATTTGCTGTAATCTGTAATGTATCATTTCACATCAGAGTCACACAGGAGTGCTAGAGACACAAATGTTTGACATGCTTAGTGGGCTCTTTATTCAATTAAATGGTGCAGTATGATTCATCCAATCAACAGCATTCAAACTTGACCACCGATGGGCAAAAAAAGCTGTGCATTCACAAGGTTTGGTGTTTGAGAATCAACTTTAAAGACAGACAAGTGTCGAACATCAACATTGTGATAAGAATAAAGTGTATTTGTTCCTTTCTTGTGACGTTTGCAGTCAGTAGCCACAACTGAATGAAGCAAAGCTTTTCAAAGAGTTCCAGCCGGCATCACGGTGCAATGATAGCTTTGATACATATTATTACATAATGATTAATCATCTATTATAAACATGTTTCTAGTCTGCTGTCAAACTTGTGGCTACCTACAAGATCTAAAATCCCCAACAAACGTGTGCTATACTTTAGAAATGAGTCAGCAGTGATGTACAAGTATACCACATTTTTAATATCAGTGTGTGAAATCAAGAAAAAACACAGGTCTTTTTTTATGCAAAACATTACTTTAAAGACACTGCAATAACTTTTTTCACCAAACCCTAAAACCTGTTTGCAAGAAGTGCAGAGTATTTATCTAAAATCACCACTGTGAAGCATGCAGCTCATATTTGCATAAATAGCTGTAAATGCTACTGCAGCACCCAGATAATCTTCCTGTTATTCTCTCTGTTATACTTGATTAGCAAAGCCAGCTGAGTGAAGCAGCTCTATCAAACATTCAACACGCTATCACACAGGAACTCAAGTCTGTTGGTCCTTGGTGTGTAATCAGTGGCCTGACACAAAAACAACCCAACTGCACTAATTGACCTCACCGAGCTACAGCTCACTCCAACAATTCACATGAGGAAATGATTAAAGAAAACACAGTTATGGAACATACTGTATGCTATCTACAGTATGACCCCATTGAACTTGCACCATATGTGTCAGTACAATTTCCAGTCTGAATGCACGAAACAATGCTGAGGGTGTCTGAGAGCAAGAGAATTAAAAACCAAAAGCCAAAAAAACAAAATAAACACCACTGCTTCTCTAATCTCACGTACAAATCCGCTACTTGATTTCTCTCCAGTGACCATACCTACAGTACTAGCTGTCCTGTCAAAACACGCTCTCTCCCCTGACATGTGTCAGCGCTGTAAAAATAATCCCTAACGCTCTGTGGTGCACAAGTTATGTAACCCCAGAGATATATGCATCCACTGACCAGGGCAGGTCTATAGGAGACATATATATGGACATGAATGTCCCTTAGGAAACTCTGTGCTGTCAGATCGCATGTTTGTTACCTTAAAATGACACGGAGTACTATGTCTGACACAGTGAATGTTTTATGACCCCAATGTTTTCACCAATTTACTGGAATTTAATTTAGAAATGAAAAAGGTTTAAGTAAGCATTACCACATAGCATACAAATTAATCTCTGGTAAATCCTAGCAACCTCAGACACCACCTCCCTCAGCCATGTAATTTTATCATAAGAGAGAGGAAAACATTACAGACACTTGAACCACAACCATGGTACTTTTGGAAAGGTTAACAAGCTTTTTGCTATCCTATCCTTGATATTAATCTACGGCATGCTAGCTGCATGCTACACAGGATAAAGTGCAGTTTTATGGGATAGGTTTCCCTTAAGTGGAATTGATTGGATAAAATGTACAAATAAGCAACAAAATGTAGGTTAGAGTTAAGAGAGTAGAGAGATAACAGATTGATTTTTATATTGAGCTGCTAAAAAGCACTTTACAAATTGCAGAACAATTCACATTGGGAAACAGGATTAAAACTTGGATTTCAATTTTTATTTCACTGTGTATTTCTGTTTTGTTTTTTGTTTTTTTTGGCCAACCCGGAAGTTAGCATCACACTGGTTCCCTCGGAACAAAAAGCCAAGGGGACTTTTCCTTTGGATTATGGAAAAAAAAAGGTCTGTGGCAAACACAACTTTATGATATTTACACACTTCGTTCAGCAAGATAATCTTCTCGAGTGAACACCAATTTCATGTTTGTTTAAACGTTAATGCAATTGGCAGAAATAAAAAGCTAATGTTAGGCTATAAACAAACTACATTAGCGTGAGTTTACATAAAGCTGTAAAGGTGGACTTGTTGCTGTGGTGATGTTTTGTAGTCTTAATTAGCCCCTTGCTTGCAACCATCTTCTCAAAATCTATGAGGGGTATTTATGGATAGATTCCTTGAGCACTCTATATATGCGTGTAAATTTCGCACAAAATAAGTGCAAACCAAATTACTGCCGGATTTATGACACATGCGCACTGTCAAATTTTGTTCTTATCACTGTGTGTATGTTAGTGAATCAGAATCATAGTAAATTGAAAGTTACGTTCCCATTATTTGCAATCAACTAACTGCCAAACCCCTCTCTGTTTAAGGAAATAAGTTTGCCTGGAGGTGCATCATTGTTGTAAGAGAGAAGCATGGCACCTAAAGCAAAAAAGCTAAAGAATTTCACGACTGCTACTAATCAACAAACATATGCACAATTTAATGGCACTAGTTTTCACCAGCTTAGTGGAAATAGCCGATCATCATAGGCCAAGTCAATAAAAACAATGAAAACCCAAACTGTGCATATCATATAATAATGATGTAAGACAATATTGATGAATCCCTGATTTGGCGGTACACACATTCAAACACACATTTGTGCTCATGCACTGTTTAAGAATGTGGCCCATTTGTTTTGTTGATTAAAATCTAAATGAAAACTCCGAAGGGTATCTTAAATTATTGAAAATAGTATTTTCTTTTGTAAACTGTTTCTCTTACGTCCTTGGTCAATGATGTTTGGCCATGTTTTGTCGGTTCATTCAGTGTCCTCCATGTCTCCAATTCATAACAAGGTCATTATACATGCCAGTAATTCACTAATAACAATATAATAAGGTAAAAACCAGACTTGACAGATGAGTCATACAAGGCTAGATATTAAAGAAACCGCTTTCTTTCTGTTTCTGTCAGCCACAAAGACACATACACACATACATATGCACGTACACTCACATAAAGTTGTGGTAGAGTTTACAAAAGCAATTTTGAAAGTGTATGTTTCACTGATTCAAATCCTTCCAAAATGTTCTTCACAAATCGCAGGGGAAAAGAGGTTCCTCAACCCCAAACTACAACATGGGTGGCCTTGAGCAAACCACTTAACCCCCCGTTGCTTTATCAATGCTGCTCAGTGGCCAACAGTAGAAAAATAAACTGCAGGCAGCTACCAAAAGTCAAATAAGGACATGAATGTTAAGTAAAGTGTTGCTGTAGACAGAATATTCATACTTTTTGAACCCAGAACTAATTGTACAAAACACTCACATTCTACAATTAGATCTAATTGCTGCGGAACACATTAAACTTCTTAATGATCTAAGAATAGAAATCATCATCAGATGTTATTTTTAGGAATCTTTCCTTCATGGATTAGCTAGCACCACAGTGGATGCCAGCAACAGGTATTGTCATTGCCAAATGCTACTGCTAAGCTAATGATTATACCATGGATTTGTTCCCAACCTGAAGGGCCCATGTGAGCACAGCCAACTCAAATCTCTGAACAATAACAACCAATCTACGGCTACTGTGATGTGTAAAGAAGTTCTCTTGTGGCGTGGTAAGTGAAGATGACTTGGAGAGCAATTTAAAAAAAAAAAAAAAATAAGTAACTGAAGACTTTTAAGAGTGGGTTAAATAAGGTGAAGTAGCACAAAGCATAAGCTGAACAAAGCCATCACACAAGCAGATGGGGGAAGGTGGGCCACAGTGCTGGCAGACAACACGGAAGAGAGGACGTTTATTGATAAGTATTTGTGCATGCCACAGTCATTTCCTCAGCTGATCGTAGATTAGATGAAATTAAATTAGATTCTACTTTGCAAAAGGTCTGTTTCAGTAGCAAGTAGTACTGCCGTTATTCAAAACTGCACATGTGAAAATCGAGTACATCAATGATTGATGAAAGTTGAAATTAATATGTTTTAGGTTAATACATTAAATTGCTGTTTTTGGCAAAAGACGATGATTATGATAACAAATCAGGAGGAATAATGATTGCACTCAATGTACTGTGACAGGGACGACTCCCGAAAGCAGAGAAGGTAATTCCCTGAATATGTCTTTAAAGAAAATAGAAGATACCTTTGGAAATACTGCAAAAGAGTGGACCCCCTTCCTGGGTCTCTACAGACACAAGCCGGGGCTAACATTTATAAACGTGCAATCTCAACACCTGTAATCTCAATTTGACTACATTCCTCACTACCACATGCTGTTAATATTGGACTCCCTGTTCTTCATTTCCTTATTTTTTCTTGATCCTCCTGTGAGGAAAACAACACATTTTATCCAGCCTGACAACTTCTTGATTTTTTTCTCCACCACCCATCTTGCTGTTGCTTATGTCTTCGATCTCCTGACTTGTTCTATTGATGGAGTCCCTCTTCATCCTCCTCCTCTCCTCCTCTGACTCCCAAAATTTGAGATTTGTGGCCTCATCCCTTAGGAACTATTCTTTGCTACATTGCTCTTCAAGGTCCTCTTATTCTGTGCTGATTCCTCCCTGCTGAGCAGTTCCTTGAGCAGATCATCAAAGCCTTTAAGCAATTTGATTTCTTCTAGCTCAAGGCAACACTTCTCCTTTATCTCAGAGACCTTTGATATACGACTCCTCATTCAGGTGCCTTTCCCTGAACGTCTTGTTGTATGTCTTCCAAGCGTTGGCACATCTTGGCCCTCCTACGCCTCTGTTTCTGATGACCACATCAGGCTCTGTTGTCCTGATGCAAGGTCTCCTTCACCTCAAGAGACTTGAGGAAACCCTTTCTCCTGTGCTGCTCTCCAGTGTGGTATATCATTTCACTCGAGACAGCAAGCTCCACCAAAATCTCATACTTATTGGCCAAATCACTGCAGCTCAAGACTTGCTCTTTTTTCGGGCTGTCTGGGGCCCGGGGTGGTGTCTCCTCCTCCTTCACGGCTCTGAGTTTCATGCTGAATTCCTGGGCTAACGTATTTATCGCTTCCAAGAGGACTTTGTTTATGTCCACCATAAACAGACATTTGACTATATTGTGATCAGTCTTCTCCAGGCTATTGTAACAACTACTACCTACTACCTACTTTCTAGGCAGTGCACATACACACACACACACATTTGGTGATGGTGAGTCTGCTCTTGGCAACTCATTTTGCGCTCTTCCTCCCCAGTCCTCTCCTTAGCTTTCACTTGCCTCGCTCGCAGAATTGAAATAATATGAAGCATCTCTCACACCCCGTGACAGCATCCTAAATTCATATTAAAGGATAATGCACAAAAATAGACATTAGTAGATACATTTGATTTTGTGCTGATTTAAATGCTCCTCGGGGAATCCTCACTTTTCTTACAAAGTGTCTTGCATCGTAAAATCCAGATGAGATTGAAGATACGCCAATTTACATTTAGTCACATATATACGTCTCCGTTGGCCAGATCACAAATCTGATTACAATCAGTCTTCCCATGCTACGTGCCAAAAAGGGTCGGCCCAACTCCAGGCCAGAAGACGTTTAGCTACAGCAATAACAGATTAGTCACAGTTAGCTATATGACAACGTTCCATTAACAACACAAACACATATGAACGAATCACATGAATCATAGTTTTAAAATCCTGGCCGTAACTTTAGTCACACCTGTCTGACTTCATTACTGAGATAAATAATATAACGTTTTTTTCACAATAAAGTACATGGTCAGTTGATGATATTTCCCCTATATACTAACAACAACACGATAAAACAACCTTGTAAAACCTGATGTTTTAGAACAAACTGTTTGAGAACTCTGAAATATAAAAAAAAAAAAACCTACACCTTGCAACTCTGCAAGTTGATAAATTTGGTGTTTTGAATGAACCCCATACACTATAATTATGTTCAGTGATTTGGTCAGTCTGTGACACTATCAAAGGGCAGAGTGAGACCAAGAATCTAGAAAATAGGGCGAATGTGTAATTATAAGAAAGCTGGTCAAGTGTACCATTATTTGGACATGTACTATGGGAAATGTACACAATGAATGGACCCCAGCTTTAACAAGATGTACAAATAGCAACAAAAACAACGACAGCAGAGGAATACATGAGCCGCAAGACAATGCAAGAAGGTTTAACATTTAGTGGGACTCCAGGGAGGGTGCAACTGGGGAAATTGTGTTATAATGGACCGTGACAATCGACTTTGACTGTTCTTTCATGGGTGATTTAAGTATGTGTGCTATCTCATAGGAGACTAATAAAGACCCAGAAGCCCTGAGAAGTGCAGATGTGAAGGTTATTGATAGATACAGAGGGGGGTTGACATAACCTTATACTGTACTTAATGTAAAGGTAATCGCATCCCTGAAGCAAAAAAAAATGGCATAGGTGACATAGGCATGGTATAGGTGCATTGTGGATGGACACGCGCATACATGTAGGAGAGGTAGAGAAAACTGAGTTTACACTTAGATTATCTGTTTGACTCCAACCATAATAACAGATGCATAATGCTCTGAGTCAATGAGTAATCAGTAATCCAGATATAGTGATAGCCAACTATGGCTGCCTCTGTGTCACTTTGTTGATGAGCTCAGGTGTAGAAACAAAGGTTGTGTCCCAATTACGGTGCCCTATCCTCTTCAACTGAATTAGATATGTTCATGAAATAATTCTGGTTAATTCTAAAACACAAAGAGGAAGAGCCAATGAGATATAAAGAGAGCAGAAGTGGACATGATAACACAGCTGTCTCAGTCCTTGTCTCACACACACACACACACACATGAACACACAACCTCACAGATGGATCAATAAAAGCTGAAAAGAGGTGCACTGTGGTGAGAGAGGTCATCACTGCTCTGTCCTTCAACCCCTGGACAAACAAAGACATCAGAGTGCACTTTATTTGGCAGTGGGCCACACCACACAACACAGAATACCTTGCAATCGCAACCTTTATCCCCTGTGAACCACTATTCAGTCCAGTTAGAGTGTCATAACTGTCCCTGGTAACGTATGAATTATATCAAATTCATGCTGAGCTTTCGTACAGAATTAATTAAAAAACACAAAAAGATACCTCTTGAGTTAAGAGTTTGTTATTCACGTGTCCTTGGGTATTTGTACACAGCTATCAACTCTACATGCAGTAAGGTCCAATCCTATTATGAGCTCAAATGAACACAATGGCCAGCTCCATAGAGAACGGGGACATCGAACTTAGGTAGAATATACAGTTTTTCAATAAACTTTCAATCCTCTCTTTTCAAGTCGATAAACTGGAAGGAGAGTATAAATTAATACATAAATAATTAATATTTCTAATTATGTAAACAATTCTGTTTCAATAATGTTGGGCTAAAAAAACGTGCATGCAGGCTGAAATTCAACCGTGTGTTGTTAACCCTGTCGGGAGATGCAGTGGCTAAAACCAAAAGAGTAGAAGAGCAAAAGTACGCTAGCCGCTATGCTAATTCATGCAGTGACAAATGGCATATAGGCATGCATTGCCCTGTCGAGCTTTTATGGGAAATCTTAATCAGTTTAGATTTATCTGACTGCTTGTATTAATGGAAAGGTAGCCATGTGCAGTAATAAAGAAAATTGAGGATACAATGCATTGAGATGCATTGAGAATTTGCATTCAAATGCAAGAAATATAATCGAATCGGATAGTGAGGACAGTGAAGGTTCACACCTCTAGTACTTCAGTACTGTAACTTGAGTAAATGCAATCAGTTATATTCCACCACTGCAATCAGGTGTGCATAGTATGCACTGTGTTCTCTTTAGAATTCACCAATATTCAATAATCATGCAGGGAGACATCCATCACCATATTGTCCTCCAGAAAACGCAGTGCAGTGCAGCCGCATTATATGTAGCGCCTTGATTAAAGTACTTTTTCTTGCCTTTGTACAGCTGTGGGCTATAAATATATATATATATATATATATGACATATGAAATCGCTAACTGAGGGAAATAATCAATAATACAAGTGGCAGGTACAAAAAGTGAGAAAAAACCCCCCACAAATTCCTGACATTTGGGCCAAGCCTATATCTACAGTGTGTTAACTTGCTGCATTTAAATGACTGCAAGATATTCCAACCATCAGTAACTTTAACCAAAATGTAATGAAATGATTAATTAAAAACGAGGCCTATTTGCAGGCCTCAGCTCGAATAAAGATAAGAAATACCTAATTAATTGTATAAAAAAAAAAAAAAAAAAACAAAACATTTTTTTATATATTTTTGAGATGAGAAAAATCATGGAACTATCAGAATACATGTTACTGGTTCACATAAGATAAGGATGGAACACAGCAGAACTTGGAAAACTCAAAAGCTCGATCTTGAAAAACAGCACTTTTAGGGTATTGTTTTTTGGAAAGTATGGGTATCCAAGACTTTTAATATGCTGGGCTCTTAGAACAACTGATATAGGCTCTATATACACAGCTATACATAGATACAGTGAAACATTTATGAAATATAGAGCATTTCAAATTAGAAAACTGATCAAATACTCCAATATTTGAATAAAAAAGTATTTTTAAAATTCAAAAACACTCTATATCACTTCTATGTATCACTCATGATGTTCATTGAATCAATAGACCGAAGATTGGACCTTTTTTGAGTGTTTTAAGCTCTTTCTATGCCCTTTTTAGTTATTTAGTTTAAGGTCAAATCCTGCTTCGACTCTCTGTTCAGGGCTGTATCTCAGCCCCCCCTTCTCCGATTTTCACCATTGAGACATCCTTCGAACCGTAGGAGCCAATAGAATTGCCTGGAATTGAAAGCTAGATGATTGACAGCAATATTAGCCAATAAAGCTCAAAAAGGTCCAGCTCTGAAATCTGATTTGCTGAGCTTCCAACCCTCCCAAGAATCCGAGGAGTGTCGGAGAGACACGAATCGAACGGATTCACACGGAGCACCAGCAGCTGGACAAACATGCATTGGAAGTACGGAGATATTCCATTTTTTCGCTGAGATTCGACCAAAAGTAAGTACAATATTCGATGAAAGCTGTGTGACTTTTTGTGTTCGAAGCTGAATATCTCTGCGATGGTTTACCGGGGAGAGAAATGGAAACTATGTCCGTAATCTCCGTCAGGCGCTCGTGCTTTTTCATGCTGCATGTTCGTAGGTAGCACGTTGCTAACGGAGTGTAGCAGCCTTTTTCTCCGGTCTGTCCCAGTCATATCGAGTATGATTTATGATATTTTGTTATTTGTTTGCTTGGCTGATGGGAGATGTGTTTGTCTCATGTAGAAGTGACCTAGTTCATGTTGTTCCCAGGACGCTGAGGTTTCTGCAGAACTATAACATCACTATATTCGTTCTTCGTGGGTTCTCTGCCAGTTACTTTTAACACAAAACTCTCTAAGTTTTGATGTACTCTGCGTCCAAATGGGGGACCCTCGGGTGTATCTGGTTTTAAATAGCACCTGAAATTACACTTTAACACAGAGGCTAAAATATCAAAGGCAAGCTAGAGTATTCTAAATGTCAGAAAGCAACTCTGTGTCAGTTCATTTAAATAATAAGGAATTGGTAAACTATGTAAGAATACACAAATGTTGCCTCCTTCAGTGAATGTTGATCAGTATAACCACTTTGAGCTAAACAGTGTTTTGCTCTGTAGATTCGTATGGATTTAACTAATGTTTAAAATTAACATATTAAATGTTCTCTACTATTACTTAACATAATGTATGCTGATGTGAAAAAAAAAGTCTACAGATACAGATGGGTTTGCTGCTAGTTCTCTCATTGTATATTGGCTACAAAAAACAGATTTTTCCCTTTTCAATATTACATTTCCACCACATGTCTCCATCAAACACCACATTTTTGAATGACTCAATAACCTTTGTTATGTTCAGGAACAAAGAGTAGTGTGTAAATGTGAGGGTTGATGAGCTTGCTGGTCACTTATTTACTTCAGATTGTCAGACTGGGAAAGGAAGTCTCTGCCTGGACTACTGCAACTCTCTACTTGCCAGAAACCCGGCGTCGGCCATCAGACCTCTGGAGCTTGTCCAGAAAGCTGCAGCTCGCCTGGTGTTCAATCGCCCCAAGTTCTCCCACACAACTTCCTTTCTCCATTCTCTACACTGGCTACCTGTAAGAGCTTGCATCCAGTTTAAGACTCTGGTGCTAGCCTACAGGGCAGTGAAAGGAACAGCTCCTTCCTATCTCCAGGCCATGGTCAAGCCTTACACCCCCGCCCGACCACTTCGCTCTGCTGCCTCGGGGCGATTGGTTACCCCGTCGCTCAGAGGTCCCTGCGGCCGATTGACCCGGTCACGGCTGTTTTCTGTCCTGGCCCCACAGTGGTGGAATGAACTTCCCACTGACGTCAGGACAGCAGAGTCGCTGCCCATCTTTCATCAGGCTGAAAACTCACCTCTTCAGGAAGTATTACCCTGAGCCTTCCACTCAGCACTTATTGTATTCATACTAGCTTGTTGCACTTATTGTATTTGTTTGTTTCTGCACTGTACTTTCGCTCTGGTTTATGCTCTGCTTCATGCTCTTAGATGCTTGTGTAAACAAGGAGATGCACTTATGACTTCTGGTGACTAGTAGTTCTCTTGAATACCTATGTTGAATACACTTATTGTAAGTCGCTTTGGATAAAAGCATCTGCTAAATGACTGTAATGTAATGTAATGTAAACACACACAGTTTGATAAGGTGATGCTTTAAAACATCTTGTTAGTCATGTATTTTTCTATCTGTGGGAGTGCAAATGGGGTTGCACATGTAGCAAATGCAAAAGAAATAAAATAATAGTACATAGGATAGTACACTGGTCCCTAAGGTGCATCCATTTACTAAGAGGGACACAAATGGAGAAAATAATGAGACATTCTGCACCAAAGTAGTATTGGCCAAAGTACAACACTTTTTATTGGCCAGGACTGACTGAAGAACTCCCAATGGTACTAGAATCGTCCCGATACTTGTCTTCTTGGTGACATTTTGATTTAACCCCAACTATTTAGCGTTTATAAGCAGTTTATCAGATTGTTTGGTTTGTGTTACGTGTTTACGTTGAAAGAAGACATACTATCAGCAGATAAACTGTTTTGGGAATTTTTTTTACCTACAAAAATACAGATGTTGGTATCTGCCACAATAATCCAGTATCAGTTGGGCTGTAGTGGTAAGGCTGTAGAGAAACATTAAGGCATTTTTTTTTGTTTTCAAAGGTACAGGATGTGGCTGAAACTTTTATTTTTTTCCAAACTAATCCAATGTCAAGCATGAACCTTAAAGTTTAAAACTTAAACATGTTGTAACATCTACAGTACTTTCAACTACACTGTGTTATGAATAATTTCTTAAGTGTTTATCGAATCATTTCACTATCATCTGGTAGTGCATGTACTGTATCTCCAGTTTTTTCGTTCAATAGGTCAAGAGAAGAATTAAAATCTCTCTAAACCCTACTGTGTTAACATATGTCTGTTATACCGTATGTGTTAGGATATTGAACATGATTGAAAAATATGTGAGGCAAACAGTGTGAAGTCCCCATGAATTTAACTGTGAACTACTGGGTTGAGTGTTTATTTTCAAGAAAGGATGTTTAGTCCAGCCTGTCCAAAGGAGCGTTTCAAAAACGGTGACAGAAAACAGAGACCTAACTGCGTCACTACTGTGGTTCACAGCATTCCTCCTAAATTAACAGAAAAGAAAAAAACAGCAGGTTTTTTCATATTGTCACACATTCATACAAAGAAAAAAATGCGTGCATTATCACAAACTCAGAAAAGCACGTATGATGAATGTTTGCAAACTTGTCACGCTCTCTCACGCACACAAACAAACAGAAGTGCACAACTGAAGTGTTTATCAATCTTTCCATATTTGACAAAAGAGCTTTCTACCAAGTGACAAAGAACATGTTTCACTTCACGATGCCAGATCATTCACTGTCCACTGTTTACATAACAGCTAAGCGGCAGTAAGCTGCAAAGCACCACATCACTAATCAAGCCATTATCTACATGGCTACCATCCAACAGTTTCTGAATGCATGTTTAAAAAACAAAAAAAACAATGCTATGACGCTATGACAGCGGTGAGAGTGAATTAAGAGATGGTGAGCTGAATCTTGCTATAAAGCTACGTAAAGCCGAGCGGAGCTGCAGAATCAGGAGATAATTCTCTGGAAGAAGCTAATGAGTGAGCCATCTAGATTCATTTAATACTAAGTTAGTAGTATACAGCTGTTAAAAAAAAAAAAGATATATATAAAGTTGATACTGGGTGTATTATGTTCAGTGACAATAGTTAATTTGCTTACCGCCCAAATATCTGAGCTTTTTTATGGTTATGTTTCGTGGCCAGCAGCTGTTAATGGTTTAATACAGACAAAAGTCTGCAGTAACGTGAGACATAATGCGTTTATTAACATGTAACCAAAACTACGATCTGTCCCTTACCTTAACCAAAGTGCTTTTGTTGCCTAAACACAGCCACAAACAGGGCTTAGGATGCGATCGCCTGTCTCTTCTGGAGTCCTGCTGTTTGTACGTACTACATCCACCCCCATTACCTCCAGCTCAGAAGCAGTATATAAATTCAGCAATTCATTCACTGTCTCTGAACAAGATCAAGACCGCAACATAACTTTTATCTTACTTTTTCCAAGTTCTGGTCATGCAAGATCACCCAGAGCTCATTCCTTCGGTACTCAAATTGACTTTCATAGCACCGGGAGGCTCAGTAAACATAAACATTGCTTAGATCCATTCATGCATTCTTTCTGGCTTTATCCATCTCCTGCTTTAGCAAGAAAAGCCCATTTGGCCAACATGGTCTTTCACATTGGATACGGCAGAGGCTGTGGGCCACAGAAGGTATTTGAATACACTATATGTAAGGTCTGCGACTCCCACTGGGTCCAAAATGGGTTAGCTGGAGATGAATGAGGTGAGATGATAGATAGCTGAATGGAAAGAAAAGCGCATGCAGCACTCACACACACACACACACACACACACACACAGACTGCTGTCGGGCATCACACATGAGTGCACACATTCAGTATACAAAATACGACAGGATGCACACAGACTATATTTTTTTCACATTCTCACACGGTGTGATCAAATATTTTCTCTTTCTGCTCAAACAGACACTGAGAAATAGTTACACATTTCTGCTCTATCGCTACATCTACTTGGGGTAATACCCTTAGGACAAACATTCAGCAGGGTACAGGGTAGAGGAGGGTTGGAGGAAGGGTGGATATAAACAACCAGATTAAAGAGACAATCTGCACCATAAATCTGCAATATTATCTGCTGCAGGCGCAGGAAGGGGAGGGCTCGTGAGCTGGCCTGTGACGTTCCTGTTCTCATCTCCGCCGTATAGCTCAACTTAGGATAAAAGCCTATCATTTAGGACTTTGTAATCAATCTTCAGACTCGCAATACACTTAGCTCAATAATGTCCTTCTGAGGTAGGCAAAGAGGGAGAGAATAATCAGTGTAGAAGCCCTTTGCTGCGGAACGAAAATGCACCACTTTGACGTATACGTTCATTTTAAGACAAGCAAAGGAGAAAAAAAGATTTCAAATGGGATTTGCCCCCATTGTGTGCAGCTATTGAAAAGTATTGTTTGGCCTGAATGGAAAATCCATCACACTTCAGTATATACAAGCAGCTGCTTGTCCATACATGTACATGTTGCATGTCTGTGAACTAGTTGCATGTGTGCATGTATTTCACATGTGTATCGTCTATGTTTTTAGTCTGTGCATATGTACCGATGCACAAACTGAAGGGTGTCTTTCGGCACCTGTGTGGTTTAGAAAACTGTGAATTATGCTAACTGAGGCAGTTACCTCAGAAGAGAAAGGAGCACCTGATGTGGAGCGAAGGGGAAGGGAAAGGGAAAAAGAAAGAGAAAACAAAAAGATCGGTTGAGAGGAATGTAATTAGCCCAAGCTTGGAGATTCATTTGAGCTGGGCAATTACCCCTCTAATCATCAGGTAGTAGGGGAGAGGAGGAGACGGCGTGAAGGGAGGAAGGTGGGGAAGAGAGATCGGAGGGAGAAAAGAAACAGCAAGAGTGGCATAATCATTAGTGTATCCACGCTTTAAATCACGCCAATAAAATGGAACACAAAATCACAACATTTTCCGCCTCAAAAAGTTGTAGTAGTCAACATTGGGCTGAATTACACACAATATGAGCACAGAAAAACATAAAAACACCCTCAAAACCAGCCACAACTCACCACCAGCGCTACAAAACAATTACAGAAGAAACAGAAAGTTATTAATGGCTGAAAGTAAAGTCTGAGCTGCTGTCACCCACAGGCTGAAATGAGGAACAACCACCTCTGTTTTATATGACCAAAGCTCCACTGACCAAGCTACTGTAGGAGCTCCGTCCTTATACGTACAAGAGATTCAATGGGCTCTGTAGGTGGCAACTCATGGCAGAGCTTCAACCAGCTATTGTATGATTAAATAACAAACATTTCTAGTCAACTAATCAACAGCAATCAAGCTCTTCTTCTGTGAAACCGGCTTCCAAATTCCGTAAGGGAGGCAGAAACTCTCACCACATTTAAGAATATGGCTTTCCTTTTTAATAACACTTATATTTAGGGCTGGCTCAGGTTTCCCTTGCAATAATGGCCTATAATCTGTACACTTTGTTAAAATGAAAGGGGTGATATTCTTTGGTCTCTCTCTCAAAATTTGAGAGAGAAGTTTTCAAGAGGAATTGAATTAATTTAAATGACATAGTTTGAGTGGAAATAAATAAAGAGTAAGCATGCAGATAGTCGTCCTGATTGAACTTAACAGTAAAGTATAGATAGTAGTAGAGTCTAACTATCATTTTAAACTGATAAACAGTGTTCAGCATCTTTATTTTTCAATTAATTATCTGAGCTCATTATCATCTTTATTGTAATTTCTGGTCCTTATTGCTCAAGAGACAATTATCTGTTTGTTTCATTAGATGCATGTGAGCGCATTTGTTCCGTAGCCAGCTACTCCCAAAGCCAGACCAATAACAGTATTGCATTGTTGCCCCCAAATGAATCATCTCCAATACATAGCCCAATAGCTGTGGTGACAAATGGCCTCGAACCTCAGAAAAGAGCGGCAGAGAGGCTCGAGTAATGGCATCTAATGGGCTGTTCTTGAAAGGCAGCCAATGCCTGGAAGATTTGCTCCCTGATTACTGACATTAACCAAAGAGTTCCATTTTGGCCCCAGTGATTCTCAGCTTGATGATATCCGTCCTCATCTACTTTGCTGTTGCTCTTTCTTCCTTTTGTCAATGTGTCTTCATTCACTGTTCCCTCTGTTTTTATTTCAATGCAGATGTTATACTTTACTATAAGGACCAAGAGCTACCAATAAATGGATTACTTTTTTTTCAGTAAGTTTACTTTATAGCACTTTAAGAAAAATATCTGCCAATTTGCTTTTTTGCTTGTTAAAGATTTGTTGACATTTTGTATAATAAATGGTCATTGTTATATTTTACAGATCCATAGCCAGGATTTTAGAAATACTAACGGTCATTATTTCAAGTCCTTCCAACATATTCCCCACCACCAATCCACCTCAAAAAGCAAGGAATGCCAGGAATGAATGTCTGGTGGAGAAATACTGAATATTTAATACTTTATTCTTTTATATATATATATATATATATATATATATATATATATATATATATACATATATATATATATATATATATATATACACATTCATACAATCCTTTTATGAATTCACCTATGAGAAAACTGGAGCAAAGTGAGGAGACACAGTTGTAGATACCTGAGTCATTACTGCCACTGGAAACGTGTACTGTAGCCCTGCACTCTGAACAAACATAGCAGCCCTTTGAGAAAGCCAGGAGACACAAAAATTCTCACATAAACACGGACACACATGCTCTCAACAGAGTTGGCAACTGGGCAGACTAACATAAGGCCATTTAAGGTTAGAGGCTTGCCTGGATAAGATGGCAAAACACTTAAAGCCTTTGAAAGCTGGGCTATAAGGAGTGACCACTGTAGCATATTTACAGACTTGAGTAAAAGCCTATTTCATCCAGTGCTGCATTCAGGCACCTGTCAGGGAATACAAAGAGACACACAAACCATCTACTTGTTGCTTTGTTGGTGAACAATCAGTGTAAGTGTTGGTGCTTGGGTGATCAATGCCTTTTTTTTTAAGAGAAAGGGGTGTTTTTTTTATTTTATTTGGCAAGTGGATAGAATCAAATTGCTCTCTGGCACATTCAGAAGCATGAGATTAAACAGAGATTTTTGAAAGAAGTGACACATTTTCGACCGCTCACCAAACCCATCCCCATCATGATTGTTCAATCACAGCTCCTGCCAAACTCGATCGAAGCCACGTTTAACAAACACATACTCAAAAAGTGGTTCTCTTGTATCAGTAAAACTAAAGCATACTCTGTGATAATAATAAAACATACATCCAACCACAGTCTTGCATGCACAAATATGTCAGCCAAGCATCGAAACAGGGTTATGTCAGCTAGCCACCGTTACCATTGTGAACTGCATTCGTGCTGCGCGAGAATGGAAAGCTTGACAGGCATGGCAACAGTATCTAAGGGGGGGCGAGCAAACCGTAAATTGTTAAAAGAGCACAATAGTGACCGTGTGACCAAAATAGTAACGGGCAAACTGTTTCCAAACCCACATAAATAACACGATCATAGGCCTAAATAGCCATCTTTCCTGTCTTTACAGCCTTTCTTCCATCTCTCTTGACTCCCTTTGCACACAAACACTCTTCTCCGCCATGCCTCCATCCTACCCTACGTGAAGTGGGCTATCTCTCCCTACATCTGCATGTGTTAGGGGTTGTACTGGTGTGTCAGTAATGACAATGTCCCAGTGTTCCTCTCTGCCAATTAGCCCGGCCGTAATTACACAGACACACATGGAGCTGTCAATCACCCGGCTCCTCCACACAGGAACTCACCCACCCATCAGAGAGAGCGAGAGCGACAGAGAGACAGCGACAGAGAGAGAGAGAGAATGAGGATTTCCAACCGCTAGCTCTATACCACTCCAAAAGACCTCACACTGTGCCAATAAGTAGCATGAGAAGAGTTCCATTCAATTACTATGCGACAATCCCACAGCTCACAGCAAAATGGCATGAAACAGTATTAGAGTGGCGCTACAGCAACCTATTTTGGTTTCCAGCTTCATTTTTGGAGCAGTTACAATTTCTTATTTACTGAGTTAACACAAAGAGAAGTAGTGGATTGTAATCGATGTATTGATAAACTGTCTTTAGTGTTAGTCCAAAATCTTTGAAAGTTATGAAGAAAAATGTTTGGAGGGTATTTAAATCAATCCAAAACTGAGAACATACAATGTTGTTGCAGAACTACCATCCATGTCACCCTTAAAGGATAATGCTGGTGATGGTGGTAAAAAAAACACCATGACAAAGACAGAAATCAACAATGTATTCATGCTACTATCTGTGGAGTGAAAGAGCTTATGCCTCTGTGAGCTCCATTGTTGTCCAAAAACAACTCAATGAGCCACACTGTTGTGACGACATGTGACATGTTCCTTCATTATAATGAACATGGCCAGTATTTAGAGTCAATCCAACATACACCGTCCTGCTGCTGTAAAGACGCACTAGAGCACCAAATGGTATCAATGCACGTCTGAAAATAGTCCATGACAAATCCACTCCGGTTTGAGTAATGTTTGCTAAAAACTGCAGTGCCCAGCTGTTTTAGGGAATGACTTAGCCAGTATGTTTGTGACCTGATTTTAAAGATTTGCACTTTCAATAGTACAAATGCTCTTGAGGTTGAGTGCCACAAACAAGTTCAGTGACGTCAGAAAGTATTATAGAAACTCCAAATGCATTGTTGGTGTTAGTCTATTCTGAGGATTTGGCCGCTGCCTTTGGTTGAGAAAACTGGATGCTTCTATTCAATCCCAGAGGAGAGCAAAACGTACCTGCTTAATTTGGATGACCATAAAAAATGAAATGCATTTTATTGTCTACTGTACATTTCATCTTGATCTTGAGTTAAGCTTTCTAACATCGCTGTTGGACATCACAACCATCCGGTAAGTATAGATATACAGACATGCATACAATGCATACATCTTAGAGCTGGAAGATTAAACCACTTACCACAAAAGCATCTGGCTAGTTTGATTTCTAAAAATATTACAGTGCAAAGATATCTTTGTCATTTTTATAGATGGGATTGAAACGTTGTACACTTTGACAAGGTCTCTTGGGCCCTCTTGAGCCAGAGAAATGGGTAATTTGCATCAAAAAGATGAAATGAATGATGAAGGACACTGAAAGCATGTTTCAGATCAATACGGAAACATCTTTAACAAATGATACTTAAATCTGCATAACCCATGCATCCAGTGGCATTAATGAATCCCTGCTCTCGTGCTTGTAAATTAATGCATGCAAGTCCCAGATAATGGAAGGCCTGATTTCCCCTGAGCATCTCTAACAAAACTAGACAAATGAGAGTTTCATAATAAAGAAGATAATGTGCACGGCACTCGAGTTCTTTGTCAACCTTTCAAATTCAGTGAGTTGTCTATGGTTCTAAAACAACTGCGTCCCCATCATTTCTAACCATTATGCACGAGTTATCTGGCAATGACGATGAGTTTACACTTGAATCAACACAAGAGAGAACGAGCAAGTGAAAGCAAGAGTGTTTATTTTTGCATACATGTGTGACAAAGTGTGTTTGAATAGTGCAGCTAAGATCTGTGACCCTCAGAAATGAAGGTTGGTGAAAAGAGGGGATAATAATGGTAATAATAATAATAGCAATAACAATACCTTCCACAATAGAGTTGCAAAGTGCTTTGCAAGACAAACAATTATGAATAACGAGGAAAGAAAAAAAAAGGTAGGAGTAAGTCCAGGATGAGGTCCAGGGATGTAGGAGAGTGGGAGAAAATCCAGAAATCAGGGGAGAGTACAGGAGGAGGATGAGGGGGTGGGAAGGAAAGGAGGGAGGTATGAGGAGGAGGAGGAGGTCCAGTGTCCCAGCAGCAAGTCTTACCTCTGGGACGTCTTCTTGTACTTGCGCCTGACAGAAAGAGAAAAAAACATGTGGCTAGTGAGGAATGAAATGTTACTCTTGTTTCCATGTTTTTCATTCTTAAAATGTTCTTCTGCTGTACAAGTCATGAGCAAATAGTCTGTCTTACTTCACAGGAGGAAAAACCTGGTTTGTCTTAAATATCACGATGCCTTGATGTAAAATATAATAGCACACTGAAATAAACTCAAATAACTATTACTTTGTTAACCATGACATCATCAGCATGGCTTGCCAATGTAGTTTGAAAAGAAATCTCTACGTCCAACAGCTGCCTCAGGGTCTTTGTGCTTCTTCTGGTTGCTGTCCTACCATGCGTATGTAAGCATAAAAACATGTTCTTTCGTGAGAACCAATGAGGTTCTAACACCAGACATTATCCCAAAAATACAAATAAGCAATCAGGAGAATTATACTGCCTCAGATGTGTAGATATAGACATTATATGAAAAAAAAGTGATATTAGTTATATTATTCAGTTGTGTTCACTCTGTAAATTAAAAAAATAATGCAAATACTTACAATCATTTATGTGGATGAGGCGTTTATGAGAGGGATAACCATATGCAAAAGAACATGCAGACTCATACACACACCACTTCACCTCCTGACATCCTACCTAATTTACTACTATACACACACACACACACACACACACACACACACACACACTCACTCATGAAACCTACACAGTCACATTAACACACACACACACACACACACACTTTAACTCATCCTAACATTTAGCCTAAAACACACCCACACCTTTATGAAGAGGTAACAGCGTGGCTCTAAAAGCTTAATTCACACACACACACACACACACACAAACACGAGACCCACACTTAAAGCACTCATAATAGCAAAGTGGAGGAAAGGATGGACCCACTGCCGTTCCACAACAGACATGGTTTAAAATTCCAGTCAGGCAGAATTCATAGCACTTAGCTTGATTTGTTCCTCAAGCTCAATGTAAAAGTGCAAGCTAAGGTAGTTGTTCCCTGTAAAAGATATGTTAAGAGCTCCCTCAAGACTGAGAAAAAAAAAAAGATTAAATCATTCACTCAGGGTCCATCAAGCAATTAAAATGAAAAAGACATGAAGTGTCACAGTCAGATAGTTGTCTTAGAGAGTGTTGGAGGTTTTAAACAGAGTAAATGGCAAAGGGAGTTTAAAGCTTTAAAGGAAATGGATAGCAAAAGCACAGAAGAGACAGATAAATAAGAATAAATGACAAAATGGTAGAATAGGATGTATGGACATTTCATATTCTCCTGACCTCTTCTCCTGTCTTTTACTCCACCTTTTGCCCCTGCCCCTCCTCACTGAGCTTGCTTTACGTTTAAATATGAGTGTCAACAACACAGCGCTTCTTCTAATTAGGAGGCTTTAATGCAATGTCCTCGGCATAATGAGGATGTGGGTTGAAAGGGGTCATGGAAATCCCATGAATTATTGTAATTATAAGGTCCCAGGAAGCAGCATTTAAACCTGTATATTTTTGTGGTGTTTTCAAACAGCTGGCTGGATGGCTAACAGCAGCTTGTTTGTCTTGGATTATTTTATTTTATTTTATCAATGCCTCACAAATCAGTTAGTTCCATGAAGCGGATACAGCCATCTTGATCCTCCTTGGACCAAAGCTAAGATGCCCTTCCCTGATAGGGAGCTCTCTGTGATGAACTGTTGATCAAGTGAATAAATAATTCATTGATTTCCATTAATCAGTGGGTGACGGCGAGGTCGGGCATGTCGCAGGGATCTTATTTACCAATGGAAAATCCATTGGAATCCACTCAGCAATGCGAAAACATGAATGGGCCTTTGGTCAGAGGGAAGTAATAAAACACAAGACGCTGTTCATGCCTTGATCAGTGGATGTCCCCAGGCTTTAGACTGCGTCATTCAAGGTTGAGCAGAGCAGGAAAACTGTCCAAAGCAAATGCTCGCTCTCATTCTATCCATGGATGATTGGTGTACTCAGTGGAGCACACTGTGCCAGAGAGAGAGCTGTGATAGCCATCCAGCACACACAGGCGCACATACACAAACACACATATCATACAGCTGCCAAACAAATCTCCAAGGATGAGCTGGCAGCACATACAGTAAATGTCACCAAGTCGCTAAATACGCATCCAATCTATATCATCCACACGACCACATGCACAGTCAACCTTTACCGATCACACATACGCAACCATGCACTGCTTACTGTCCATCCCTCCCTCTTAAACACACAACACACACTGTGAAGAGTCAACATCTGTGGGGGCTGCCTGTCAGTCGGAGCCCCCTCTCTTCTGATGGAGGCTCTTTGTGAGATTAAAGGCTAATGTGATCTCTGACACGCAACAGGAGCCCTCAGAGCTCTGAGCAGACTGCAGCCTTGTCGTGATGAGAAAAGGAAAAAAAAAGGAAAAAGGCCGGGCCACCGTTACATTCATCTGACTCACTATCCATCAAATATCCAAAAAGACAAATGATTGTGATAGGGAATTTATGACAGTGACCAAATGAAGAGACAATGAAGTCATCCGAGGAAACTAAATGTGGCAGCGGGAGATGGTGGAGGGACCCACAAATGGGGCTTCTGACATAGGAGAGAGAGGGAGAAACAATGACTAATCACAGAACAATAGAAATGCCATAACATGAAAATAACTAAAAAATATAGATGTGAGAGGGGAAAGGATGAAGGCAGATGGATGAACTGCAGCCCCATGAAATGGTTCATTCACTCAGTTGTCGTCTGTGGTGCAGAAGGAAACTGCGTTTCATTCAGACCTCCAGTAACATGAAAGATTTTTTCCTTAACACAACCCTCCTAGCAACACTGCCGTCTCCTCCCCCTGCTGAGTAAGAAGGAGGAGAACTGAAAATGAAAAAGATTAGATTCCCACTTCAACTTGCATATACGATGTGCGGGGCTCTATTCAAAGAGCCAAAGGTCATAGAGGTGTTGATTGGTTGGTGGATGTGAGAAAGTAATATTATAAGGTTTTAAAAAAGGAAACTGGTAGAAATGAGAAATGTGAGGCTTGAGGAGGCTTTTGTATTATTTAAAGAGAAATAGTGTGGGTGCAAAAAATACGTGAGCGGACAAAGAGGAGAAACAAAATAAATTGATAAAAATATAGAATTAGCCTCAACTTCAACCAACAATACGCACATTCAGTCATTCAAGTCTTGTAGCATCATAATTCTACATGGACACCAGGTGTTAAAAAGACAAGCAGCATGAAGAAATATGAAAAATTATGATGCATGGCAGTAAAAAAAAGTACTTTAATTGACTTAAATAAACAAATAATAAGGGTGCAATTGTGAGAAACCCTCCCTCAGTAAACACTTCAGCTCTAACATAGTTTCCTTTCCTCCTTGCTGTACAATAATGTAAACAAGTAATTCAAAATAGTTCAAAGGAGGTAGCTCAGAGCTATTTGACTTGAATAATGTCAGTCTCTCTCTCTCTCTCTCTCTCTCTCTCTCTCTCTCTCTCTGTGGTTTTAGGTTTTCACTCAAACAATCCTTTCTCTCTCTCACAGACTGAAACTCTCACACTCTCACACACACACACACACACACACACACACACACACACACACAAACAAACACATCGCAAGCTACATATGCTGTAAACAAAACTAGAGTGAGGTGTAGCTTTTATTATGTATTTAAGTATTTTTGCTGTATCCTTCTGTGATTAAGCTATTACAGATCAATTTTAAACTCACATGTACATTTTCTTCACGCGCGCACACACACACACACACTTGTTGAAAACAGTAAAAGTGGATATACTCACAGTCCACGGAGCCTGAGCCAAATCTTCTCAATCTGTTCCGGCTGCAGGTACTTCAGAGACGTGCTTTCAAACTCCTCGATCTCTTTGGTGGGAGACTCCATGTTAGAGTCTCAAAGAGTTCCCGATGTACCAACAAGAGATCAAACACACACAAAAGTTTAATCCCTCTTAAGTGTGAGTGCCGAGGAAGACGCAGCGCCGAGCAGAGAGAGTTTGTAATGTGTTGGAACCCAGGACGTGACCGAGGTTTCCTCTTTCTTCACTCACATTTGTACCCACAGCTGCGACGAACAGGACGTCATCCTTCCTTTTTGTCTCTTTACTCCCTTGTTTAAGTGAGAGAGTGTGTGTGACTAAAACTCAGCAACACTCAGTGCAATGCAGTGCTCAAGCAGCTGTGACAGTCGTGAAACAGTACCTCTTTCCCTCTCTTGGCTCTCTCTCTCTCTCTCTCTCTATCTCTCTCTCTCTCTTGCTTCTCTCTCTCTCATTCGTTCACTTCTCTCCTGTGTGAGCACAGGGGTCCTGGAGCCATGCCATGCTCTCCCAGCAACAACGGGATGCAGACGACAGGGCAGCACAATCCGGGATTAACGCTCACAGCCGAGCTCTCCACACGAGAGGGAGGGAGGAGAAACACCACCAGTCAAAGAGAGGGAGGAGTCTGCTTCATAATGAGAAACCATGTCCTGTTTCATCCATTGGAAAAAGAAAAGAAAAAACAGAGGGAGTGAGGGAGGACAACGAGTTGGGATGGAATGGAACAAGAGGAAGAGACCTTTAGGAGAGGAGATGACGAAGATGTGAGTGACCTGAATTATTGTAAGCAAATAGCCGGTCAAAGGAAAGATTTGAAACGGGACCTTTTCCTGTCAAGAGGCGGCAAAACGGACACAGCTTTTCCTTGTTGTTCATAGACACTTTCACATACGTGTGCTTATTTCACCAGGTAAATGTCATGGAGCAAATGCAGACATTCAAAGTGATGAACATGTATTCATCATAACACATTTGCTGTACAACATATTAAATGTCATGCCAGAGAGGATTAAATAGCGTGCAGACAGTGCATTGACACTGATTTGACTGAGATTACTCTGATCCATTGAGCTCATTCAGGACCATCCCATATTCAATCGCTGCCAGATATAATATTTGTCTCTGTCTCTGTCTCTCTCTAACATACACACTACAGACTACAGCATGTCCTTCACAGTTTTATAGGCCAAAATGTCCTTTCTGACTCATTTGGTCAGATAATGTGGGAGTTAACAGACCAGTTTCAAATTTAAGACGCTTTCATGATACCGGCAGCCGTATAACTCATCACAACACAACAGGTCCTGCATATATCATGTGTTATCTTCAATCCAGGATGAAAGCTGTGTTAGTTATTGAATGCTGAATACCGTAGATGGTGAGTACTCTAGCTTCTGCTTGTCTGAACAATTTATTTTATAATATTCTCATTTAGTCGTGTGAATGCTGATTCAGCATTCAACTTTTTCAACTTTGTGTATTTCTCCATTGCGTTTTTCGGACTCTTCTGCATACTTTCAGCATTTTAAAGACATCTCTGCTTCGACTTGTTTCTACCACTTATCCTTTTACATTTTTTAAATTTTTTTACAATGTAACTCAATGAAAAAAAATCTTAAAATCCTTTTAAACATGCTACACGTTGAAATGCTATTGTTTTCACAAAACTTTAAACTACAGACTTCATTTGAAACTTAAACCGGTTACAAGACTGTTAAGAATGGTTCAGCTTTTTGATAACTTACATTTTTTGATTTATTGCAGTTTCAGATTAAATAACGGTTGTGTATTGGAGAGGTTGTTCAGAGCTAGAGTGGATGACATCACTGCTACAGTGGAGGGGGCCTGAAAGTGACAGGAACTTTCAGTTAGAATCTAAACTACCAGGTTATTCAACAGTGCAGTTCAATGTTTTTGGGCTTGAACATTTTTCATTTCACATTTCAGCATTTTCAGCAATGCTTTGACATAAATGTCAGCTTTCTTGTTAGCATTATAAATGTCAGTAACTACTTTAAAAGGTGATATACATTTAAGTCAAATGTTTGATCTGATTGCTATAATAAAGTGTTTCATCTTTCCATATTTTTACTGAAATGCCAGCTCCCTGATGATGATTTCAACATGTTCTGTTCCCTGTCACCCTGCCTGACAAGGGGCATTACATTATATTGCTACATTGTATGTTAGAAATATATTGTGTAAAAACACCTACAACTTTTTGAGCCACTTTTAGCTGCTTTCTCTTCTTCTCCTTGATATAGCTCCTATACGTCTGGTAAAAAACAATTAGTCTTCTCATTTTCTGCAAGTCCAAAACTTGCAAGGATGACTCAGCCCAGACCCTCCTTTCTTTGAGCCCCCTACCATACTCTTAGGTCTTTCAATTACTTGATGCAGGATGCAGGGATAATGCAAGGGCGCCACCTCAAAGAGGCTCCTGCTTTCATCTGCTGAGATGGGTCCTCTGTGAGGAGCAAGGAGAGAGGTCTGCCTGAGTGCCATGAAGCCTGCTGATGTTCTCTTCAAAGGCACACTTATCTGTGTCTCTTTCTCCCTCTATCTTTGGCTTTCAATTTCTTTCTCTTTCTGAATGCCTTTCTTCAATCCACTCTTCATCGCTGTGTTTTTCTCAGTTTTACTGGAGGTATGTATGCCGGGCCCCGGGAGATCTCAAGCCACAGTCAGAGTTGACAGGTCAACTTGAGGGGAATCCACAACAGTAGCTTCACATTTCACTGCTTGCTGTTCACAGGTTACCACCCGAGGGACCTAATGTCCCGTGTCCTCTGTATGTGTAAATGTGACACTGAACAAGGTTGAGCCTGGTGAGAAAGGTCCTGTCAAAAGCCCTGCAAGGACTAAGAAGGTCAATTTCAGCTGCACTGCACTCTGAATCTAGTGTTTACGCAGATAAATTAAGAATACACAAAAAGTGCTGACTGAAGAAGAGTAGGTAGACGTGAACCAACTCTTGATTAGAAGTTTGCGAGAATCCGATGGTCTGGGTGTGGGAAGAGAAGAAGAAATGTGCTCACTAAAGGCAGATTTTCCAATTACCTCCACCACCTCCACACAAGAACATCAGTATAGAATGATTTAGCATGACAAAGTTGCATGCCAAAAATGTACTTTCTACTATAATATCAAATTTCAACTACATACAGTTCAGAAAAGATTGTAACTATGGCAAATACGTTATGGTTAATGAATGGTTAAGGTGTAAAGTGCGTTGGATGGTCAACAAGCGTCTGTAACCCCTTCCACAACACTTTTCCAACATCAGAATTGGGGGGTGGGGGTGGTCTAACTGTAACTTCCCGAACCAACAATCTGACATTCACACTCCCTTGACACAGTGATAACCCATATGAACTAAAGTCGAGGGTTTTTTAAAAAGAGGTTACTTCCCCAAACAATAAAAAGTTGCTCTGCAAGAGAATATATATTTGACCTGAGAGTCTTACTGTACTATACAATATGTACATATTACTCATATTGCTTCTGGTGTGGATCTTTCTGTTACATTCAACAATTTTCATTACAAGATGTTTGATTATCCCAGAACAATACACTATTAAGGGTTAAACAGAAAACATTTATAGCATCCCATAGCCACTACAAAAAAAGAAGGTCTCTGATGCATGAAATAGCAGGATCAAGTCTTGTTGAGAGATGTCGCCCCCCAGCCTTTGCACTCAGGAAATCTCAGAGAATATTTAAATTGCATAGCCAACTGATGAATGAAACACCTTGCGAAGTGTGGCAATGTGGCTAGTTTGGATCCCTGGATGGTGAGAGGCTCAATACAACAATGTTCATGCAAGCATGCAATGAAATATTAGGAATACGTGGAGGTCTTTTGCTTGCTCCTCATTCCTAAATGATATGTTGTTACTGAGGAATCTGAGGTATTAGCAGTCTGAAGGACAAATTCTAACAGATAGACGTCACAGAGCAATGCAACATTTTTCACATAGTCAAATAATTCAAACTGAGTTCAAAGGATGAGAATCAAATATAGCAGAATGTGAGTAAAACCTTTGCCTTCACAACTACAATATGTCTGAATGGGTTTCACAAATGTAGCCCCCATTTCATTCATATTCAAGGCTGATGAAACAACACAGGAGCAAAAATGCATTGTGTCCCCTCACATAATGATCATCAAAATATGTCCCTGATGAATTACTATCACATCAACTGCTCACAAAAAAAGACCTAATGCATCAAGTCTTGGGAGAGTTAATTAATTATTCGTATGACTATGACGGAGAGACTTGCAGGAAATTCCACTGTGCTAAGGTATTCTTGTCACCGTGTTCGGGCTCCCTCAAAGCTCACACATTGAAATCAAGACATTAACAGCCCCGGCCATTTGGAGCAACATGAAAAATTCAGATCTCATTTAAATTTCCAGGCAAGTCGATAAGGATATCTATGTATCAAAATAGCAAACGCCTTTGCGGTAATGACCACATTTTGAAGATCAAGATCATCTATCACGAAATACAGTATGTTTTTCCATCTATACTTAATTTCTCCTTCTGGATTGGATGTTGTGGAGATGGAAGGATGGGCGGGAGAAATTGAGGGCACCCAGCAATACAGTTATATTTATTTGCAGAGTGATTGAGGTGGAAAAAATACCCCAGAGAAGAAACTTCCTATTACTTCATCCCCAAGAGATATTCCGATAGGTCAAAGGTGATCATACAACAAATGAGAACCGAGGTGAAGAGGGAGGCAATCAGGCTCGAACATTTGAGTAGCACGATGACAGTTAACATGATAATAAGCTTTCTTTGTAGAGACAAAGGTACAAACCACAGCATTAATTTTTTTTTTTTTACTGTTACATAAGGATTATTTTCCAGCCGATATGTTGGACTGAAATATGTGGCATACGAACACAAGGAAGAAAACTTTCAGGCTAAACAGTATTTGATTTCACTTTTCAGTGGCATTAAAGTGATTTTTAGCCACACTAGCGAGCTGTATAGATGGTCTGTTGGTCGGTCCACCATGTTTGTGACTAGATTGAAAAATCTCAACAACTGTGGACGTTATTCATTCTCCGTCAGGTAGATTGTCATGATCGCCTGACATTTCGTCCAGTGACACCAGCAGGTCAAGATTCCAAATTGTGACTGTCAGTCACGATAGCATTTAGCTCAAAGCACTGCTTTGCAGCCTCACAGCTGCTAGCATGGCAGCAGACCCCCTCTTGTTTATCTGACAGGAACAGAAGCCTGATATACTAATGGCTTACTGTGTGTATTAATGGCCAACATGTTACATTACGTTACATTACTATTACTTTTTGTTTCTGCCCATGCACCTGATAAAATCATGTCAACTTTACTTACATTTCCGCTCTGGTTTGGTGCACAAAATCAGTCACTGTGGCTTTCTAAACACTCAACTGTCTGCCACTGTTTTTCTTATGCTATCAATCATTTACACTGGACAGTCTGAGCTACCAGCACTTTTCAGAACGGGTTACAGGAGGGTGTTAGTGAGAGCCGTGGGGAGGCAGCAGTATAGTCTAAGTACAGACTGATAACCCAAACAAAGTGCTAAAAGCAGCTTACAGGTATAAATAGCCCCGGCGTTGGATGTTGCATTGGAGTTTTTTTAGTCACTGTCAGGATCTTTTTAGATTGTTTAAATATTCATGGTTAATTAACTATCAATGCATGTTTTATGATTATGATTATTAATAATAATCATAATAATAATAAAACGATATTGATATTATATATCAACTTAGTTTTTTAAGTTTATGGCCTTTGGTGTTTTTAGGTTTGTGATTAACAGTATTTTTCTTTCATCCTATCTAGTGTGTGTATCTGTTTCTCTGAGTGACTGCTGCATACAAATGCCCTTACAGAGATAAATAAAGTTTTAAAATGAATATAAAAATATCTCTTTATTTAGCTTTACTTTTAACTCTACTGGCAAGTTCTTTTTTATGTTTTTGAGTTTTGAAAAGGGTTTTATAACCCAAATCTGTAAACATTTCCCAACTCATAGATCCAAACTTCCAAACAAAGGCTAAATTGTGAAGAAAAGAAACATTATCAGTTTTCCTGAAATGTCTTCAAAAGCTAAGCCAGTGCTCATATCTACATCTGAATCTCATTCTAACTTGTGTCTCTGCCGCCAGCAATAATAATTATGAACTCCAAAATTTTTTTATGATTTTCTGTTAAAGAGTTCACTTCAGGGTCAAGACTAAGGAAACACAACACTCACTGCAATTCACACAGCTCAAAGTGGCAAATGTATGCTGCGCACACCAAAACACTCTGCTGCCCTCTTTAGTGCCTCAAGCCTGTAACTGCTGTGATCCTGTTATATTAATCCCACAACAAGATATGTGCAAAGCCTACAAAGACAGAGTATTCACGTCATGGGTAAACAATTCACATAGTATTTAAAAGCTGTTATGTGAGCCAAGTGAATACCACAGACTGTTTAAGTCTCTAGATCGACATTTTGCCTGTCGCTATCTTGTTTTTTGGCCATCTTGGGTTTTTTGCAACCATAAATGACAAGAGATGGTGGAGCTGAGTATGACCAGACGCTGATTAAGACATTTTAGGCGACCATAATTAGGTGACAATTAAATTTCATAAACTGAAATCACACTGTGAAAGAGTTTAAGTTGTAAGACAAATACACGGACAACACGCCGACCGGACAACACCCAGAACATGGCGTCTGGGAACATAATTTACTAAATGAACGTCATGCTGTATTGAAGAAGACTTGAAACTAACATTTTAGATAAACTCATCTTTACAATGTTTATTGAGGTAATAAATCAAGTGAAAAGTAGAGTCCTTTTCTCATAGACTTCTATATCTGACTTCTTTTTGCAACTGGAGGATCCGCTCCCGATGGACAGTAAAAGAATGCAAGTTGAAGACACTTCCACATTAGCTTCCCTTTTCAGAACCAGAGGTTGCTGCCTGGTGAATAGACTGTTGTTGAATGAGGTCAGAAGGTATGAGGAAAAGGTAAGAGCAGATTCAAAGAAATACCCAGAGTGTATTTCAGTCCATCTGTGAATGCATTTAAAGAAAACATGGACTGATCCTATCACAGCAGATGTAGATGTTTTAATTCTTCTTCTAGAAAAACACTCAAAAAAATATATTTTATAATATTTGATATTTATCTCATCATTGTTAGGACTTTCCAAATTGATTTTATTTCTGAAATAATCTATGCTTTAGTTTCATTCATCTTTCTACAACTCATGTTTGACTGAAACATATTGGAAAAATATAACCAAGAGCCTCCATTGATCTATACTTCAATCAATAACGAAAAAAGTATTTTTATTAGTGAAAGGTTGAAGGCTGCACACGAGGGAATAAAGATATTGATCAAAGCAAAAGGCTGGAAGCTTTTATATGACATTAATATACACTGTACATCTAGCTAACACAAGCTCATACTTTAGGCAACTCTGAACTTTGGATGTCATTGACATAGGTACAATTTCTATTTTCTTTCTTTTCCTGAAAACACTGCCTTTCTTAGACAGTATATAAAAGAATTAGTATAAAAGCTCAATCCAGAAATATGTAGCGTCATGTGGCAGACAGCAGTGATACGGCTCTTTAACATCATAACTGTGAGGTCGCGCCTCCATCATTTTGATGAATAGCTCTGCCATTTGCCCATGTGCTTCCACTAGCCGGCTAATGGCCGGTCGGAGGCTCATTAGCCGGCTAGTGAGGCTCGTGATGGAGGTTGTTTCTGCACAGGGGGATGTCAGTGGGGGTCTCTGAACCTGCGGGTCATCCTCCAAAACTGTGGGCTGCCACAATGGAGACAGCCGCCTTCATCCACAGTAAAGTTCACAGCGGCACACAGCATCCAATTATCCAGTAGATAAATCACACAGTCAATCACATGCACACAACTGACCACATAAGAGTGTCTGAGTTCCAGCTCCATGTGTGCATGACTGTGCATTTAAGTGCGTCTGTGAAGATTGTAGTTACCAAATGTCTATTTGTGTGATCACTTTGTTGCTACTGTGTACGAAGAAAAGAGTACAAATGTGGTGAGTGAATGCTCAATTTAAATAAAGACTGTTTTGTACTCAAAATGCAAGAAAAAGACACAATGAGATGATGTAATTAAAAGAACTCCAGTTAAAATGAAGGGAAATAGTCGCATGCTTCATTGAACCATTTGCTGAATCTGTTTCCATTGCACTTTGTAGCATTTGGCTATTGTGTTGTTTACTTTTTCAAATTTCAAATTATGAAATTATCATAAAATAGACTTATTCTTATAGTCTTTCTGGCATTTTGCCAAGCGACACATTATAGATTGTATCAGTTATTATAAAGTTATTATGCATTAATTACTGACTTGTTATTTTTTCACTATGAGCTTTGCATTTACACTATTCCAAATAACAACATCATTACGTTATTACATGACATGTTGATCACATTGTTGCAAGTTCTACCATAGTCAAATGGTTATCAAATTAAATAAAATATGCTGGTTCCCATAGCCTCAAGTCACAATAGAACATGTACTTGCGTGGAATAAATTGGCAATTAGCATTTTAATATAATGGTGATTTTGACTAATGAGCAATAACTTATGCTTTACCCAAAACCTTTCACATCCATTTTTCTCTTGGGACAAGAATGGAAACAGCCCTAATGGCTTTTTGTGCTTTTTGTGTTTTACACCTATGGCTTCGACAGCAGAACTGCTATTTGAAATGGAAACAAAAATCAATCAATCTATCAATTAATCAATTAATCAAAATGGTCAAACAGGATGAGAAGTGACTGCTCATGGAAATGATGGTAAAGATATTGTATTCAAAGTCACATATCTAAATGAGAACAGTTAAAATGGCTGGTTCATCGGCAGTCCTTTCACATATAAATTGCACTTGGTGAAGTGAGGTGATGGGTACAGAAATTATATTAAGTTAAAAACTAGACTTATTACTTGTATCTACAGCAAAGTAACTAGTACATTTACGACAGCAACACTGCATAAACAACATACAGTCGGCTAAGTGGCAAATTGTGAGTGACTGGACTTCGGGGTAAACAATGACACAACATGTCTGCTGTACACAAAGCCGTTCAAAGAAACCAACGGTTTCATCTTCTGTGTGAAAACCACATATAGCGTATTCAGTAGCTAGCAAGTGCTTAAAAATGCATATTGCATCCCTAATGAGCAGAAACAACAGCATGACACCAGCCACACAGATGAGTCAGTGTGTGTTTCTACACTAATGGCTCCATATTGTTTTCTGTCCCTCACTGTGTGCCTAAGCATTCACTTGATTGTGTTGTTACAGCAACATTTCAGCAGCTGCTATGTACAGCATATGCTAAGTGTTAGCCAGCAATTCCGCTGGTCTAAAAACAGGTGGAGAAAAAAGGTAAACAGATAATCAAGCAGCTTTGTAAAGTGGAAAACTGCAAGCAGCAAAATGCTAAAATTATCCATTAGGATACTTGTAGGGAAAAGAGCTGAGGAACAAAATAGTGCAATGGTTACAAAAACCAAAATGTTGTCATATCACATCAGCCTCAGCTGACTTTTACCTACATTCAACCCCAGTTAATGACTGCTGTCCTCTGAATCACACACTCCCATCATGCCTGCTACACTTCACGTGATCCCTCTGCGTTCTCCAATAAAATCTCATTATCATCACCTGGAGGATAGCAGCCAGCTCTGCCCTCGGAGGTGACACGGTGGTTACATCATATTATGGATTACTGCTAGTTCCTCGGCTATTTAATCACCTTGTGCCATAATCTTTCCATCTGTCATTCGGTTGTAGATCTCTGTACTCCCTGTGGGTTTGCCTTCTATTAACCACGGTTGGCCTAGCCAAAGAATTGCCCTGACTTTAGTGGGATTTCCCAGACAAAGATGTAAATATGAAGATGTCTGTCTATTCAGTGTGAATCATATGGAATGGATGCAACCAAATAAAAAAGCCAAACTGTTCTCTTTTCTAGAAGCCACATCTGCTGGTAAATCACTATTTCACCATTTAAATTACTTTAATAAACAAGAAATTGGCAGGTTGACATTTTTTTGACATATTTTTGTTTTGAATAAACTGTTAGTGCTCCTGAAATTAATCATTCCCTTTCAGGCCAGGCAACAAATGCAAATTGTTTAGCCTCAGCCAAAGATTTAGCAGCACTTGGCTTGTGCTTGGCATTTGTTATTCACCCTTATTAAAGCTTAGGCTATGTCTTAATATGGGCCTTTGACACTGAAATAAGTCGCCGTCTCTATGGACAAATGGACTGTTTCCTCTAAGGTAGGTGAGAGTGCTTTTAGCTGCTCTGCGCTGACTATGTTTTTCTTTAAAATCTAGGCTGTAGCTTTTAAATGAAGGAACAAGCTGAGTCCAGTCAAGTGGAAAATCACTTCCTCCTTGTCACCATGTACTCTGGAAAAAAAGGGCCTGCGTTCTGAGGAAGACTATGGTAGAGAACAACAGTGCAGTAATTTGAGATAGCACAAAGAAGCACCAGAGAAGAGGCATGTGTGAAGAACAGAAAGAAAATAAGACATTAGTCAAATGAGAGTTCCTCAATTTCATACAAAATGCTTGCTGTACTAACAGAAAAAAGCAGTCTCCAAATCGGCTTGCCATAACTCCTTGTCTATTTTGCATACGATCGCATTAGGTGCATTTTTTTGTATCCTCCTACAAATGCTCACTTCTCACCACCTGCGGCATTTGTAACAGTCTCCAGAGCCGGCAAGGTTAATTGGAATCAGGCGTTAAAAGACGTTCAATATTCTAAAAGTGACAACAAATTATGTTAATGGTGGTTTGAAGTCCTTGTTATCAAGGTGGAATCAATCTTGCCCACGTCCCTTGAGGTCAGCAGCCATACATAACAATTAGCACCGGGTGTGTGTGTGTGTGCGTCTGTGTGTGTGTATGCAGAATGTTAAATGTCAGAAAGAAGATTATTCTATTCATAGAAAGCAAGCAGAGGGCCTACTTTAAACCTTGCCAACTTAATAATCAAGTTCACATGAATCAGAGTCCAAGAATAGCAAATGAATACACGTTGCAGAATGATGCCTGTTCGTATACGCTGCCTTGTTTCCTCTCCTATCTGCTAAAAGGAATATCGACTGTATGCAAATTACACCTGTGTAGGACAATGAGCTGGACATGGCTGTCGATGTCCCACTGCAGCCTGACACAGGATTTAATCCATGACAATTAAGAAAAATAAATTATTTATTATTCATGATACATTTGTTGCGAAAGCAGCCTGACAGCAGCAAACCTGATGGCCGTTTTCTCTGTGGCATCTGGTTCATCTGCGGCAGGAAGATCGTCGGCCAGAATCTCTTCAGGACTCCGTAGGTCATTTAGGGGGGCCTTCTGCTCTTTGCCTTTGATGCCCATCCCCGCCGTGATGGCATTCCACAAAGCACTCTGGGACTTTGAGCCTGCAAAAACAAAGCAAAACAGCCTTAGTGGTGTAACAGTTATTTTGTATCAGGCCATGAATCCAACTTTCATTCATTTACCTGTTTTTTTTTTGTATAATGTAACAAAAAGCAGAATTGTTAAATGTCCTTTTAATGGCTTTCAAGATCTCAGCAAAAGGCAGTAAGAGAATACAACCCCTTTGTCATGCTGCCACCATGTGGATGTATGTGGTCAATGCTATTATATTTTATGAATACTATACAGAAGACATGTAGTACTTCTACCACAAGTAGTAGACTATTTGTACTGTCATTATAATGTCTACATTAATTGATAACTTATCAACAGTTCCCAATACAAATAGTCAGTCAAAAAATGAAATCATTGTTGGTTGAAGCAAAACGTATTCCCGATAATCTTGTTTGCAAGTTTCAAAACTGATTTTTTTTCTGCTTCAGTAACACCTGATGTAGTCAAAAGTCGCAGCAGCTAATATCTCATTAACTCAGAGTGAAGCTGATCCTTTTAATACTTTAATACTTGATATGAAAAAAAGTGATGAATTGAAATCAATGAATTTAGTGAATTGACTAATAATAAAGTATGACTAATTGAGAGAACACTTACGTGAAAAATTAGCCTGCGGTCTGGCGGAGCTCTCCCCATCTTCATTTGCGACTGGAGGAAGAAGAACAGATGGAAAAGAATCAGGTAATGCCAGGAAACGTGGGTTGTGAACATACATGCTTATGTGAAACTCTTAAGTGGTTACTGATGACTTTAAATCCGTCTGTGACTTCTGTTGTGTTGTTATACACACTTGTTCTGTTGCATACTACAAATTGTTTTATATATTAAAAATCATATTTGCCATTTTCACATGTGCAACAAATATAGTTTGAGTACACACAATTCACCTGACAGTCTTAACTATTAAGAAATGTCATTAGCTCAGACTGTTTCGTGCATTATCACACAAACATACAGACTACATGCTGCACATATATTTTAATGAGCCTGTCCACATCTTGCCTATTTTTGCTAGTTTGAGATTAAACAGAAGGGATTATTGTGCAGATGTGTAATTCACACAGTCAGGAAGATCATTTTTGGTTCCATTAAACCCTTGAAGTGCCCTGAAGAGTGTGTTAGTGACTGACTCCAGAGACCAGTGCCCTGCCGGAACTCTGCCCACTAAACACTGCACACAGTATGTAGAGTTGGTGAAATACATATACACATCTAGCAGTGTTGTTGAGAGTCAAAACAACTCACGCCAATATGAGAGCAGAAAGACAAGACTTCATTCATTGAACATGTTAAAGTATGGTACAGGTAAGACAGTATTGTTCAACACTACATGCCTGAAGAGGTGAACACTTTCACTGCAGCGGCCAATGTTTGGAATTTGTTTCATGTCATAGTTGTTGTTGACGCCAACGAGCCTCAAGATGCAGTTCCCCAAAAAGCCACAAGATGCTGACTCCATAAAACTCAGACATTCAGGAAGACAGAAACTTCTCTCTGACAATATGAATAAACGTTTTTCACAAACAGTTGGAAACTAAAGGTTATTTTGTGTCATGATGGTAATTCTAAAAACTTCACTACTCAGTCAGCCCATCAACCAGAACTCCACTATATTGCACAATGAAAGATTATCTGGCTCTGGTCATCTATGATCTATCAACCTAATTCTCCTCAGCTGTCATAATGCTTGCCTGTAAAATAGATTATTCATATTGTATTAAATGTGCTTTAAAGTGCCTTTCAGTCTGTTTTTGTATTATTATTATATCAGTTACAGGTATATGTGATAAAGGAATCAACAATGAGGCTCAAATAATTTGCAAATGTTTAGGTTGAGAGAGGGTGATGAGACACCAATGATTTATAGTGTTTATTGTGCTCTATTGAGCATTTTGGGAACATTTAAATATATTTAACTGCAATCATGTATTTTAACAACATTCAAATCAGTAAAGATTTCATGCGTTGTCCTTTTTTTTGGCCCATTTTTTTCAAAAGTAAATTCCTGGACTTAAACCTGCGAGGCTCATAAAATCAAGAATTCTAAAGAGGTCAAAGGTTTTCAAGGTTTTAACAAGAAATTATTTCATGCGAAGGCCTTTCACGTCTGATCAGTTAATTACATTTCAGGGTTTCCCGGTGTAATTGGCTGTACTCCCAAAACCTTCATACCAATCAAAATACATGAAGGTGACTTGTGAAAGGAAGTCATTCATTCTACAGCAGTCGGTTATCGTCGTCTTGTAAAAAGCTTCACTTCACAAAAGACTGCAACTAATTACTACGACTCTGAACATTCACAAAATCAAGTGATTGAGCTCACGTCATCACTGCTGTTGAAGCCATAAGGGCCAGAGAAACATGACCTGTATGTAATGTTTGTTGGTTTAGTTGGCGACAGAGAGCACCGCTACCGCAACTGTGACCCTCAGCCTGGCCCACTGTAGGACTAACTCCAGGATTAAGACGAACATCTGCATGCTCAAAGCTTCGTTCCTCAACCTGTGGATGTTCAGGCTTTTCCCAGATGGGTCGTGTGACATTATTCTGGCCTTTGTCGACCCTCGAGACTGATGCCGACCCTGAGGATCATAAGAAAGAAATATAATTCCACCCCACAGATCTCTGAGACGAAAGAGCTGCCTTGAGTCATTTCCCTCAAATAATTTTTTGGCTCACCACAAATTCACAATTCTCTTCAAATAAAGACTAATTCATTTAATTCTATTCATTCCAGGTCTTCTTTATTCCCGACATTTTGTGACAAAATGCTTTAATATTCTGTTACTGTAATTGACATCATCTGTACTCTCCCACCAACCTCCAATTAATGTTCCAATATCTGTATTACTCCTAGTTATGTCCTTGTGATCTGCAGTCTATTGAGTTCCATGTGGAGATTGCATTTTTCCCATTTGTGCCCGAGACTGAACCTTTACAGGCAGCATAGGAGCATATAAGACTGACCTTCAGCTAAGCTTGAGGTTGTTCTATAGTCTGCAGTTCTACATCCATGACGCTAGTCTTAAAATGAACATCTTATTGTGCTAACTTGTGCTGTGGAGGCGGGTTGCCATACCACCTCACCATACTGGACGGCCATGCTCTTTTAAAGGGCATGCAGGTTTTAATGCGGAATAAAAGACTTAGAAAAGGCCATTTGCAATATTAAAGCTGCATGTGCATGTTTGTAGAGCTCATTAAATCTCTCCCAGTGGCAGAGCATGTAGCCTCTTCATCATCTTCCTGTGATGAATAGAAGCAATATTGTTTGATTTAGGCTTATAATCAGATTGTTCACAGATCTTACATGTACAGTAAATTAAACAATCTGTAACTGCTGAAAGTTACATGAGGTTAAATGGCAAAGTTAATGTTCTAAGTTTTGTCAAAGGCACAAATACTTGAAGAAAGATTTCAGTAGTAATGTTTGTTCTGTTGCCACCAGTGATGCCTTCACTCAGTTGTTAAGCCTCCGTGAGCGGTGACACAGGTTGGGCTGGATGGTTGGGTCAAACAAACAGACTTTCACTCAGAAGACTGCTGTTCGCGTCCTCAACATCGACTTACTTTTCCTTACTTTTGTGACGTAACTTACGTAGGCCTTCTTAACTAACGGTATAATGCCTATAACATTACGTAGCAAAATTATTATTTTGAAAAGACACTATGCATGTAATGAGCAGAAACTGTACATTTCCTGTGAACACAAAGTTTGTTTTGAAAAGAAACTATCCATCTAATG
This sequence comes from Cebidichthys violaceus, assembly GCF_023349555.1. Classification (NCBI taxonomy): domain Eukaryota; kingdom Metazoa; phylum Chordata; class Actinopteri; order Perciformes; family Stichaeidae; genus Cebidichthys; species Cebidichthys violaceus. The sequence continues at coordinate 11,084,309 of NW_027176964.1, forward strand.
AGCGGAAACTGTTTGGAAACCATTTGGAAACCAAAAATATGTCAAGTCAGAGCTTAAGATTCATGGTTTGTTACTGCTGGAAAACCTTCTTTTCCCCACTGTAGACAATACCGATGAAGACACACCTGCCACAGCGTCCAAAAACATGAATTACATAGATTCAATTGTTACCTAATAAACTAGACGTGCACTTTACCAATTTTACATGTAAACTTTGAGGGCGAACTACTGAACCTGTGAAAACAGTTTAATGTATTCTGTGTTTTTACAAAAGACATTACACAATAGCATTTTACAACGACTTTGAAAGATGTGGGCATTTACCAAATGGAGGCGTTTGTTGGATTATGGGATATGTAGGATTCAGTAACAACAACAAAAAAAAACACATTTTGAAACAGCACCATGGTCTCACCATGGAAACAGACACAAGTTAATGTGTTTAATGTGAACAAAGTGTGTATGAATCTGAACTTCTCCACAGAAGCATGATTCCACCCCCTTTCTGCTGTAGCTGCTTATTCCTCCAAGCCAAACAAGAGAGAGAAGACATGAAACAGACATTAAAAACGTATAACTATAACTAATTTAACATGAACTAACTCATTTTAACCATGCATTCAGTCTAATATTTGGGGAAGGGACGTGTAAAACAAAACAGTTAAAATAAAAAAATTTGTTAACAACTTACAGTAAAAGTTAAGCAGAAGTGTGCATTTATGTGTAAGATTAATTTATAATCTTACATGTCAAGTTTAGAGAGATATGTATGGAAAATAATTCTCAGGAAAAAGATCAATAATCATGTCATGCATGGATGACAGAGCTTTTCAGTACACACATTTGTTCCCAACAGAGCGTTGCTTTGTTCAAAAATGACACCAAGCGAAAACTGCATTTGTCACGATAAAGGCACAAACTAAAGAATACAAAGTCAAGTACAAGATAAAATAAAAATGTTGAAAGATTAAACAAAATATCAATGTGTATGTAAGATGGAAAATGTAATAAAGAAAATAAACATAAAAAACCCTCAGGGCTCGACAGTAAGGGTGCCGGATTGGCAACAATTTTGAGAAAATGAGAAAATTCTTCAACCTCTTTTAAACGTTTGAAAAAGGAGCAGCAGACAGCAAAACACACACCCGAAAATGAATAATTTTCTAAATATTTGTGGCATTAGTGATATCAAAATATTGTTGTTAAAGTCAGAACCAGAACCAGACAATGCTGCATGTGCGTTGGTGCGTTTACGCTAATGCGCATGGGCATCTGTTTAAGAGAACATGTCGAGTGAAAAGTTGTTTGACTGTAGAGTGACAAGATCGAATAACCCGTCAGCATCACAAACAAATGTGAAAATTGATTCAATGGACAAAGAACCAGACGAACCTGAATGAAAAACAAAAAGGAAATCTTTGAGCTGGACAGAAAATGAGACGGCAATGCATGTACCACATAGACATCACATGTCATATTTTCATTATAAAGCTGACGTATAACTGCATAGTTCTCAAAATATAAGGGGACTAAAATGGCAACCAGTTTCAGTTTGAAGCTAATGCCTGGTTGCCCAGCCCGGCAGCCCCTTTTAAAAGTTAGTGTTGAGCTGAAATCAGTTTTCTCCACATGAGCTTCACAACATCAACAAAACATAACGAAGTTAACGAGCCAAACACGCGACTAAACACCTCAGTGTGAATCCGAGCAGAGGCTGCCAGCTACAGTAGAGGCTCAGAGTTTAATAGTGGACAAAAGGTGTTCAGCAGGCAATGAGCGACCAGTGCTTAGGAGTCACGCTTCAGAGGAGGTGATTGGCAAAATGCTGTGCAGACTGAATCCTAGGCCCAGTGAGCAATTGATTGTGACACTTGTAGGTTACCATGACAACTGCCATGCTTGTGGGTAGTATGAGGGAGCTAGAGTCAACATGTGATCGAGGCAGGTTTTTAGAGGTAATAGGATGTGTCCAAGTGAGCGGAAAATCCAAAGTCTATTTTCCGTTTGACCATAAAATCTTTTAGGGCTGCTTTTAATGCTTCTAAAAGGATATCTGGAAATTATTTGAAAGCGTCTCTCTTTCTGTTTTTGTGTCTTTAAGCCATAACACTGAATCTTCCCCCTTCTTATCAGTATAATTACATCATGCAAAAATGTTTAGGTGTGCAGTGTGTGCCATAGGCTATGTTTAGTATTTCCTGTGTCTCGTGCTACGCAACAACAACAGCACTGAGCTCGTGGCCCACAGTTCAATCGAGGTCAAACTCAATACAAAGCACTATGCCGGCACTTGAATGCACCTCATCCACCTTTGCATGCACCAAAACTGCTTCAGCTCAGACTCTAGCAGGGCCTCCGGCAGCTACAAGCCCCGCTGTGGCTTCAACCTGCAGTTGGAGCTGCAGCTGGAGGTGGAGAGCTCCACGCCCGGCAACAGCGGCTCCTCCTCCAGCCAGGTGCCAAAATCAACACAGAATGAAAGTTCCTCATAGTAGCTTTAAATTTACTTTAAAGCACCAAACATAATAAAAATTCCAAAAGCAGAATGTGTACAGTACCTGGTGTGCATGGCAATACAAATATAAACACTTCCTGTTGTGTCTTTCACATAAACAAATACTGTCAATATTAAAGCAGTGTTATATAACATGTGGCCATCTGGGGGCACATGTTATCATTGTATAAAGTTTTTGTGGTGAATGTGTCATTAAACAGTTGCTTACTTACACATCAAGCAGATGTGGCTTTTATTTGGAGTCGCGTCTCTGACCACCTTCAATTTTAAGTCCAACATGTAATCGCTCCTTTTAGCTCTGCTCCTATCTCCACCAACCCCAGAGGGAAACATCTGGCTCTTCAGCTTTTAAATGCTCCACTATCTTCACCATTACATAATTTTATGTTCACTGCTGTTTGGGCTAGGTGGGTTGCGTGGGTTTATCAGAGCAGCTGAAACATCTGAAAACATTAAATGATTAGTGCAGCTTTATGGGATTCCACAACATGATTAAAAATATATTGCCAGCCCTACTGCATCCTCAGTTAACGCATGATTGAAAAATTATTCAATGTTGAAGTTGACACATCTATCTGGGCTGAGACTTGGAAGCTTGTTGGACATCTCGACCCAGTGCTGTCGCAGCAGGTGTTTACTGTCATGCTGTGGCGAAACTCCTGCTGTGACAAACACTGATTGAGGCGTGGCAAAAAGTGCAGCGACAGTTTTCTGCCTCATGTGATTCAGTGTTGAATTACCCTTCAAAATGCACATTATTAGTTTATACAATTTGATTTTTTATTTTTTTTACATTTGTGCTGCTGTGTACACAAAAAGCAGTCAAACAACTTCTAATAAACTACCAACAGATTTGAGAACACAGCTCCTCTACAGAACGCACAGAACATCTTGACATTGCTCTATTTTCAACACTGTTTCAACACTCACTCCGATGAGACTTTTCACCAACAAAAAAACAAAGCAAGTGTCACGTAAGTTCATCAACACTCTGGTTGTCAAGACAATAGAATGAATTCCTGGTGACGTAAGCAGCACACAGCTTCAGTCTGCAGCCCGCTTGTTTCCATGGTGTAGTTGGACTAGAGAGGCATCAACTTCAGCAGAATGGACTAACGTGGCGAGTAGTGCAGAAAGGCTGAAATGTGATGCGGTTAACGACGGCTCACTCTCTCTCACACGCATGTGGCTCCCGTCACACACTCTTCCGTGCATCGCTCTCACATGCAAACACACTTTCCTCCTGCTCTGCCTACCGTACAGTTCCTTACCTATGGTGATGTTGTAGCCGTCAATGCTGAAGGTGGCACTCCGACCCTTCCTAAATCGATGCTTCTTGGAGTTAGCTTCCATCGCTTTGGCAACCTCTGGTCACCCTTGCACCTTTTAATCTATGTTAATGTCTCCTGTCAGTTGCACTGCCTTGTTTCAGTTACGTTTGAGTGACTCCCCTCCCGGAGAGAGAAAAAAAATGTAGTCCTCGGACTCCCGCTGGACAAGAACTGTCAAAGATTCACCACTTCTCATTAAAGACACCAAGCGGGAGGATTTCTGTTAAGTCCTTCTCCACCCATTTGACTTTGTTGCATATCTTTTCTCTTCCTCTCTCCGCTTCTCACACCTCAACAAGCTCATTTCAAGGAGCTTATGGCTCTTGATTTGTTTTTCTTCTCTCGATCTCCCTCCACCCCTCCCTTCACGCGTTCTCTCCTCGTCTCTCTTCCCCGAGAGGTACAGTAGGTGTGAGTAGTGGGTGGCGGTGGTGGTGGTGGTGAAGGTAAGAAAAAGAGGACATCTCTAGAGATCTTTACAGGAACGTAACTCCTCCTACTGTCAAGAATCTTTAGTGAAAGCGGTGGAAGCTCAGAGTTGCTATGACACAGGCCTATTGTAGTTCTAGTTTTGCTCACACACACTCAAACATGCAACATTTTACTCCAAAAATATGCCTTGGTGCATGAGCAGAAAGGAAAAGGTGGAAGGAAAGATAGTGACAGAGTGATTAGGTTTTCATTTTGCAGGAGTTACTCAGACTCAGAAAGCTGAAGCTGAAGACATTAACAGGGTGCATACTGTTCTTTTGGAAGAAAGAAAGTCAAGCTCTACATTACCTATTTGAATAGTAACATTTAAAGTGCACAAACTGCCTCAAATGTATTAATGTTCTCCTTTTAAGTGACTGCTGATTACTGGAAATGACACTGAAGCAAGGCTTTATCATAATTTTTAGTGTTATACTGGGAAAAAATCCCTTTATGCTTATTAAAACTACCTTTCCTTTATACAATACACAGCTCTTCACCTATGCACATGAACACACACACCTGTACACACCAGATCAACAAAGGATAAAAAGCTCCACTTATTAGCACCATCTGACATTTAGCTATGGGATTTTTCCATGTTTCATTTTCCCCCTTGATTACCATCGGGGAGTGCTCTTTATGAAGGCTTCGGGTTTGTTCTCACACTTTTTAAATTCAATAGATGTGCCTATAAAAGCAAATTACTAGTGATCACTGTGTATACTGCTCATTCTTCTAGCAGACAAGCAAACCTAACCTCCTTTCCTCTTTACAGAATTGCTCATAAGTTAAGCAAATATTGGTTTACAATATGTTCTTCCTCTGTTCTTACCATGAGCCACTTTCAACAGCCACCATAAATTATCTGATTTACTTCAGTAGCATGTAATATAATCTAAGCAGTGTGACAACAAATGCAGGGGATTTAGAATCATTAACAAATTCTCAGCTTAATAACAGACAAGTTATTAAAACGTAAAATATATCTGTGTGGCTGCAAATCTCAGTGGCAAACTCTGCACCACAATCACACACTGAAGAGTGATCAAACACTGAAAAGAGTGTGTGGTCTGAAAAGGTGTTCACCAGCTGTTATATAATCCCAGATGTGTCAAACAATGACTTAGTCAAATAAGGACATACAATATATAACAGACAGAAATGAATGCATGATTTATAAGTGATGTAGCAGTTAAGGTGTCTAAGGAAAGGGAAATCGATCACAATCAGGAGATTTATCCAATTATAAAGAAGCCAGTTTGAGTCACTCAGTGCAGTTCCAGCGGACACATTATGCACTTGTGAGATAATTACACTCCATCTCATTTTGTTTGCGAGCTACAGTAAGAGCTCTTTATCCTCTCCTCCTGTCACACAGCTCTCCACGGCCTCCAACTGATACTGTAACTAGCAATTTGTGAGGATCCTAATTTTGCAACACTCTCAAGTGCCCGCGTGTTCCCGGGTAGCTTTTATGTTAACGAGGGCATGTGTGGGAATATTGCAACTTTTCTATTCTTCCCTTTTGTCAGCAGACTCCCAGGTAACCATTTGTTTGAAAGGCTCAAAGTGGTTACAATATGCTTTAACTTGCTTTCACATATAAAAATGTAAAATGTGCTGAGGCCACAGCTGTGTCAATATGATTAATGGTATTATCATATTGCTGCAGAGTCTTGTCACCAGTATTAAATTCATCCCTTAATAATGAGTCCAAAATAACGTTTGCAATATATTCAAGCAGTGCAAAGGTGCTAAAGGGCACGCTTTTCTTTGAGAGCTTATTCCACCAGAGTAGGTGTCTGTGTAAGTGTCTGTATCATGGTCACAAAATACTGCAATATTCAAAGGTTCCCATTTAATGCATTTGAGGTCATAGACGTTAGAGAACAGATGACATAATACACTTATCTGAAGGAGTGTGCTTCTGCATTCATGATGCTTTAGAAGGCTATATGATACTCTAAAGCTTCATATATTACCTTATAGACTGTTGCAACGAAGGTAACAATGGATGCTAACATAAGGATGGCGGAGGCGTTCAGCAATTTGTTTAGGCTTTCACTTTAGTCAACAGCAAGATATCAGGTAACCCATGAACTCTCCACAAGTGCCCCCATGGAACCACAATTTTCATATAATTTAATATTATTCATGTATATATAATATCCTAGCTAATGGACAAATTGCCCCCAAATTAATTGGAAACTCCCCAAAGAATGAAGACTTTCCATTTTGGATAATGCACGGGATTTTTGTCCTTCCTCACCTATGGCTTGAACTGTCAACTTTGCACGCACTGCATTAAAGAATTAGAGTTCCAAGAAGGTTACTTTCTATATTCATTGTCCCCAGATAACTAACCATAATGCATTTGGTGACCCACTGACCCTCTTCAATGCCACATTGACATCAACATTTCCTCAATTACACAAGAGGTTTTAATGGGCTGATGTCACTGAAGCTACACATTTGTACTTCCCACACGATAAATGATAAAATAGCTTTTAATGGAAAGTATTTGTATTCTACATATTGTGTAATAAATATGCTAAATATGCAGAGTGACTGCCCTCTACTGGTTGATACTATTGCAATTGAATTTCTATTTAATAGGAGAGGTGTCACTGGGAGCTGCTGATAGCAGCATTACAACACACAAGTGTGTGTCAAGCTAAATACACAACATATAATTGAATGTAGCGTGTTGGTTTTAAAGCCAGAGCACATTTCAAAAGAAGCATGTAGTACAACAGCTCCTTTGAGAGGTGTCTCCTATACATCTGTTGAATCCTTGTCAACATCCATTCATTCAAGTGTCAATAGGGCTAGGAACTGTCACTAGGCAACGGGAAGACCTTTTAGACATACGGTAATGTGCATACACACTGAAGATGACAAGGGGTTGATATGCAAATAGCCCTCATTACATCAATGTGGATTTTAAAGTATAGTAGTTGTGGTACACTAAGTTATTTTACTGTGCTTCAGTGTTTTTCTCCTCCACATCTGTACAGACTGTGCCCATGGGAACAATTCAAAAGAGACAGGACTCAGCTTTGATGAGATGTTGGATAAACTTCTATGTGAATTTCTTGCAACAATTTTTCTTTCTTACTGTTTTTAGACTTTAGTTGTTTGTAACAAACCAGAGCTTTGGCGGACTGCTGACACAAAAATAAAACAGCCCTTTGCGTTTTCTGTTTTGTCCATTGAAGGTGAACTATCGCTCAACCTTTGATCTGGCCATCAAACACCAGCACAGGTCGTCACCAGCAGATATGAATTAGTTGTGAAGATAAAGGGGAGGTGAGAGCCAATTAGGAGGATTAGAAATGTATCATCTTGCACCAAATTAATCCCAAATTGTTCTTATTTGTAGTGAGTAAAGGTCTCATCCAATAAATCAGCATATTCAAATTATGTTGATTCTCAGATAAATAAAATATACTGATACGCTGATAAACTGACATTTCACCGTCATTATATCGTGTAATTCATTTAAAACATGACATCGGTGTTGGGTCTTGATTGCATAATCTGTCCCAGTAGCACATGAAGATTCAAGACAACAACTATGCAATGAGACAGAAAAAGCAGCTCATTAAAGGTCTCCCCGAGACTGTGGAACGACCTGCACTTTGTCAGTCCCCACACCGCTGTCACCACAGTGACAGAGGCGTGTAATTAAGACACACAGGGTGTCAGGGAGCTTTCCTTTTCCCCTGCTAAATACTCATTAGAGGCACCTTTAAGGGTGATGTTAGGCTGTGTTGCAAACCTGAGGGAAATGAGCTGACAAAACAGAAAGCTACATGAACAGTCATCTGAAAGCTGCTGCACCGAGACCCCGATGGGGAGGGGGGTCTCGGGCTATGTAGTGCACACGTTTAGCTAATGATTTTTGCACCAGCATGGTTCCAGATCAAAGAGGCAAAACCAGTTGGGTGAGTGTTGTGTCAGCATGGCAAAAAAAAAATGTAAACCTTTGGATTAGAACCAAGCGTGTTGCTCACCCCAGACATCCTCCTCCCAACAGACGAAGCTTTATCAAAAGTTAAAATGCATTTAAAAAGATACAGCCTTGATGGGAAAGTAGCAGCATCCCCTGTCAACAAATGTTCATATGCAGATATTCTGCCATAGCAAAACGCAGAAATTGAATTAGCATTGGCTTTAAACAATGCTGCAACATGTTCACTGATATGTTGAAACATGTTTACTAGCACTGCCCCACAAAACTCATTTTAAATGTATCTGTAAAATGTTCAGTACCATTGTTTTTTAATTGGCTTTTCCTGCAATAATTGCGGCAAATATATCATGAGGTATAGTTAAGACTTGGTAACAAAGAAAATCAGTTAAAGGTGCCCTTTCTTGTCACTAAAACGTATTACGTGTATTCTTGAGGTCTAACAAACATGATCAATGAATTTCCCTCCTCATAAAACATTTTTCAATGTTGATTTTTCTTAACTTTGCAAATGAAACCTGCATTTATGATATCCATGTTCAGTAGCTAGCCATTCTTTTCTGCTTTAACTGGCACATTGCTGCATGTGTTGGCACCAACAGCCAACTTTTAAATCATGATAATAATGTGAAACCACAAATGGGGACCCACTTATAAAGAATTGCTGTACATTTACATGAAGTAAGGTTGCCAAAATGTACACTAAAGACAGACTAAAGTTAGTTGTCATGCCTCATTTCTTCCTTGCTACAGGTCTCCCTCCCCCACTGAGAGGAATAGATATAAGGATGAGATGTGAAGATGAAGGAATAGATGGAACCAATCTTTACCATATGGGGCACCCTTGCTGGATCCAGTATCATTTTAAATGTATCAATTACTTATGACAAGTGTCACAGCTGCATGTCACTGGGCTCGTGGTGGATTATTCTGTATTGTTGTGTTGTCTCAAAGCTTCTTTTGGTGGTTGCTTCCGATAAAGTAAAGTGCTTTTGTATTAACGTGAAAACCAGTTTTCATTCATTTTCTTACAAATGGGATGAATTGTAAATATTAAATAATTTTGTCCATTTCAATTTTACAGTTTGATATGCAATGTCCCACTGATTCATACAATCGCACCAAACACTATTCATCAAGGACCTTTTGAATAAAGATGATTCAAATACTAATTGAATTTGTAACTTCCTTTTACACACTTGAATGTTGAGCCAGCTCTATAACAGAGTACAGCCTCCGAGCCTTCAATATGGTTATTGTTTATGAGAATTTGAACATATTAATCTTTTATTGGTTTATGTTGCCTCTATACTGTAAAATATTTCTACCGTTCCCTCAAATCAACTGTAGCATCCAATTACAAAACAGATTTCCAACCAATAGGCCAGCTGATACCTCTTAATGTATTAATGAAGCATGCATCTGTACAGTAGCAGTAGCATACATTAGTCCGTCATTCCAAAAATGCTGCCTTAGTTTGATACTCATAAAGATTTCCGGAAGATTATTAACTTAATCATGTTCTGAAAATGTTGGTAAGACTTAATGTTATGCCCCCCTACTTAGCATTTATTAGCAGAAGTGTATATTCATTTAACAAAAGGTACAATCTTTGTCCTCAAAAACGTATGACACTACAGTCTCAAACAGAACGTTACTCCACTGCCTCTCATCAAAATGTGCTATCTATTAAAATACCATTCAGTGTGACTATTATGCGCTACGAGAGTGACTCCGGCTCTTTGTACGCCACGGGAAACTGTCTGAATATGACCCACTTCCCGTGCCAGTAATGCAATCAACAGCAGGATAATTGCTGCTCCTCAACATCCGCATTATAATATAATCTCTCGAGTATGTTATATTCACAAATGACTGTATATGACTAATTTGTAAGACATGTTCATGCTACACTGGTCATTTATTCTGGGTAGCTGAAACAGCCTCGACACCATTTTAAATGACCCATGCATCTTAATTGAAGGGGCATGTGTGTCGTCTCATATGGCAGCTCATGACAGCCACAGTCTAAAGTTGTTAAAGCTGATGACAAACTGTAGAATCTCTAAACTTCACAACTAAGCCGTAGTTAAGGTTCTCTCCACCCATGGGACTGTCTATCACTGAAGGGACCCGACAAGGTAAGCGGATCAGGAGGTAGGTGTCAGGGTTTTGCTCCTCAGATGAGTTTACAGTCAGCTGAGAGTCAGCAAGGACACTCCTCAACACCCATGAACATCATTGGGGACCGGGAAGGAAACTCAACGGGAGTCTACACTGTCATACGGCCATGGAAACGCCACAGTAAAGATGGTATTTCAGGAGTCAGCCAGGGAGAATCATGTTCCTCTGGGACAGACATGCAGGGAGTTGGAACTAGAGGTGGCAGCAGTGGAGACAGCTGGAGGTAAACAGAATGAATTGAAGGAAACACTGACTAACACAAAGGTAAAAAGTGTCAAAGAAAACCAACATTAAATAAGTTTAAGGAATACAAATGTTTAATTTAAACAATAGTTAAAGGATACACAGATACTTGTACTGTAGACAGATTCACTAAACGGTCAACTGCTGGTAAAAACGTTACACCACGTAGCTCCCATAAAATAAAATAAATAAATCAAGTAAATCCGTATCGAACATTGGTGATGCAACTAAATGATTGGAGGTTAGTGTGTGCAGCCATTCTCTTTACAATGATGTCATAACAATGACCAGCAACTCATTTCTGGTGTACTTTCACCAGACAAGTCGTTTTAATTCATTCAACTTTTGTACCATATGATAAAAAACAGGACACGTTTCTGCAATATTGCAGTTTCTCGTGTGAATTTGTTAAAACTAATAGGACTATAATTTGGTATATTTCCACCTCACACATCAAAGAGATGCTTTGGTAGTGGAGATATGTTGCATTGAGGCTGGCCATCAAAGAGCTCTGCATTCATTCAATGAATACCTTTTTTTTGTCCAGTAGCATATTAACAGTAATCCTCTGAAGTGACCAGTTTGTCTCATCTACAGATAGATCCATGAACCGAACTACAGAGATGTGCAGTACAAAGAAACACAACAGCTGTATTTGAGGCCAGGGAGCTCACAGAAACTGAGAGATGTTGGTTTCATAGGAGCGTGATAGAAAAGGTTCTTACTAAATGTGCTAAATAGGTCTGCTGAGTGGACATCTATCACCGTGAACGCCTACGTTTACTGACGTCCATTAATATGACCTTCAGGTGGTGATCAATTCTAACAAGTAAAAGACTGTGACTATGGTACAGTACTTAAGTACAATTCTAGACATGAAGTATACTTGCCGTACAGAAGTATTAACAACAAAATGCACTTCTCATCAAAAGTAAAACCACTCATTCGGCAGCAACATGCCCCCCTTCAGTGTAATCGTTTTAAAGTCATATATAGTAAATTATTTAATAATATTAATAGAACTATTAGTTCAAACTTATGAACTCTTTCTAAAGTGCACTTATTAGAAAGTGGCAGTGTAAACTTTTGAATGTAAGACTTAGTGTTGCATGTTCCTGGTAAGATAGTAAAGGTTTCAGTTTGATTGAAACCTTTTTCTACAGCAGATATTTTGATATGTCACAGCAGGAAAAGCACAGGTGTAATCCATAACACTAACGACAACTGCATCCCATTGAGATTAGCTTTCTGAAGGGCGCTGCACATGCTGCTTCACTGGAATACCGGATCGTTATTGTTATTAGTTCCACCTGTGCTTTTTCCTGCTATGACAAGTCAAAATGCCGGCCGTGAAAAAAAGTCCATTTGCTATTGGTGGTGAAAGAAGTATTCAAATCATTTACTTAAGTAAAAGTAGCAGTATCACTACTAGTATCCATTACAAGTCAAGGTTTGGAAATACAAATTGTACTTAAGGAAAAGTACACAAGTAATGGCAACAAAATGTATCAAAAGTGAAATTGCTCACTATGCAGAATTGCCCATGTCAGTGTTATATTGTCATGTTATTGAATCGGCATAATTAATGTATTAATATATAAGTGTTGGACATGTTTACCAGCCACCAGATACATGCTGGTAAAATGTGCATGTAGCTGCTAGATATGCTTCACTCACCAGCCAAAAACAACAATGATAATCTACTGAATGGCTGGTATTGTCAAGTGGACAAAAAAGTTAATTTCCAAACCCTCTTAAGTGGTACTTTACTTTTTAAGTTGTTCTCCAGGTGGAGCTTTTAAACAGCTTCACTACTATTGGGTAGTTTAATACAGAACAATGCATCATCTTTGACAAACTGATGTGTTTTATATTGCATTAATATTAATATGCACTATATGAATGATATATATATATTTTTTTGCAACAAATGCACCACTAACATTTGGGTAATTTCTCACATTACATGTTCAGTAAATATTAAACTCACCGCTCTGTTGACCGTCAGAAGTATTTTTCTTCGAAGTATGTTTGGCTCCGTCGGAGTCTTGTCTGCTCAGCACCTCGGACAGCGACTGACGGGAACTCTGGCGTCCGGTTTGGCACGAGACGTTGAACCGCGCGCTCTTCTTCCTGGTTCGGTCCGACTCCGGGGCGGACTGGCTTCTCTCCGGGTCATGGTTCTCCGGCTCTGAGCCCACTTTCACCAACGCATTTCTTGTCCGTGTTAGAGCAGAAGTCACAGAGCCCATCACCAAAAAAATGTTTTTAAAAAAAAAAAGTTTCACTCGCTGTCGGTTACTTTGAGTTTACCTTTCATTTTAACGTTAACGTCTCTCAAAACCTGATGAAACTTGAGTTTTACTCGCCAAAACCAACGAACAATGCGCTGACAAAGAAAACACCCACCTTTGTCTTTCACACACTGTTAGCTTATCATTTTATAAAAGTTAACTGACAGCAAGACTGTCAAAATGATTAATGAATCTAAAAGCAGAGTTAACCGGATACGGTCGGCACTTCCCCCTCGGTTTGTGTCTCCTCCGACGGGCACGTCACATATAGAAAGTTGCTCTGTCGACACACACCTCTCTCTCTCTCTCTCTCTCTCTCTCTCTCTCTCTCTCTCTCTCTCTCTCTCTCTCTCTCTCTCTCTCTCTCGGGGCAGACCGGCGAAAACAAGCGGCATTAATTAACTGGCAAGTATCTCGGATTATTCAAATGAGCAGAAACCCAAATGCACTGATTTAAAGAAACCTTATTCTGTTTATAATAATCAAAAATACCGGTAGATTTCCCTTTGTTATAATCACGTTTTTAACGTACCTGGAGCTAAATGATCGCGAGATTTGGTCCGGGTCAAATCAGAGGTAAATTAAAATGTGTTTTTGAGGCTTCTGCTACTTCTGACTAAACGTAGCCTGCTGTAAATGTCCCATCACTGAAGGTAGTTCAGTTGACATTAATCACCGACAGGTGGCAGTCTAATACAGCAGGGTCTCGGTGAATTCACTGAAATACTGTAAAGGGATGTCCCTCATTTGTAGACGGATTCTAACTAAAGCACCTCTTATTTGCCATACTGCCACAGTAGATCTCATTCGGTAGCTTAAATGATCTTGATGTCATTTTTTAACAAATTAACTGTGACCTATTAAGGATCATATTTTAAAAAAAATGATTTTGTTAAGCTTATTGGACTACAAACTGTTTGATCCTCATAAGGGTAGCAATGCAACAATGTAATATAACTCAATTACAGATGCCTGCTTTCAAAATCTCATTTCAAGAAAAGTACAGCAGTGCAAAATGCACTAAAGTATAAAAAGTAAAAAGTGCCTATAGCCTCTTGCAGTGCTATAGTATTTGTGTGAGAAGTAGCCTGCTGTCAGCTGGTTGCTGGGGAGTTACATGTATAATGTTGGGTAGTTCAACCTTTCACAATTCATCATTTTTTATGAACCAATCGTATGTTTTTCATGTGAAAGGTAACTATAACAGATACCTTTAGTGGAGTAAAAAGTAGACTAGAATATGGCACTGTGAAATGCAATATTCCACAAATAGAGTGGAAGTATAAAGTAGCATTAAATGAAAATGCTCAAGTAGTTCCAAATTGTGCTTAAGTACTTAAGTAAATGTACTTAGTTACATCTATAATATCTTACGATGCAACGTCAACATTTATACCACATTTTGATAGTATTTTGAACATGTGGCAGATCATTGTTGAAGCTTATTACAGTTGATAGTTACTTAACATATTGTTGACAAACAATCTTACCTCAAGTTTAATTTAGAAACCGTTCTGGAGCTTTCAATCATGTCACATGATCGTCATCATTTGATAGAGTTTGCACAGTTGTCATGGAATTGTAGATGTTCAATTTTCTTCTCTGAACACATGTTGGCTTTAAAGTTGAGATTCAAAGTTCACCCTTAACATTGGAAACAGCAGTTGACAAAACAGTCGCACCTCAAAGTTCCATTTAGCAGCTGTAATTAATCCATAATATATGTTAGTACCAATTGTACTTAATATTGTAATTATTCTACTGTTACTTCTGTCTACTCTGTATGACTTGACTCCTTTTCAGGAAGACAGAGTGAAGGCTGCTGTACCTGGGATGCTTATAGATCCACCAAGTCTAAGCTATCATTAAAATATATACTCCAAAAGTGTGACACTGTACACTATGTTTATTAGATACATGTGTACAACCTATTGTCAAACACAACAGACCTGCAACAACAACAAAAAGCTTCTTTATGTAGCGTTTCATGTTGAGAGATGTTGATTTAACTTTGGTAATTTCACTTTTAGGGCCACCATTAGTGGTGGTGTTGTATTGTATTATTCTGTGTTGTTTCTAATACTCTGTCTCTCTTGTGTATGTAAATGTTTTTAGGTTAACTGCAGCAGGCAGGGTGAACCAGGAGATTGTGCATCAACCAGAGGACTGCTGAAGCTCCTAAATATGAAAGTCTGAGACTGCGTAAACATGTGGATGTTATTACCTAAAATAATGACCATTTCCAATATTTATTTATATGAGGCATTGTTTTACTACTTCTACTTCATTACCATAAAAGTATTACCAGTAATACCAGCAAATACCAGCAAATTCCAGCAAATACCAGCAAAGTATTACACCTAATGCACAGTATTGAGTTACAGTCTTACTGGTTTATTGCTGAGAACAGGCAATTGTGACATCTTTAGCATACAGATTTCCTGGAGTGTGCATGCTGTATTGATCAAAAACACTACTTTGGTTACAAATAAAGATTTTTGCAGACCTCAATAAGGATTTCTATGTTGTGGTGATTTCATTACTGTGTCTAAACGAATGTAACAAAAGATAATACTTTCAGCAGAGGAGGAAGCAAAATACAGTCTGTGTCAACTAACAGGCTTACTGGATCATCACATATAAAGGCACTTTTTTGAAACTGTTTGCTTTTTGTGTTGTTCGTTTGTTTGCTTGCTTGTAGCCCTGGTGAAGTATGTTTCTTCATATTGCTTTTGTAGATTGTTTGGCAAAAACAAAGATATCATTACTCCATGTCATCGTGGTTCTGGGTTGATTCGTTGATCACCTGAACGAGGATGTAGACAGAGAAAAGGTGAGCAGGGCTGTGTGTTTGAGCTAAAATGACCAACAGAAAACTACTCCATTGATTGAAAATCACTAGAAATGGATCCTACCTGACCGTCCCTGGTCTCAATGGTCTTGATTAGAACCTTCTTAGTTGTTGTAGCTTCAAAATGGGGTTTGGAATCAATCATTGATTCTAACAAAAAAAGAAAAATAGTGTGTTATTTTATTCAATAACCAGCACTCCTGCTGTGACATGCAGACGGCGATCCTACCTCTCAGGTTCAGGGATGAGAAGTTTGGCAGTGGGGTGGTGATTCTGAAAATAGAGAAAGTATAGTCCACAAATCAATATGGGTGTCTTTAATGCATGACATGAATGTTCATATGCACATCTGTCAGCTAGACATATTTAAAGATCTTCATCCTCCACCTGTTCTCTTCTCCTTCCAGCAGTTTCCTGTAGGTGGCAATCTCAATGTCCAGGGCCATCTTGACATTCAGGAGGTCCTGGTACTCCCGGAGGTGACGAGCCATCTCGTCCTTCATGTTGTGAATGTCCTCCTCCAGGCGGCCGATGCTGTCCTGGTAACCGCCCGTCTCCAGGGAGAAGTTCTCCTCCATCTCCCTCATCTGTCGCTCCATGGACTCATTCTGGGAGGGCAGCCAAGTGGGGACAAAATGACACTAGTAAAAAAAACTGAAATATTAAGTTGTTTTTTGCATACATGACCTGTGAAAATAAACTATCCCTGGATATTTATCTATTACTCAAAAGCACTCAACTTTTTCTGATTCTTGGTATGTATGCATTGTAAACACTCTTTCTTTGCATCGTTATCTTTTATACTACAGTGTAAGCCTATAGTTGCATACTCACAGTTCCTTTAAGGGCATCCACCTCACAAGTAAGGGACTGAACTTGGCGTCTGTAGTCATTGGCCTCTTGCTTGGCCATTCTCAAAGCATCATTATGCCTGGCTGCAGCTTCGGTGAGGTCAGCAAACTGGCAACCACAGTGACAAACATGGAGAGAAAAGGGGAAGAACTGAAAAATCAACTGTTCAATAAATGCTGAGTCAGAGGTTGAGGGAAAGTGTCCATGGCAGATAAGGTGAAGCATGTAAATGATGAAAGATGTGGCTACAAACGGCTTGTAGACACTACACTGCTGCTTGGTGGTTGAAGGCAACACATTTCACAACATTCTAATATTCAAAGGTCATAAAGAAGGAACGTTTTTTCTTTGCAGCATTGGTTTTCAGCCTTTTCGCAGATGATTTAATGCCTTTTCAAGACAAAAATCTAACTAAAAACAAGCAGGTTTATTTTGGCCACATGGAAACACGCTGTAAACACACCAGCAAACTTGTTAGCAAAGAGTCGCCTGTTAACAGGTCACGCAGATGAGGAGCAACATTATCATTCATTTGGAGTTGTGTTTCTGGCCCCCTGATGAATGTCTAATATTCAGTCTATTTTAGCTCTGTTTTGGTCTCTTCCAAGTCTGGGGGAAATATATGTCTCATTGGCCACTAAATGCTCCTCAGAGTTCACCAGGTAGTTGCTAACTTTGTCAGTCATTTGGTACTCTGCAGGTAGTGCCTACTCCAGCCGTAAACACTGCTGACAAGGGCCATGAAACTGGACCACAACAGTAAAGTTGGGGGTCAGAAAACCAAAACAAAGAGTTGAAAGGCACTGAAATGCTCCATAGCGTTAAGGGGATCTGCAGAGTGAGGTGAGTTCAATATATAATGGTTTTCAAATACAAGTAGTGAAGGGATCATTTACTAACAAACAAATATTTAATATAGCTTCTTTAAATTTTATAAATCTAAAATATGCAAAATGTACTCTAAGACATTTATTCGGTTGCTTTTGGATTTCGTGAACCTTTTTTTCTCTCCAACTTTGTGGAAAGTCTTTACCTTGGATTTGTACCATTCCTCAGACTCGTGGAGGTTTTTGGAGGCCAGGTTCTCATACTGCAGACGGACGTCTCTCAGAGCAGCTGTCAGGTCAGGTTTAGCCATCTCCATGTCCACATGCACATGCTGCTGCTGCTGGATCTGGTTCTGCAGCTCCAGCATTTCCTGCAATAGAATCAATAGAGCTGGCATGTACAAGTACATAAACTATTTATTTGAATGTCCTTATGTATACTTTTCTATGACTTTCCTGGCTGCATTTAAATTGCTCTAATGCATTAAACCCTACTGATTTGGTACACTGGCCAGTGGTCAGATTAACAAATACCTCAAATCATTTGGTCCAGTATTCATGCCTTTAGCTTCTTAGGCAGTACATGTGCCATGTTTCCACAGCAGACTGGGTCAGCTTCAGACACAGAAAAGGAAGCTTACCTCATCGTGCAGCTTCTTGAGGAAGTTGATTTCGTCCTGGAGGGACTCGACCTTCCGTTCCAGGTCCAGTCTGGCGAGGGCAGCATTGTCCACATCCTGTGTAGTGACAACCGACTCTTAAGAAGGTGACTCGTGAAGGTGACATGAATGATGCATTATGCGTTTGCTGACATAGAAGGAAAATACTCTTTCACACACGCTGTACAGCCGCAACTCACACAACAGCCACGCACACAAAATGACCCATTGTTCAGCGAGGCAAGGTCACAAACACATGCATCCAATAGAAATCTACTGCAGGCACATGACGAGTGTCACTGCAGATGTTTTCTCGTGATTTTCATGTGTTGTATTTACCGCAGCACCTCTTAGGCCACTGGCCTCGAGTACGTCACAGGCAGATTGGCAGTGGTGGAACTGCACTAAAGGCCAGTTTTGAGGCACTTGAACTTTATTTGAGTATTTCTTTTGTATACTTTGTACTACTCCACTACACTTTAGAGGTATCTGTTTGTTCTTTTTACGCCACGATATTTCTTTGACATTCAGTTACTGATCACTTCTCAAATTAAGAATTTTATATGATGAGGTCATAACATATGATGCAGTGTTTTACTTTTAAACTACCCAGTAGTGTATAAAGTACCTGAAATTGGCTACATATTGACAAATTACTAAATTAAGTAATACAAACCAGGGGAAAAAATACATTATTGATAATATAACAACCTGAAATTTGTGTTTCAGCATGTTTATTTACTTTAACTTATAATGCAGGACTTTAACTTGTACTTGAGTATTTTATATTGTGGCAGTTCTACTTTTACTTAAATATAGACTCTTAATACTTCTCTGGGGTTTGCCAAATGGTGCACACTTACTGTACAATAAAACAAGCTGCATACTCTAAAAAAGAAATCAATGAGATTGTTCTTTATAAATGAATTTGATTTAATAAAGGGAGTCACTGTAGAGCACCCAGAGCCGCAAAGCGTTATTCAAGAGGCCTCTAATCCCATTTGTTGTTACCTAACTGCATTTTTTAAACAAAAAATCTTTAAATTTAAACATTCCACTATAAGCTTTGTTACTGAGTGGTTTAAGATACAGCAATTACTGCATTTTATCATTTGATAACTTTACTGAATGAAGCATAAAGCAAAAAACATTGTATTGTATTCAAAACATCCTTCTATCTTCTATTCAATTCTATCTCTCGTGCGTACACACTGGCTGTGGCAGCAAACCGCCTTGCTTTGTCAGGGCATTGGCATGCTGGTAATTGAGGTATCAGCAAATGAAGGAGCTTTGACCAGCTGCTCTAATGCCACAAACAAAGTGTGCTATTCAGCAGGGTTTCCCAAACCGGCCCTGGGCTGGAAGAGTGATTGTCTGCCTGACCGAGCGAGAGCCGGCTGCAGGCCCTCATTGTTGACTCTATGCCACCGTGGCAGGCACAGACCACAGGGGACTTCCTTCCTGCCATTCATATAGACAAGGTCACGATGGTGTGATGTATTGATAACATACCGCATGCCCTGAAAAAGCACATTTAAGTTGATGCTTGTTTATGTCTTCAGCCATGCAAATGCTTATTTTTTTCAGTTTTTTTTCATTCATTTGAAACTTTTTGCATTACTCATCATCAGTTCATTAATCACCAATAAACCCAGTGATAGGGAACAATCACTGACAAACCAATAATGAGTGACGTGTCTATGTGCGGATGCTTTCCCAGAATGAGACAGCCGGATCACATGGTGGCTGGTCTTCTCGCTCTGATAACCACATTGGGCCCACACTGTTGTCATGTCCAGCTCATTCAGTGTGACCGGTCAGACTTAAAAAGATCTCCTCTCACTGCAGGCCTGATTTAACTCAACAGCCACAACTTGGCCTTTTGTACCAGGACAGGGTCAGTTCAGATCATGGCTAAAATCTGCTGTTGTGACACCAGAAGAGTGCATTCCTGTCTCTGCAGCTCATGAGCAATAATTAGATCGAGATCATGGGGGAGAAAATGGACATTTACACCACATAACTGTTAGAAGTGAGACTCAGAGGTTTATCTTATCTCTTTAATGTCACTTGTCATCAATTTAAAGCGATATTTAAGTAGGAATAACAGAAGGGCAGTGCTCAGGAGGAGCCATCAGCATCTTCTGCTGTTGAAAACTAAGGTCATTCCCTTTGCAAGATTCCTATATATCACATTTAAACACAACAGAGATTTACCTCATGCCAACAGTGTGAAAAACACTTTATTTCATCACATGAATCATACTGTACCTGTCTGAAATTCTGCATGGTGCCCTCAGCCTCCTCTCGCTGGGAGATCTCATCCTGCAACCTGCACGGACAGACAAAAAGCAGGCCCTTTTTATTTTTTTATAACTGACATGATCTCCTTTTTTCTGCCTCCTCAGCTCTGTTTGCCTCTACTTCTTCACGCATGACAAACATTTCGGTGAGAAATAAACTCAGACAGAGAGCTGCGGCAACACTTCAAGTTCAGGTTATTGCGCAGTGCCTGGCATATATAAACTTAAAGCTAGAATCATTTTATGAATAATAAGGGCACATCCGCATATTGGCAATAACGGTTCAGGGACACAATTTAATAACATCTGCATTGAGTTTCTTTAACATCATACAGAGACGCCCCCCCCCCCTTACTTCTCTCTCAGCCTGTCGATATCTTCTGCCAGGTTATCCCGGTAAACTTCCACCCGGGCCTTCTCGTTGGTCAGCTGGTCCACCTGGCGCCTCAGCTCCCGCATCTCGTCCTCGTACAGATCCCCGACCCGGGACGTGCCTTTGCCCCGCAGCTGCTCCAGCTCTGCCAGCAGGATCTTGTTCTGCTGCTCCAGGAAGCGGACCTTGTCGATGTAGTTGGCGAAGCGGTCGTTGAGCGACTGCATCTGCGCCTTCTCGTTGGTGCGGTTCGTCATGAACTCGCTGTTGATGGCGTCGGACAGGGAGAAGTCCAGGTTCTCGGAGGACAGCCGGGGCATGGCCGCGCTGCTCCGGAGCCTCTGGGTCTTCGTCGCGTAGACGGCCGGTGCGGAGGAGAGCCCGTAGGAGACCCGGGAGGAGCGCACCGGGCTGGAGAACTGGCGGCTGGAGTAGCTGGTCCTGGCCGCGACCCTCTCCCCACCGAACATCTTCCTGTAAGAAGACTGTGGACCTACTTTATAAGAAGACATCTTCCTGGGATCTCTTTCTCACAGTAAGCTCGGTGCTGTTCTTGTCCGGACTGCATCAGCGGAGTGCGCCTAGGAAGGCGGTTCCTAAAGCATTCCTGATTTATAGTCTCCTCTTCATGCAAATGATTTACGGGGACTTGAGGGACATTTGGACAGTCCAATCAGAGAAAGGAGCAAGATAAGGTTGTCTTTCAGGTACCGAACAAATCCTGGATCGAAGTAGGCCAAACTGTTATTGCGCACAATAAAGTATTTTTTAAGGGTCTGGCATTAACTGTCACTTCAAAGATGTCACTGTGCACGAGATGAAATCACATTTGGGTAATTGTGTTGGTTTCAACAACAACACGTGAGTGTCAGGAGGTGCAGATTGGGCTATTCATAGTTCTTTTGAAGATTTCTTTTGGATGTTGGCCACAAATAATAGAAAACCCTGAACAAGTAGGATATGAGTCTGATCTCCCAGAACAATTTAAATTTGACTTAGTATTTGTCGGGATACAGAAGATGAAAAATGAGACAAGACAGAGACATTTTGTGTTATTTTTGTTAGAGAAGAGGGTTTCCCACAGCTCTGTCCATGTCAGGACATTTTTCATCCTCACAATCCAGATTAGTGACACAATGCAGCGCTGAGAATTGCTTCCTGATATTTGATTTCTCCATTTAATCAATTTCTTTCTCCTCCTGTCTCTCCCTCTATAGATAGACACATGCACTTCACACACATTTTCACACTGCATGGGTTTGTCCAATCTATTGTATGAAGCACTGTGTTTTATGACTCCTCAATAAGCGGTCACCCGCTCATGCTAGTACTTGTTTTTTATCAGTTGTGGCATGTATGCATGTATGCACTTTATTATACCTTATGTGAAATACTTGAGGGGGGAAGCAAAGTGCAAGTCAGCATCTTCACAATTGTTAATCAGGTTTAGAGGTCATGTGCAAAGGGTAAAGCGTGCAACTCGTCTGCACTGCCCGCTAGTCTAGTCTTTGGTGGCCTCACAGAGGGAAAAAGAGAGACAGTCAGTGAGGTTTGGGGTACAACTCAAAGCCATCCAACACCAGCAGGTTTTGTCGCAGCCTTTTATGTCATCAGCTTCTTCTCAGTCACCTTTTCCTCAAATTGACCTCCAGCAAATAATAAACATATCAGATGTGTCAGAAGAGACTCTTTCTCTCCCTGTCTGCCTTTTTCCGTGTCTTTTTCTTTCTCCCGTCTCTGCACACAGAGCTGTCAGTGCTGCAGTGCTGCTGACTAGCTGAGATTCAGTGACTGTAGGGAGGTGCAGGGCAGCAGAGCTGAGCCAATGACACTCTATAGCTCTCAGCCACACTGCTCTGGTGCTACTGTGTACAGTGCTCTTTACAGAACGTGAAAGAAGTGATATTTGTCGACTATATAGCAGCGTAAATGCACAAATATTTCTTTCACAGGGATTTTCACATTTTTGTCTTGTGGGTTCAGGTGGCTGCAGTGGTTTGAAGTTGGCATGCTGCCCCCCAAGATATGAGGGACAAAGCTACTTAGTGAGCTGGATTGTGAAAACATCATCGGCTGTAAATTAAACTACAGCCTGGCTTTGTCTAAGCAAAATGAGGATTTTACTTTGTTGTCCCTCCTCTAAGAATGCATGACAATTAAGTGTACTTACCCTATTTTCATAATCAACAAAATAATATTTTTCTGTAACCCACATATCTACATTTAGTTGTTTTTTTTATTACTAATGTAAATAAAAGTAGCAATACCACACCACAAACGTCTAAATTTCATTAAATACGCTAACATTTATTATCTTATTGATTTATTATCAAATGTTCAACGTTTTATTGACATTTCCTATTACTCTCGAAATGGTATTTCAATCTTAATTTCAACATCTCAACTTAATCTTGAAATAGTATTTAAATTTTATTCTCAACATTTCAACTTTATTCTTGTAATTTTTGTTTTGGCACAAACACTCTTCTGTACTAAACCCAATGTAAGTTGTTGTATTAGTTTCTTATCACGTGACTGCAATGTATCTTAGTAAGAATTGTTCAGTACTGCGATGGAATAAATATTGAGATCTCTACTGATTTTATGCAGCAAAGTTTGATTACAGTTATTGGCCATGCGAATGCATCAATGCCATTGGTGTTAAGAGGGCCCACACAAGGGCCCCAGTATGAGTCCACAGTAAAATCCCAAATTCACATGATCAACACTCGCTTAGGGGCAGGGGGGGCTACAAAAATTCCTGCTCCCAGGCCCATTATGGGCCAGCCCTGCCAGTGCTGGCCACAGAGACAGACAGAGGAGGCCGGGATTGTCACAGACAGAGCAGGGATTGTGTATTGCTGATCTGTCACCTAACTGCAGCGACAGAATGCAGACAGTAGGCCGTAATTATTGTTGTAGCCCCGTGTTTGCCACTGCCATAGTTTAGGCCAAATAGCTCCCATTCTTGGCAATATTTGGAATTTATTGTTTTGTCTCTTTTATTTTTGTTGCTGAGGTTCCTTTTTCTCTCCAAAGCAACCACACTGCAGGGGAGATCATTAAAAAGAATGTACAACAAGACTAGAAGAAGAACCGAGTAAGAGTCAACATTAGTCAGAGACTCAGTCAGCATATAAAGGCATGGGGCAACAGATAAGTTAGATCTTGCTTTCTAGGTGTCATCGTTTCAAAACCACAGGCACTGGGCAGCAAAAAGGCATCCTTTGTTTCACCTCCCATTATGGTGAATCACCAGCCCGTACGCCCAGTAGCCATAGCAATCGGGCCAACATTATTTGCCAGAGTTGAAACCAAGACTGAGACCGATTCAGGAGCTGTCCTGTTCACAGAGTTATACTGATTATAATGTTGCAGAATGAGTGTTTGCAGTGTGCAGGTTGCAACAATGTGTCCTTGTCTTATTTTAAGTTACTTTTTTGTTTTGCTTGCTTTGGGGTTTTTTTGTCTGATAAATTGTCTGGCTTCTTTGTGGATCATGACATGGCAGATTTAGTGCAGCACCATGTCTTTGTTGCACCTCAGTGAATGCATCAGACTGAAGTAAATCTAAATGTGAAAAGGTCTATGCGAGGGGGCCCACAATGAATTTATGTCACCATATGTGCATCATGGTCAGATTATCATCAATGGCTGAAAGTAATTAAGTAATTAAGTATTTTCCACTTTCTTCTATTTTAAACTTCTACCCGATTACATTCCACTATATTTATCTGACAGCCGGAGTTATTCGATACTTTTTTCAGATAAAGATTTGAAGTGTTAAAGACAAATGCAGTAGTTCCCATTGTTTTGGCTTGGGCCCCTTGTCACATTTTATGCATCTATAAATTATTAGCAGTTCCACCAAAAGACACATTTGCCTTCTTAACTTCTCAAAAGGTTTTTATTGAACTAACTTTTTGAGGCCCAAAGAGATGACTCTCACAATGTTTTCACAATAAAGTGAAGAATCAATCCAACAACCAAGAAATGAATACAGATTTGCGTAATCATCTCACAATCCCCTATATGTTTCTTGTGAGCCTTTAGGAGTAGCCCGACCTGGGAACCACTGGATTATCTGGAAACTACCTACATGTAAGTAAAGTAGTTAAAACTAGCTCCACACCGAGCAGCTACACCAGTAAAATGCTGCCTGTGCATTGATGCATCAGTATTAGCAAACTTTAAGTACATTTTGCTGATATGTACCTTTGCTAAAGAAGGACAGCTTATCACTTACTTGTAATGGAGTACTTTTATATGCTTGCGTAAGTATGTAAAGGACCTTGATACTTCATCTACCTGGTTAGTGTGAGGAATTTTCTTTCCTCTATCTGCTATGGTTACGTTTTTCAGTGGTCAACAAAATGAGCAGAGTAAGGACCAGCGTTCACTTCGGGGGACGGAGCTTTTACACTGGATACCTTTCGGCCATAGTAACAACAGAGGAATTAGACTGCTGGGGCTATTTTCCAAATCTCCATAGCGACTGACAAAACCCTTGGAAAGTTTCCAGGAATGGCCACTTTGTAAAGACCTCGCTCTCGCTCTCTTTGTCTCCTTCCTTCTTTGTCTCCCTCTGCATGTGCGTGTTTGGGTCAGGGACCAGGAGGGGAAACTGGCAAAGAATAACTTCCCAGCATTTGCCTCTGTCATTAGCACAAAATCATCATGTATAATTTGTCAAGTATACAGCCTCAAATTATCAAATCGATTATCACCAGCCAAAAACAAAGCATACTCATTTCAAGGATAATGTCCTCTAGTCACACATATTTCAAGCCAGTCCGCCATTAGGTGTCACTTACATATGCCTGACTGCATCAGGGGGCATCAGCTAGACCGACTGACAGCTGCAGATGACTCCTCTGTGCACTCACCTGCGTCAGGATGAGTGGCTAAGAGGGAGACAAACCCTTCAAGTGTGAAGGGAGAAAAAAAGATACTTATGATATCTATTAATACCTCACCATTGTAATTTAGTTTTAACAGTCACAATAGTATCGATGTAATCCATCTTTTTTGACATCTTGACATGGTCATTTAAACAGATTTGAGAGAAACCTCCAGTGAGCTGGGCTGGAGTTGAAGCAGGAGCAGAATATTGTAAGCCCCCGGGCTCATTCAGGATTCACATGCTTCTCTTAAATAATATCCTTATGAAAGTCAGAAGTCACCACAGACCAGAGATGCTTCGAGGCGATCATTATAAATGGGATTATTTTCACCAGTGCGTATCTCACCCCAAATGTAATTTCTTGGACACAGAAGATAACTGATTTCTTTGTGAGAATTGAAAAAAAAGCTATTAGTTGAGTGAACTAGCAAACAGTTGATTATGTTACACATTCAGCAGATATGGAGCAACAATAGCAAAGATTTTGGATTTCTTTTTTAGCTCAGTAACTCCTGAGGGAATTTTGTCACAGACTACAAGACACACCTACATTAGAGGGCCAATGATGTAGCTAACATCCGGGTCACATGACCCTTATTTTCTCTCAGAGATAATCAGCTAAGTTAACTGGGGAGGTTTTATAACCCCAGTAGGAAGTTTAAAAACACTTGCTGGTGCCAATGGCATTTATAACATCCTCAAAGTCTAACCATCTGGGTGAAAAGATTTTCAGTCCGCAGAATTTTGAAAGATTTTTCCAAATCTACATAGGCCCAATCCCAATGTCCCCCCTAAAGCCTCAAACCCTGAACCCTCACGGACTTACTGACGTCACCTGGTAAGTGGTTGAGTGTGAAAGACTGTGAGGGCTTGAAATGGTGTAAATACGAATGTCACAGTACTTTGCTGCAACATAACACGTTACCATGAAAACAACAAAAAATATCATGTATAATTTATTTTATATTTTATACTCCCTGATTTGAACATCTTCCAGGCTCTTTCCTCACAATATGAGAGGTAATTTCAAATAATCTATTTACTCGTATTTGTCAAAACATCTTCAATGACAAAATCAAATATTTGGTGAATAAATAAATAAATATCCTCTGATTTCATGTGTTTTTTTTGTTCCATCTTTAACTCTTAATGTTTCTGTGTAAATATAATGTGACAGGCTGAACACACCTGAGTCTTCGGCCCAATCCCAATGCCCCCCCTTACGGACTCACAGACTTTGAGGCGCGCTCCCGCAAAGTCCGTGAGGGTTTAGGGATGTCCCACTATCAAATCGTCAAGTGTTTGAGGGCTCTCTGGCAGACATTTTGAGCCCTTTATGAATCCTTTCCTTCTTAGCCTAATGGAATTACCCACAAATCTTTGCAATGTGACGTTAAACACGGGGTAACCAGTGGACGCATGGAGAAAAAATGTAAACAAAGAGGACGGCTCACGTGTGTTCAGCCTGTCATATCAGATTTACTCAGAAACATTAAGGATTAAAGATGGAACAAAAAAAACATGAAATCAGAGGAAATTTATTTATTTATTCATCAAATATTTTATTTTGTCATTGAAGCTGTTTTGACAAATACGAGTAAATAGATGATATGAAATGACCTCTCATCTTGTGAGGAAAGAGCCTGAAGACGTTCAAATCAGGGAGTACAAAATATAAAATACATTAAACATCATATTTTTTGTCATTTTCATGGTAACGTGATATGTTGCAGCAAAGTGCTATCCCATTCCTATTTACACCATTTCAAGCCCTCACAGTCTCTCACGCTCAACCACTTACCAGGTGATGTCAGTAAGTCCTTGAGGGTTCAGGGTTTGAGGCTTTAGGGGGGACATTGGGATTGGGCCTCCCTGTTTGTTTACCTTTTTTTTAGGTCTCCATGCGTCCACTGATTACCCCGTGTTTAACGTCACATTGCAATGATTTGTGGGTAATTCCCTCAGGCAAAGTCTGCATTTAATGCTGACTTACGGAAAGGGTTCATAAAGGGTTCAAAATGTCTGCTAAAAAGCCCTCAAACACAGCCCTTTGACGGTGAGACAGAAATAAACCCTCACTGATTTAAAAGTCTGTGAGTCCGTAAGGGTGGAGATTGGGATTGGGCCATACTTTCCAGGTAGCTGTTGGACCGCCATCTTTGTTTTGATTTGGGAACACAATTGCAACTTGGGAAACAGGTAAAAAAATAACTTTATTATCATTCTGCGGATGGAATATTTTTTCATTCGCGTGGTAAGAGGAGTTTTTCTTATAATTCTGGAAATACCTTCAGAGCAAAAGTAAGTGACCTTTTTTTCGAGAAACTGATGGTTACAACTGTGACCCAGATTAACTAGCTAATGGTTAGTTGTTAAATTGCTAAATGATTTTCCACTATTGATACAGTAAAGGAAACTCAGAAGAAATTCTTAACAATCTTGATCTTAAAAAGTGCAAACAAATACCGTAATTACATAAATCTGATCCTCAAATTTTAGTTATCACTTAAAGATGCACTTTACTTAATTCATTTTACAGTTCAAGATGCATTTACCATGTAATACTTCTCAGCTTGTCCAAACCATTGTGTTATGTCCTCAAGCTCTGGAAGGAGCTTTCCAAAGTCTAAAACCTGATGATGTCTTGTAACAGAAAATATGTGACTTCAGGAGTTGAGTTGGAGAGAAGCTATTTTAGTATGACAACTATAAACACCATACCAAAAAAGTGAATCATGATTTATTGATTATTGAATCAAAATTCTTACAGCCAAAAACAACATTCTGTCAGAGGCTATTTTATAATAAATTTAGGTTTTCACAGAATAATCAATACTCAATTGACATACAGACAGTAGGCTTTTTTTAAACCCCGAGAGCATCCACAGATCTTTGGAAACAGTAATTGTCATAAATACATTTTGCATTCTGGCAGAGCCCAAACAAGCAATAAAATCTTTCCTTGGCAGTCATTTCGCTGATATATTACATTATATTCAATAAGAAACTGATGACTCGTGGTACAATAATAGATAATACAGTGATCTGCAGTCAGGAGCATTAAATCAGATACTGTTATATTCCATTTTTGACTTTATCTCTGCGATGAGTCTCCTCAGCCACCATCAAACAGCAAGTTAATGTGTGTATTTGTACATTTTTGACCACATGCAAGCAGAAATAAGACCCACACCTCTCTTCAATCACCACACGTCTGGTCTGGTGCTGCAAGACATGTTTTTTGTTCATGATTATGTGACGAAACACAACACATTTTTAGCTGCGTTACAACAAAATAACCATAGCCGAGACTAAAAGCACACGCAGGACCAGCACGTGTGTATATTTTCGTGAGATATCTGCCCTGCTTTTATAGTATGGGACAATATGGGCCACATCTCACGTGGAGCATATCGCGGGAGTCCTGTGCCTGCAGGACACCCCTTCCTCCACTAGGTGTCCATCTTGCCCTTGTCACAGCTGAGGGCTCCCCTTCAGGATGCACTTTTCTGTCTGATACTTTAAACTCAACTGATGCAAAGGAAGACACACTACCATTTTTATTTGCCCAGGTTTTGGAAGTGTCAATTGTAGGTGACACCCTGAAGCCTCTCCCTCTGACACTGCTTGGATCCCTTTTCCCACTTTTGACACTGGAATCATCCAAAAAGGGATCTGAATCGCTCCCATGTGGCATGTTATAGTAGGTGCACTTTGGAGTTTGAGGCTTCGCCATCTCCTCAAGCTCTGATGAGGATATGGCCGCGAGAGGGTTGTGCTGGGTGTTGCAATGAGACGGGGAATCCTCTTGACCTGTATCTTCAGATGTGCTATCTACCTGATCGTACATTCCCAGGGAGACTGGTGGAGATTTTCTGATGAGGTGATTCTCCTTGAGCAGCCATCTACCTTGGTCGATTAGTACCCCATCAGGTGAGTCTTTTTCCGGGGTACAGGAAATGCACTGTGTGGCCTCTATGGCAGGATCGGTGTCTGCCTTTTGTGAGCTAGCAGCACTGAAGTAAGACAGATCCTCCTTTGAGGCTTTAGTGCCCGAGTCGTGAGAAGAAAAACTCCCTCCACTTTTTAGCTGGGAATGTTGCAAGACTTCTGTATTGCTTACATTCGACGGTTTGGAGTCAGCTCGCTCCACATTTGTTCTCCTGATAGGGATGTCAGCCTCTTCTCCGCTCTCTGAGACAATATCTACAGACTCCTGAGTTTTATATCCACCACTCTCCGACGTCTCTGGCCTGTAATCGGACAAACCTGAGGTGCTCGGGCTCGGGAGACGCTTCAAACCGTAGGAATTATCCTTTCTACATTTTGGAATGACAGATTGTTTATTTTGTGTAACCCGGGCGCTATCTGGCTCTATCCTGACGTTCCCCCGAGCGTCGTACGTGAATATGAGTGAAGAGGACTGCAGGGCAGAGTTAACAAAGTCAAGTAACTCCTGTGATATTTCCACAGGATGTTGTAGAGTGCCGCTTCCTTCCTCGCGAGGCTCCTCTCCATCGTCTGTTTCAAATTCATTTACAGTGTCTGTCCCATTGCCTTTATCGTCCTCACACTGACAGTCAGAGGAATATTTGGTTGGTGATTCAGTGTTGTGTTCTGCCACCTTCGCGTCTGCATTTGCTTCATCACAGCTGCTCTGCTGCTGCAAATACGAGGCCTCCTCGAGTAGGTTTTTACAAACCGCACCACCGGCAATACTGTCGGCATCTTCAGAAGCATTTTCTTTCTCTGCCTCCTCCTTTGATTCTTGCTCTTCCGTCTTGTCTAAGCCCTCATTTAACTCATTATTTTCATTTTCTTCATCACCTTCCCTCTCTTTGTCTTCTAACATTTGCCCTGCTTTCATAGTTTCTTCAATTTTCTCAACAACTTCTTTCTCTCCTACTGATTCCTCCTGAAGACTATCTACTGTGTCCTCCGGCTCTTTCCTGCTCTCTTCACTCTCATCACACTTTTCTTCCTCTTCCATATTCTTGTCAGTTTCTTCTGCTTCATCTTCCTCATCTGTAACCACCTGATCCTCTGTATTTATAACCTCAACATCCTCACCATCCTCCACCACCTCTTGTTCTCTCTCATCTTCCTCCTCATCGTTTTCCTCACTTGCCACCTCCGTTTTTTCCTCTTCCTCAATAACCTCCCGCTCTACATGTTTCTCAGCAACTGCATCTGTGTCCTCCTCCTCCTCCTGAATCTCTTCAATTATATTTTCTACATCATCTTCTTCACCTTTCTCCTCAATAACTTCCTTAATTTCCTCTCCCTTATTATTTTCTTCCTCCTCCTCCTCCTCTTCTGCTTCTTCAATAATATTTCTTATACCCTCTCCATCTGTCTCCCCCATAGCCTCATCTGCTTCTTCTTCCTCGTCCACTTCTTTAATATTCCCTACTTCCTCTCCTTCATCTGTCTCCCCAAGAAACTCATCTGCTTCGTCCTCTTCATCCTCCTTCACTTCTTCAATTATATTTTCTTCTTTCTCTCCTTCATCGGATTCCTCAATAACCTCACCTGCCTCTTCTTCAGTCTCGTCCCCTTGCCTCTCCCCCTCCTCCCCCTTTTCCCCCTCATCAGCCTCATCCTCCCCTTCCTCAGTCTCCTCATCACCCTCTCTCTCATCTGTCTCTTCAACACTATCATCCTCTCTTGCTTCTTGAACTTTTTCATCCATTAACACCTCCTCTGCTTCTTCTAGTTTCTCCCCATCTTCCTCCTCATCCACTGTCATCTCTTCCTCTGTTCCTTCCTCCACTTCTTGGACAGAGTCTTCGTCCTCTACACTTCCCTTTTTCACTTCCCATTCCTCATGCGATTCCTTGTCATCCACTTCTGTCACTGCCCCCTCTTCTGCCTCTTCCTCCCTTTCTCCCTTTTCAGTTTCTTCACCATCATCATCTATCTCTTTTGTGTGTCCATCCTCTCTGTCATTCTCCACCTCCCTAACCTCGTCGACTTGTTCCTCTTCTTCCTTGTCATGTTCTTTGTCTGTTAAGGTCTCATCTCTGTCTGTCTGTGATATTTCTGGTTCTTTATCAGGTTCCTGGCCTGACTCAGAATACACAGATTGCATTTTCTCTAATGTATCTATCTCTCCATTATCATTACCCGGTTTTGTCTGAGTAATGTCCTCAGCTATGGAGGTAGTATCAGGCTCCGGTGATTGTTTTGTTTCATTGTTACATTCTTCAACACATTTTTCCACATTGTCCTCTGAGTCTGACTGGTTTCTTTCGGTTTCTACAAAAGTGCTCTCCTCTACAGGGTAAAAACTTTTAGCTTGTTGGATTGTTGAAGAAATCTCTGCTCTGAGGTCTTGTGGCATATTCAGCTCATCCATCAGCTCTTCAATATTCTCGAACGCATCGCCCCCTTCGGAGAGAACATCCAAGGCAAATTCTGTATCTGAAAATTTGGGGGACAGCGGCTCACTTTCGAGCCTTTCTCTCAGATTCTGGAAATCCTTCCAGCGTTCTCTGAACTGGGAAGATGCTCTGCTCTGCAGATCCGTCAAACTTGCCCTCAGCTCTTGCTCATCCTCGATGGCAGAAATTTTCTGCAGGGATTCCATCATCAGCATGGCCTCGGATTGGTTGTCGTCTTCCAGCTCAGATCCGGTTAGGTTATCTCGCAGAGTCATCACCGACAAGAATGACACGAAGGCTTTACACGACGAGCCGAACACTGACGCCACTTGTGTGGAGAAATCAGGAAGGCTGTTGGACTTTTCGAGGTTGGATGTTGTGTTGGCTTCACACGCACTTCTGATACAGTGAATAGATGAATACAGTTCATGCAGGACATGTTTTGTATTTGCTTTTGGATCCATGAGGTTGGCTGTAGATGAAGACGATCCACTGGCAGCCGGACCAATGGCCTCTGCAGATTTGTGTGGCCTCAGTCTGTCTTCCTGTTGCACAGGGTCGACTCTGACACTCGGCATTGAAACACACAAACCTTTCACGTATGGTTCACTGTGCAGCAAAGCTGTAGCTTCACGACAATGAGCTACTGAAGCTGATTTCTTTATAGCATCACCGGGAGATAGGTAACAATCGTCTGGATGAGTCTGGCATTCACTCTTTTCATCTGATTCGGAATCATCGCCCAGCTTAAACAGAACCTTTGTTGGAGGCTGTGATTTATCTGCGATGGCCTCCTCAGTGTGTGGCACTGGGCCTGGACTGACTTTCTCCAACCAGTTCTCAACATATTGGTGGATTTCAAAGGGGGAAGGATTGAGAGAAGGCATCAAACTCTCACTTAACTCTAAAGACCTTTTCGGTGATGGTATTCTGCTTTCAGTCATGGATTTGGGCTTGCTAATTGTCTTTTTGCCTGGCAAAAGGGATTTCTTGGGTTGTAAAATGTCTGACAGGTTCTTCTTCATTTGAGGCCTCCCAGTTGGAGTGTTTACATTATGGCCATTATCTTTAGCAGCTAGTTTACTCATGTTTAGTCTCTGAGGTGGGGTCCTTCTCATATTTAACAAGGCTTGCTCTTTCCTGGGCATCTTTTCATCCTTAATCGCTTTCTTAATTTGAGGCTTTTCTGCTCCTCTACTCTTTTGACCACTTTTAGCACTTTCGGATGAACTTGAAGTCTTTTTTTCCACACTGGCATTGCTGTTGAGCTTGTCTGTAGATGAAGGTTTGCTATTTTTGGGGGGGCTAACTATGCTTTGTTTTTGCTTTTTATCTGAGCTGCTCGTTGAACTTAAACCCTCCTTATTCCGAGCTGGTTTAATTGTCTTTTTCTTTGTCTCACTTTTAGGAGTTTTGTCTTTTTTTGCTGTCTCCTGTATTTGGGAGTTTGTTGCAGTAATCTCACACGTTGGAGTTACTGGCTCTGATGACAATGACAACATCTCCTCTTTCTGTCTTTGTTGTGAGTGAGTAGTAGGTGGCTGCCAGCTAACATCTATATCACAATCATTCCTGGATGAACGCCGCTCTGATTCGGTGGACGGTTTGCTTTCTGGCGCTGGAGTGGAACCATGCTGGGGTACACTATCTGCGCTGTATTCCTCATTTGCAAAATAGTTGTCGTAGCAGCCTTGACTCTCATAAATATGCATTACAGTTTCTGTCACCTCCATCCCATTATTCTCTATCTGAAGAACCTCAGCTACTCCCGACGACCTGGCGGAGGAGTTGGAGCCTTTGTTGCTCGCCCCTGCAGACGCCGTTTTCCTAGGTTTGGGGATCGGCCTGTTGCTGCTGCTGCTGTGTCTGACAATGCAGTATCCCTCAGTCTTCTCACCATCAGCCATCCTCTCCATGTAGGAATAATGTCCCAGGGTGCTCTCTTGAACCCCTGACTCTGTCACCGTCTTCACACTCTCAACAGACTCCTTCTTCAAAACGTGGCATGGTCCTGGTGTAGGTGTGCGTTTGAAACCAGTTTTTGCTTTTCCCAAAGCCATGGATGTGTAGCCCTCATGTGCTTGCTGGTCCTGAAAGTCCACACCCTTTCCAGGTCCAGCGGGATGGTTCTCCTCTCTCATCTCATCCTCACTGGCGCTTGAAGAGTTTTTGGCAATGGTGTTTGAGTCAGGTGAGCTGTTGCCTGACTCAGAAATCAAGGCACAAACTGTCCCCTTGCTAAGGCTGGAGCGGCTGAGTGTGGTGGTCCAGTGGAGCATCTCCTCCTCTTTAATGGTCAGACGAACTTTCATCTCCACGGTCATGCTACCATCTTGATTCACACGGAAAGACTTTTCAATGTCATCGTCCTGAGGTACAATGGAAGCATGATGCTCATTATCTACCCTCCCGGTCCCACACGTCTCCAAGGAAGCGTGACGATGGTCGACTTCTGTCTCAAATGATCTGCTGTGGTGATGCAGGTGGCTGTTGGTGCTTCCATTTCTAGACATGTTTATCTGATTGACAATATATCTCTCTGATGATAAGGAAAAATTCCTTGAGCCTCTTCCACTCGATAAAGATTTGTTGTTCTCTTTGGTTGAAAGTGTTTGTGAAAGAGAGGGGGAGAGTCAAAGAGAAAATAAAATCATATGTACGAACATTATAAAAGCATAATGGAGTACTCACATTGTATTGTACATTGCATTGTATTTAATTAAGACAGCATATGTCAATTAACAGTAGTACTGACTGCAACTTACCGGTTCTGGGCTGCAACATAGGTGGTTCCACAGTATCCACATACATTACTTGTGCCATCTGGCTCGCTCCGTGAAAACTGTAGTTTCCTAATCTGAATGGCTCGTTGCCTGCTGCCACGACGACTCCAGTGCACAGGATAAGTCCTGCAAGACCATCGATCTAAAAGAGGAGCGGAAACCATTTTCATTACACTAGGCACTTTAAATATTCAATATGCTTTTTAACAACAGTCATAGATTATAAAGCATATTATAATGACTTATAAGGTCAAGTACCAAATACTTTATAATTGCTAGATGCTGAAGAATTATAGTGTATACATAGAGTAGTGTGTAAATGTGTATTTCTCTACTGTCACCATGTTAACTGTGTGGACCCCAGTAAGACAAGCAGCTGAGATGCAAAAGTGAATGGGGATCTTACTTAAGAAACAAACAGGAAGTCTGTTCCTGTTGTTAAAGGACACATGGAAAAAGGGATTACGGAGCGATAACTCACTAGGAGGTAAAGGTTTTGATAGCCCCTCTTAGCACTTCTTGGAATACTTAAAATGTGGAAAGTAACAGGATTAAAGCCTTGATTCCTAATTCCTGAAATAAAAACTACAGTGAAAATTTAGCCCATAACAGTTACTATATTTGGAAGCTTTTGTGGACATGAATATAGTATCACCCACTATTTCTTTGTTCAATAAAAGCTCAATCAGAGATACAATGATTATACAACCATAACAATTCTTGATGGCATCCAAATCTTGATGCTTTTATAGACTTGAAACCTGACCTGAAAACAAAAGTGAAAGCTCTGGGACAAGTGAGTAAGTGGACCTTTAGTTAAGATTGTTTTGTCAAGAACTGTCAAACTTGACTTTTAACGCAAGTTTGAACGTCTACAGTTCCATGATAACTGAGGAAACTGACCGTGTCAGTTGAAAGCTCTGGAGCTAGAGAGTAAGTGGATTGTTATGATGTCGGGTTGTGTCTGTTAGTCTACAGCTTTCTGCAGTCTTTCAGACTATAAGACTATCCTATTTGTGTAACACAGACATACCTTTGTGTAATACTTGTATGGTCTTAAGTATCTTTAAATAGAAAGTATATTCAAAGACAACAACAGAGGTGCCATGGATTAAAACGGCATGGCGCTAATTGAAGTCGCTAAAACATTTCCTCGTTAAATACTCAAAGTGAAATGAAAAATATATTTTCCAAATTCTGACCTTGTGTCCCTGTGTTACTTGGTCATTTATCTCTTCGCTAAATATGTCAGACAATCATCACATTTTGAGTTGTTTCTTTTGTATCAAAATCTGTGTGATTTCCTGTAAAATGTAAAAATATTTTTGGCGACTCATCTTAAACTCGGAGCTGGTTGCATAAATATATAGAATCAAATGTGATTCAGGGTTACTAGCTAACCAAAACCTTCATATATAACACCAATATAAACACTATTAGCTATCAGGTAGCTAGCAGAGTAAAAATCATATTATAATGTGTGTTTGAATTTCAGCTGGCAAAGATTTTGTTCACATTTCCAAGCAATATTGTCAAGGTCTAATTTATTTGTTTCGTTTCTCCCTCATCCTCATCATTACAAAAAAAAATTGAAAGTTTTAAGTATTTCTTATCTGGGCACATCTGGGTTCTCCACTGGTTGCCTGTTTCTAGTCTTTATGCTAAGCTAAGCTAACGGACTGCTGGCAACAGCTTTATGTTGAACTGACAATTATGAGAGTGGTATCAATCTTCTCACCCAACTCTCTGCAAGAAAGCTCATATAAGTTAATAGTATTTTACAAAATTACAAACTATATTTAAGCACTTTTACCCATTAAAACATCATATAGACCAGATAAAGCTACACCAATTTCCCAAAAGAGTCTGCTCATGATATTTTCAGGAGTTGCTCTGAATCATAATTTTTCAGTTTCCAAAGTACTTACTCTTCTGCCATCTGTAGAAAAGAGTTTCAGCACTGGGAACTGCAGGATCTGGGAGAGGTAATCCAGTAAAGCATCAAATGTTGGTGCTGTTCTTCTCTGGAGCACAATTGTGCGTTTAACAGTGGGATCCCTATTCCTGATGACAACAAGCCTCTTTGGTGTCCGTACTGCCACCCTCTCAGGGATCTTTGCAGGCCTGCTGGTGATGACTTCGTTCCTTCTGCCAAACGGACCAAACTGGGATCCCTGTCGTCTCCGTCGCCCTGCGCTGAGGAGTCCGGTGGCATTCCACGGTACCTGCCGCCGGTTCACCTCATCCAGGTTTAATGGCTTCACCCGTTTGTGATCAGAACACACATACGATCCGCCGTCATGTAAGTCATCTAAAGCCTTAACCAGGTTGGTCCCGCGAGGTGTGGTGATGGTCCTCACTCCAAATGCCAGAGGCACTTTCTTGGCCAGAGCATCCAGTAGAGCGTCAAATGTCTTGAAGGTGCGGGCGTTGATGACCATGCGATGTCCACTGAACGTATAGTCTCCACTTTTGTAGAAACATACTCTTTTAGAAGCGGAGGGATCAGAGATCGGCTGTAGGGGTCGGGAGGGTAATGTCTGCCTACTGCCTGAGGACAATTCCTCGGCAGGTGGCTCCTGGACGGGTGTGTTGCTCATCTTGTGTGATGGTGGCTAGAAAGAGAGCAAAGAGACGGAGGAAGCTCATCATTTGTTACTGCAGTCATCATCAAATTATCCTAAATTTTGCTTAAGGAGTGATACCTCACCAAAAGCTTTGAGTATCATGCAGATTTTGGAGCTTAGAGCATGTGTACATAGTAAACGACAACCATGCATGACTTAAAGTTTGTCCAGTTTGTATATTACTCCATTTTCTCTCTGATTTGATAAAGTCAACATGTGTTCTATTGTGTATTTTCAGCTTTTCCTTAAAATGCAGCACTTTAAAACACTATCAAACATTACGTACGCACATACGCACATATATATATATATATATATATATATATATACCTCCTGATATTATGCCACTATAATGTCAACTATATAATGTCAACAACACCTATATATATATATATAGGTGTTGTTGACATTATAGTGGCATAATATCAGGAGGTATAAATACAGCGCGGTAGAAAAGAACATAATTTGTACATTAAGGGGATAACACCTTGTATAAGAGCACAGAGCCTCTGTTGGTTAGTTTGTTTTAGAAGTTCAATAACTTGTATAATAATCTACATTAAAATGAAAATAGTCAATGTTTTTTATAACAGGTTCTACATTATTTATGTTAAAATTGTTCCTGTGAACAACACAAGTCTAGATGTATACACCGATTTAGAAAGAGGCCATACGCACCTGAAACATATAAACTAATTCAACTAATTACACCCTGTATATACTTAAGAAATGAGCAAACAGAAATTAAATCAACAAGACTTACCGTATATCTCACATTTCACCTGAATAATGGCGGCTAAAACAGCAGAAAGTGTGCCTCCGTTATTCCTCAGAGCGCTGGTCAAAGCCTCTCAGCGGTGACGGAGGGCTATTTTGGGACATGCAACATCATGGCCAATTTGCTTAATCTTTGCTCACACTTAATCAGCATATCAAGATAACAAATTAAGTAAACACAGACAAACTGTAGCACAGTAGACTGAACTTTTATCAGAATGAGATTCAATCACAAATAGATGTCAATATCATATAATAATATATATTTTGCTGAAAGAGTAGGGCTTGAATTGTATTTGGTCAACTGACAGTTTTACACCATAGTAAATGTGTCTTGTACGTCTCAATAGAAATAAGAAAAAAATGTTCTCTTTAATCATCATCCATAAATTTCTCTCTTGTTATTTGTACTAAAATATTAAGAGGGAAAGTAGCTCAGTGAATACACTAAAAGGATTAGTGAGCACCAGATTAATTGAAGAATGAGGACGAAGATGATGAAAGTTCCTAAAGATATATGAACTCTCCATGTGAAATTGTATGAGTAAATCTTTACCGCTCCAAACAGATACCACAGGCGGCTAGGACTCTTTCTCGTTTGCAAGCAGCCTACATAATCAGATTTGAGAAGTCTTGTCCTAATAGGGATTAGGTTAAAGATTTTGCGCACTGGCTGACAGCATGAGGCAGAATAAGGTCTTAAGAGAGCACTTTTACCCCACAGCAGGTCATAAAAATCCACCATCACATTTCAGAACACACAATGAACCCATTTTTGCACCTGTTGAATATCCTAGTGAATGTAATAAACAAGAAATGTGACCATAATTGTGTAAATACTGCAGCCTTGTGTCCAAACTTAGAAGGCAAACATGGTACATCCAACGTCTGTACCTGTTGTAGACTTTTATTCAGTGGCTAATGATTTAATTGCATCATGGGGTGAGAGCTGTGTCACTATACTGCAGTTACCAGACACTGTGCCAATTATAAACTGTCTCTTAAAGAGTAAAAGCTGCTAATACCTCCCACTAGCATGTGCAAGATGGAGACTGTCTGGTTGGGGTTGACTGAAGGACAGGCCTGTGTAGGTAAAACAGAATCCAGAAGTTCCAAAACATCATGTATTTAAAGTGTAGATAATCATAATAATTAAAGCTTCATTATACTTTCGTCAGGGTTTTACCAGCTCTTGTAAACTGATGAAACATAACGTGAATTTTTGTACCTTTTTGTACTGTATACTGTATATTTTATTGACTATAATTAGCAGCACATTGCATTTTTTATTCCGTTCAATAATTAAAATAATTTGCAGTGATTGCCTATAACCTTTAATCACTAGGTGGCAATGTCACATGCTGATCTGTTTGGATTAGTAAGATCCAAAATAGCGAGTCTCTCGGTGCCACATAACTGCAGTATAAGATCCAACAGTGTGCGATCAACAAGGCTTGGGTCACAGGTTTGATCTGCACAACAGCCATGCTTTCATCTGAAGCCATGAGTCCCGTCAAAGGCCCTTAGCAAGACTGAAGCTCTTTCACTGACTGTTTATTACAAAGAATAATACAGTTAATTAATACTGGGAAATGCTGCTTGGGGGAAATATATATATTTAAGACCCTATGTACCTGCAACTTATTCTTGTTAAATATTCTTTAAAAAATAGTTCAAACTCTAGGTAAAATGATCCAGTAATTAACAAGAAAATAGAGGAATGTCTGAAAAAATACAAAGGCTACAATATGAATTTTTTTTCTGCCTCCTTATCCTGAGCAGATGTTGTTGAATGTTAATTGTGATCCCT
The DNA here is from genome assembly GCF_023349555.1 of Cebidichthys violaceus. NCBI lineage: Eukaryota > Metazoa > Chordata > Actinopteri > Perciformes > Stichaeidae > Cebidichthys > Cebidichthys violaceus. The sequence goes on from NW_027176964.1 coordinate 11,124,471, forward strand.
CAAATGTATCTTGTGAGCCTGCTATGAATTATTATTTGCATTATCTATCAATCTGGCAATAATGTTCTCGACTAAGTGGTTAGTGTATATATACATCATGTAAACCATCCAATAATATTACAAAAAACGTGAAAAAAATCCCATCACAGTCCCAAAACCACAGAAATTCCATTTAATACCATACAAAATAACATTTGAGGCATTTTTGCCAAAAATAACTTGTAGCCATTTAATTTTCGGTCAATCGACTTATTGTTTAATAAATGAATCGTTTCAGCTACGTACAGAACATTTAAAACTTTCCATCAGGTAAACAACTAATGTAAAAACATGAGACGACCCAAACATTTATTTGAGAACTTTGACAAATGTTTCCAGCAACAAGAGTCCATTGCTGGCCCAATCAGAGATACAAGTGCCACTTTGGCGCTATCTATCGACAGATGGTGGTATTGCCAAAATGCAGGCCTTGTTTTGGTAGCTGGAGGACAGCGGTTTGTACAGAACTAGAGGGAAATACTGACGTATATCTGGGTATTCTTAAATAATGTGTCCCCTTTTGGCTTTGTCTGATAAATAAGTGGTAGTGAATAGCCTACTTAATGCTCTGACTGCTTCCAGAGGAATCGTGGGTTCCGAAACGATTCACTCTCCCTGAAGTCATCATGCATCGGCTACTCAGGTCTGCTCCACGGTGGAGGGTCAGTGTGCGGTCCCCGGTCCCTCAAGTAGACGCCGCCGCTCTCAATTCGTTCGCGTGGTGTCTTTTGTCGCGAATTTCTGTTCCTATTTGCGCCCGTTTTATTGGATATCATCAGATCATTCAACATGGGCAAAAAGGAGGAAGAGGACATAATCAGAATAGCGAAGAAGATGGATAAAATGGCGCAGAAGAAAAACGGGGTGAGATGTCCCGAGAAGAATGGATGCTTCCCTCCAGCCTGCTGATGTTGATGTGTGGCTAACGTTGGCGCTAATGGGCTGTTTATGGGGTTAGCTGAAGACTGTCCAGCTAATTAATCCTCTAGCCATTTCAGTACTGTACCAGTGTGTCATTTCACCAGTTGACTCCACGGTTACCCTAAACAATAAGCTCCATGGTCACTATACCTGCAGTTTGGCTAGCCGCTAACAGCTAGCTTTAAAGTCTGTTTATATGAACGGCACCTCTATGTGTTGCTAGAAACTAGCCACATAGCAGCTAGCCTTGTGCGCTACAGCGCAATAACATGCTGGATGTTGTCATTTTATGAAAACCGAAATTAAGTAGTTAACGTTATTTAGATATCGAAATATGAAATATAATCATACAATTATACTCACGATTTCTGTTGTGTTTTGGGACTTTGGAAACGCTTGACGTTAACTTTTAGCCGCCAAGCTAATGTAATGTTACTAAGTTGCATGTAATGTAACGTTAATGGGGCCACAAGTAAGAATTACTTTAGTTATCGATTATTGCTCCAATTAAATTCGATCATTTGGTCTTTACAATGTTAAGAATGTCACAGAACCCAAAGTGATATAATTACATTTATTCTTATGTCTAACCAAAAGTCCAAGAAATTCCAAGAAAAATATAAAGTTTGATATGACTTGAGTTAAGGAAAGTCAGCAAATCATTTGAGACCCTAGAACAAGCTAATATTATTAAATTGCACTTGATAATTCACCCTAACGATTAATCAGTTATCAAAACAGTTGTAGTTTCAGTTTCTGTCATTGGGCTAATCATCACCCCAAATACATTACTTTCATTTAAACCCAAGAGTAATAACTAGGCTAGTTAACAACAATGTTGCCAAACTTGCATCTGAAGTATCACTGTTGATGAATAGAACTCCAGTAGAATAATCAAGTATAACTTCACTGTGAGCTCAAGATTCATAAGAAACCAACTCTGACCACGCTCTCCTCTGCAGGCCGGGGCTTTGGACTTATTGAAGGAGCTGCGAAGTATCCCCATGACTCTCGAGCTGCTTCAGGTATCTTGGCTCATTTCTTCTTGAGGCTCACCATCAGTGCTCAAACCCTGTACCGTTGACACACTGTCTTTCCACAGTCTACCAGAATCGGGATGTCCGTTAACGCCATCCGAAAGCAGAGCACAGACGACGAGGTCACATCCCTAGCCAAGGCCTTGATCAAATCATGGAAGAAGCTTTTGGGTATTTGCTTTTTAATTTTACTTAAACACGAGTGAATTGTGTTGTTACGTGTCATACTTCTGGAGAGATCTTTTCATGTCCCAAGTTGTTATGCTTGATCGTATCGAAGCCAATCTAACCGATTTTTTTTGTCACTGATTGGCTTTGTGAAGTCCAAGCCAATTTTGATCCTTTGCTTATTGTAACACATCGCGCTCTGGGTACACCAGCTGTCAAACATGTCCTGTTGGACTATATAAAAGTAATTTGTATCTATTTTCAACCCACAGTGTTGTAAATGAGGTGTTCAGCAGCACATAGACATGAACAGCAGCCAACACTTTCAGTGAAGACATCACACTGGTGGCATGCCTCAGCCATTTAAGTTTGAGATATTGTGTAACATAGGAGTAATATATCATGATATTGTTCGTATTTAATACCCTTATTAGATGTGTATGCCCAAGATTTTTTTTACTGTGTCTTCTTAATGTAGAGTTACTCAGCTGGCAAGCATACGGACGTATTGACACTCTTTATTTTAATGTAGGTCTTCGCTAGTGTCGCTCTCTTCTGTTGTTTTCTTACTTGCTTGATTTCTGCCACTTGTGCTCCAGACGAGCCTGGCAGTGGAGACAAACCTTCAGATGAAAAGAGGAAAGAGCAAACGACACCGGTTTCTCCCTCACAGGGAAGCCCAGAAGCAAAAGAAGAAAGGTAACAAGAAGATAATGTTTTGTTTCGTTTTTTAGTACGTGTAGGAACATTACTGAGCGTTGACACGTTCGTTTGTTTCTTGCTCCCACAGCAGCTCGAGCAGTAACTCCAGCAGCAAGAGTGAGCCCGCTGAAGTTTCAACCAACTCATTGATCAACACCTTTCCTCGTGCCCCCACCACCTCCGACTCTATCAGGGTCAAGTGCCGAGAGTTGCTGGCCCAAGCACTACAGGCAGGAGGTAATCCTGTTCTTATAATAATGTGGACAACACATTTTCAACATAAGATGTCTGTTGTTGTGGGTCGTTGCTATTGACTTTATTTAAAGTAGCTGTCATTTTATGTCCATCCTCTGACTTTCTTTATGTTTTTTCCAGATGATCATATTGCTATTGGTGCTGATTGTGATGAACTTGGAGCACAGATTGAGGAAGATATCCTTTTATATTAAATGGAAAGCATATGTTAAAGTTTTTAAATTCCTTCTATAATTGTTTTTTAGATGCCAGTGATACCAAATAAGCTCTTTAGAGACGTGCCTCATTATTAATTAATCTTATAATCTAAATTTAGGTCCAGGGACCCCTTGCTATAAATTATAAAATTGTGCTGCATCATTAAAAAGTTTACCAATTGCCCCATTAAAACAAGCATATACTCCCACCCACTTTAGCGTTGGACCAATAGAAATTCTGATATGATTGTGACACGTCAATCTGTCATGAATCACCACTTAACACTGTTGTGATAACCTCCATTATGCTTTGATCAGAGCTTTCCGTCAATGATTTGAATAAGTTTGTTATTTCAAAGTTGAAGCGCTTACTAAAAGTCTGCTTTAGATAAGTACATTTAAACATCTGGACTCAGTGGGACTATTCCAGTCTTCATGTTGTTCATTTTCTGAAATTATAAGATCAGTTACTTGAAAAGTGTAATTGCTGTCAAGACCCTCTGCTTAAAGGTATACGTGGTATGACATGATTCAAATTGAAATGCGTTTCCGTTTATCACGATGAAATAGGTTTGAAGTATCTAGCTTGAAAAGTTTTTTAATATAAATAGTGCCGATGTCATCTAAGTGTACAAATGGTAGAAAGCATATGCTTAAACAGTGTTACGATAAAGACAGGGTCCTTGGAACATTGTCCCGCTTCTAAGCGGTTTCCTCTTTCCAAGGTAATGTCTTTTGTCTAAATCCCTAAAGTATTAAACAGAGAAAAATAAATGATCCTCACTGGCTGCAAACAGAGAATGTGAACATTTAAATAACAGAAATTCTGATGGATTCTAATTTAGTCTCATAACTAGTTTATCCATTAAATGTTTCAGCACAAATGCACCTAAAAGGCCAGAGTCATCAATGTAGTATAAGGCTCTACTTTTTTTATTTTTATAATGAAGCATAAAAAAAATAAATTGTCAGATTGTATTCCTTGACCTGCCATCACTTATCTTTCAAGAGTTTAAGAACACAGACCCGAAATACAAGAACCGCATACGGAGCCGAATCTCGAATTTGAAGGATATGAAGAACCCTAATCTAAGGAGGACTGTGCTATGTGGGAGTGTAACCCCCGAGCGGATGGCTAAGATGACCGCAGAGGTTTGTGGGCTGTTGGTGGCTTTTTATCTCAGAGATCCTGGAACTGGCACACACTCAGTAGCATAGTTATCCCAACACTTGTTGCAAATTCTTCTTAAAGTTTTGCTTCCTTGTCGGTATAATATTATCCCACGGTGCATATCTGTTGTTACATCAGTAAAATACATAAATAATGTACTTAAAGGCATCATAAATGACTCTTCTGTTTCTGTAGGAGATGGCCAGTGATGAGCTGAAAGAAATGAGAAAAAATTTGACCAAAGAGGCTGTCAGGGACCACCAGATGGCCACCACTGGAGGAACTCAGACGGATCTATTCACCTGTGGAAAGTGCAAGGGGAAGTGCTGCACCTACACACAGGTACCGATCGCCGCTTGTGCTTCATTTTTGTGACGTTATGGCTGATAGTAACATCAGTTTACGGGTGTGGTTATGATCAATGTCACCACGGTGCTATTTACATGGTTTATATTGGTATGACCGCATTGTCATCAAGTAACTTAAGTTTGAGTTTTCCATGAATTCAGATCAGTTTGAACAGCAGCACTGCTGGTTCAGTTTGATGTTGTAATAAATGGGTTGTGCATGTTTTGTTTTTTTTGTCATTTCTAGGTTCAAACTCGCAGCGCTGATGAGCCAATGACCACGTTTGTCTTCTGCAATGATTGCGGTAATCGATGGAAGGTATGTCGTTTAATTAACGGGGGCTTCGTTGACTCAGTCGTGAAACCCGTCAGCTGACTGACTCGTTGTGTTTTATCGTTGGAGTTGTATGTGTCCCCACACATTACACGTGCGTCAATATTGTTTAGTTCCAAAAGAAATTTGGCCAATTTGGTCCTTCTCCTCTCCATGCAGACTTCACCTGCACACCTTTATTAAAAAGTCCCACCTGTGCTCAACTCAATGCTATTTAGCCTTTCAGCAGAAACCTGCATCCTGTTGATGCCTGAATGTTGTTGCAAATTGAAACTGAAACAATTAGTCGATTCATCAGTCTATTAAAGACAATGTATCTGCAACATCATTGATAATCGATTTACCTTTTTTTACGGATTTAATTAAGCAGAAATGTGTCTCAGATCTGAATATTTGCTGCTTTTCTGTTTTATATGATATTTGTTAATTTATTATTTATGGGGTTTGGACTGATAGTCAGTCCTATTTTTTATATTTTATAGACGTAACCTACGAGAGTAGGAAAATAAAATAAAGAAATTAAAAACCAACATAGGATTACACCACAGTGTTTTTTAATTTAACAAAAAAAATACATGTCGTAGTGTTTGTTGACTTACAATTTTTTTTTCTACCAGGTATTTCTGTATGGTTTGATCATCAGTGTTTAATGGAAATATTCCAATATCTGGGTGTTAATTTTGTGTTTTTTTGTGTCCTAGTTCTGCTGAATCTGCCCTGCACTCCGACAAGTAGCAAAATTCCTGGACCAGGTTGTCTCTCTGCAACAGATTGGAACTTTGTATTTTGTGGTACACAACACGCCATACAAAGATGCCACAGGTTACCGTTTGAATAAATATCCTGTTCATAGATTTGAGCTCATTGTCAGTTCCCCGATGCCCTCCCCCCCAAAATCTTTTACTATTGTTATTAGTTGTTTTTTGTCCACTGTCAAATATATGCGGTCAATCTTGTCTCATTCTCTTTTATCTGCATTTTTTATATGTAGTTTTAACACTTTGGACAATGTTGTTTTGCTTTTCCCTCACAACATTGCATTGTTTTATTTAATTGCCCAATAAAAATGTAATCCATTTGATTAAAAATAAGTGATTTTCATTAGGTTTCAGTCTCCTCTGGTTATGCAAGTCTTGAACATTATACTAATGCAATTAAGGATCTGAAAGGTGTGTGTGTGTGTGTGTGTGTGTGTGTGTGTGTGTGTGTGTGTGTGTGTGTGTGTGTGTGTGTGTGTGTGTGTGTGTGTGTGTGTGTGTGTGTGTGTGTGATATTCATCACATCAAAGTGAATGCTGATGTGTGCATATTAATCTGTCTAGGGACAGGCTAATGTTATTGGCAGAACCAGGGAAGACACACAATTGTTCCCTTTCCTCTTGGTTTATATTTTAATGGCCAGGTGCAACCACTCCATGTTAACAAGCAGCTATGCTTCCTCACACAAACTGAACCCAGATCAGTCGTACAAGATTAAGTCTGTTTAATCTTTTAACTTGAGGAACTAACTAATACGACATTAAGTTGTGTGCAACATGTTTGTTTTTTTTCTAATTCATGGTTATAAGCAATTTTCATAAGGACCCCAAACTGAACATTAGAGTTCAATGGTCACAAGCCCAAAAAGTTGGGAACTGCTACAGTAATGAACAGACAGACACTTGCACAATGAAAATAGTTTTGTACGCGTTTGCCTTCTTTCTTAGTATTTACGTTGATTGCTGATTGATTGAACGGTCCTTTACCGCTACATATCATTAGATAAGTGTCTTTTGGCCAAAATGTCATGTAATAACTATATTATTACATACATGTGAAGCTCAAGCGTGCAACATGCCGTATGTGTTTCACTATAGTTTTATTGGTTTCTTTGATAAGGGACAGTGCACATTAATTAAAAACATTGCTGAAATGAGCCAGAGTTATAGCCAAGAAGCTATTTGTCATCTGTAGTCCCAAGAGGCAGATGTTACAAAGTAAACCTAAAAACAGAATATAAGACTAAATTTACAAGGTTATACAATATTGTATCATTTAATCGTGACACAAAGCTTCTTACTAAATTGCAACTATTTCAATGGATATTTAAATCCATTAACCCATGAACAATATGAACTATAGTGATTTTCTTTATCTAGATTTACCTGATCTGCTTGTTTGATGGGGAAAGCTAATATTTTGGGCAAACATTGTTTACTGAACACACACATGCACAATGATGGAGTAATTTTGCTAATGTAACCTGCAAACCAATCAATTTATCTGCTGATATATTAAAATCCTTTAATACTTGCCACGAGATTAAGTGATCTAAGGCTCTCAACACTATTTGGATTTGTTGTGATAGTACTTGATGGTTGTGTTGTGTGGTTTTGTGATCAAATCATGCCAGAGTCGGTAAAATTATTGTGCTTTATTTTATCTTAATCAAAATGCCCACAAGTCATTATTTTCTTGGAGAGTAGCAGAAAAAAAACCGAAACCAAATACTGTAAACATTCACATTATTTGTTTTTTTTTCTTAAATGTATTCTTCAGTAAACTCAGCGCAAAATAACACATTTCATATAGTAAACAGAAGAAGAAACAACATTTATAGGCATCACTCCAAACCATTGGCTTAGATTGTGTTTTGAGGTTGATCTGCTCGGTGTAACCATCAGCTCAAATTGCACATAGTAAGTTATTCTAAGACAAGTAGAAGTGCCACCGTGAAGAACACGGGTTGGCGAGAAGTTCAGATCAAACAGCCTTATCCATTGATCTCGTTTGTCTTCAGCAAATAAAGACGTGTTGTCATCAACCTCCACCATAGTGTTTGGTAGCTCTACCAAAATGGACCAGTGTAGTCACGACTAAGGAATCAAGACAAAACATGTGATAATTTGGCCAAAGAGAGGGACAATTACCAGTAACCTGGCCTAATGCTCCCATAACCACTCTTACGGCATGAGTCTGAAAACAACTGTTGCCCATGAGAAAGATGTCATAAAATTGAATGTCAAGGCACTTCCCCATGTGAGGATCTTGTCTTTGAGTGACATGTTTGTGAGGCAACAAAGTAATTCAACTAAAACTATCAGAATACATTAACGTATTTGATTCTTGGCAACTCCAATTTCAGTCAATGGGAACGCTCTTGTTAAACGTATCAACACAGTTTACATGGTAGCTTTGGTGTTGCTGCTGACCTGGCCGGACCCCAGCGTCAATTTTTTAAAGTCAAAATCCTGCAGGGTGATACACAGATGACTCCACCAGCTGTCGAAAAATGTCAACCTCACGCACTTTAATTTACTCATCTGCAATTTATAAGTTTATAGTTCCCACATAGTTCGTATGTATTTAGGTTCTAGTTATTGGTCAAATCAAGAAGGTTGATACACTTCCAGTTCATTAACTCCAAACAATATAGTCTGATAAATGTAATTTTTTGTTTAACATTTCTCTCTCTGCAAACGTACCAGTTGACAAAAATGTAGAATTAAAGCAGATAGTTGTGGGAAATACTCTTACTCGCTTTTGTTTGATTAGAAAATCAATATCACTCTCAGATCTGTATGTTAAATTTGAAGCTACAGCTTGCAGCCAGTTAGCTTAGCATAGCATAAAGACTGGAAAAAAGGGGAAACAGCTAGCTAGGATAAAACAAATGAGATATCATGTTTGAGCTTTAGAGCTGCTAAAATGCAGATTTAGTTACCTTTGGACAGAGACCGTTTCCAGTCTTTGTGCTAAGCTAGTCTAAGCTAACCATCCTCTGGTTGTAGCTTTACATTTAGCAAACATATATGAAAGAGGTAAAAATAAATTGGGTTTAAATGTGGCAATTCCTTCATGAAATGTCCACCAAAACATTAGTACCAAGTTCCAGAAATTATTAGGAAATTACAGACCCATGAAATGAACCCACATTTCTACATTTTATGACAGTGACCTCACAGTGTAGTTGATTCCACGATATAACTTAAATACAATTTAAACTTGTTGGTTTTGTGTATTGGCAATAGATATCAATAAATAAAAAATACTTTATCTGATAAATAGAATAACTTAGGTTATTATGTCCCACTGGTAAAATTATATTAAAAGGTGTCCATTGAGTAACACTATATATATATATAAAAAAAAAAAAAAATAGGCAATCTTCTGTGGTTAAGACTGAGTATAGAAATTAACAATACCCTTCCATAATTGATTTGTGGTTCTTATGGAAACAAATTGCACACCGTGATTAGAGTCATCGTCACTTTCTGTGACTTCACTGATAACCACACTTTTTCAATCCCACACAGTTTTTACACAAACTGGAGTTGCCAAGTCGATGTCACAGGTACCAAAGTGTGAGGTTAGATAACAAAACAGGGTAAAACCAAGGTAAAATTATACAGTACCCCACAAAGCTGCCTGCAAGTAGAGCTAACATGTAGCCTTTGACTTGAGCTTTGATTTTCATACGCAGTGAATAGAACCAGGCGTTTCTACATAAAATACCCACAATTCCATTTTTACTATTTACAAACTCATAAATATATGTGTATATATATATATATATATACATATATATATATATATATATATATATATATATATATATATATATATATATATATACATATATATAGATATATGTATATATATAGTCTACAGTAGGAATCATTTCCCCCCCAAACAATCATACAAAAAACAACAGACCATAAAAAACTCTGAACACAAATAAAATAGATTATTTCTATCAAAAGAAAGAAAAATAAAACAGAAACAAAAATGTATTCATATTCCTTTGGAGTGTTTTGCTATGTTGATCTGTAGCAGTACTTGTGATGTCGAGCCCTCGGGAGTTTTGAGACCTGAGTGTCTTCGGTCAGGTGCAGATCACAATAGCGCTGAAATCCCTGGGAGGGGCCAGGCCCGAGGCCAGGTTCATGTAATCCTACACTGAACATACAAAGAAAATTTTAAAAAAGGGAATAAGGATTGGGGGGGAGAGGGGGATAAAGACAGTTAAAATATCACAGGTCATCACCACCCTAAGATTCGGGGGACTGCTCTGACAGAGTGTTGAGCAGGTTTTTGTAGGCTTGGGAGTTCATGTAGCGGGGATATGAGTCTCTTTGCATCAGTGTGTAGATCTGCAGCTGGGCATCTTCGAACGTCTGCAAGTTGGGTTCCTGCATGTTTCTGTTGATCGACTCACGTACACGGGAGTCAAGGCTCACCTGGGAGTCAAGAACAGGGGTTGGAATTAGGAAGAACAGCAAGTGCACATTCTCAAAGACAAGCTGTCTATGAAGGAAAAGTTTGACCTTTTGAGAAATAGGCTTATTTGTTTTCTTAATGAGAGTTAGATGACAAAATTGATACCACTCTCATGTCTGAAGTAACTATGAGTCAGTCGTTTAGCTTAGCTTAGCACAGAGACAGGAAATGGAGGAAACAACTTGTGGATTTTGTTACTTTTGGACAGAGCCAGGCTAGCTGTTTCCAGTCTTTTTGCTAAGCTAAGCTAACCAACTGTATATTTACCGTACACAGACATGATAGTGGTATCAATAGAAACAGAGCTCAACGCCGCATACTGTGAAAAACCACGCCCACCGGATGGGAAAACAATCGCCACCACGAAATGCAACACGCTAACAAATTGCCTGTAGCTAAGTAAAAACATCAAATTTCAGTATAAAGGATTTTTTTTAAGCACCATATGTCTACCAAGCATGCAGTTTGGTAACTAAAATGAAGATGGGATAGGTCAAGTTAGCTGTTTGCTAATGTTAGCTATGTGTTAGAAAGTTACTGTTATTAGCTAAGGCACGTGCAAACATAACACTGTATAGCTTTCTGATGTAACGTTATCCACATTCTACTATAACTCAGTTTGAATGCTGTCAAAGTGATTTAGCGTAATTTACAGAAATATATTAACCCTTAAATTGACATTTGAACAAAATGCTTGCTGCACGTAAGCATACTGGGTTTAAGGATCCCCTCAGTTTTACCATTCTGCCGATGCCTCACGTCTTATTGCCCGTATTCTCAGTCTTTCGTTGCGGCAGCTTATAAAAACGTAGTTCTTGGCTCTTTACCCTGTTGGTAGTGCACCACACAGCCACTTTGAGGCCTTTTTCTGTTGTTTTTTACAAGCAGATGAAAGTCACAAGGAGACACCTTCACACAATACAAAGTCACTGGTTTTCCCCTTCGTTGTGGGCAGGACTTAATTGCGCTCTGTCTCTATCTTCAAAATGTTCCCAAAATGTCAAACTACTCCTTTAAAGGCAGGGAGAATGAGGACATTGAAGAATGATGAACATTTGTCAGATATCACAAAGTTTAACGCTTGAAATCAACACATTTTTAATAACAGTGAAATCAAAAGCTGTCAGACCTCTTTGGGCGAGAGAATGGAGATGTAGTCCTCATATATGACACGAGCCCTCTCCTCTACCGGAGTCTTATTGGTGTCTTTGCTGAACTCCTCACAGGCTAACCAGAAGAGCATGTTCTCCTCGCTGAACTCGGTGCGAAGAAATTGCCGGAAGGAGTTCCTCCCCGCTGGGCAACACATTAGCTTGTCAAACGACTGCCCCCACGAGCGCACTTCCTCCAGCGTGGGCTTCGGGCTGCAGAGAGCGTGGACAACATGGGGATGAGTGATTTCAACATTTACTTCCACAAATGTGTTTAGTAGATTTGAAATTTTTGTGCAGGGAAATCAGCTGACCAGTCTTCACAGTCTGCGGTCCCTTCCTTGACGTCATAAGAAGCCTTTCGGTTCCTTTCATCCCGGTCTTCATTCCTATTAGTGAGATAGACAGATTATGAACTGCACTGAAGAAATTATTAATGTGATACATATTATTTCATCTTACTGTACAACTAATTTGATCATCAATAAATGGTCTCAGTCATTTTTTTAATCATATACCAAAAAGCTGCTGGTTTCAGATTCTCAAATCAAAATATTTTCTGGCTTTTTTGATATTCAATTTAATATCTTTGGGTTTTAGACCATTGAGGACATCATCTTAGGTCTGGGAAATTGCAATAGACAATTTTTCACAATTAGTTAATTAATCGAGAAAATTATCTGCAGATTATTCAATAATGAATATGCTCAGCAGATAGATAAAATAAATATTCAGATGATATGTATACATACATATACAGTAAATACTTATATGTTTGCACATATTTGTTTAGCTTATTATCTTTGTTTAGCTGTTTCTCTGTATCTGCAATGTCTTGTAAATGTGTCTGATTTGGTTTGATCTCATCTGCACTAAGCTTACTGAACTGCAGATATTTCAGGAGCTCCCATTTCTCACATTGTCAGCAGATAACTAACTGCTGTTTACATAAGGCTGCTGCAGGGTAAGTGTCTACAGATCACACGCAACAAATATCAAGAACATAAGACACGGTAGCTCAGGCTGTGCTGTCCTGTGCGCAGTAACGTTGGCCATGCTGCGCCACAACGAGCAAGTTCTTGGGTGGGAAAGACCTACCAGGAACAGCTACAGCAGCAGCACCAGCAGAAGCAACATGCATTTGAGCCCCGTGGGTTGGCCTGGCCCGGCTGGCCCTGCTGGGCCGGTGCAGTTCCCCCCGCTGCCGACTCCTGCTGCACCGACATCTGCCTCTTTCGCATCTCCATCCGCTCTGATCCCATGGGCTACAAACAGAGGAGAGGCGCTGAGTTTAGTGTTTTAGATGTCAGGAATTGTATTTAACTGAGATTTTTATCTTGTGGTAAGAAAATATCTTTGACCTGCAATGGATTTGTATCATAAAATTCAGTGCCAGTGCAATACAGATGGCAAGGCCAGCATTGTGAGACCAACGACCAGTGTGACATCCTGACAGTGCATCCAATTTTACCAGCACTTTGATCTTTCACCAGGTAAATTAGATTTATTTAATTTACCACTCACCACTTGTCACCTATGTATGTGTCACTGTATGTGTGCTGCTGATGCTCTGTGTCAGGAGCATGTGCTGGCATGCCCAGAGGTCACACTGTTTGGAATGCTGTTTGCTCCATTCAGGGGGAAAGTATGGAAGAAGAATTGGCACCATACCAAGCACATTTCAGCCGCTGTCGTCTCAAACGGACTGTATATGCCCTTATACACGCCAACTGCACGTGTAATATAGGGATGGATTGTTAAACAGGGGCTCAATGTTCATAATCCCAAATTTGAAACATCCCATTCGTGAATGCCTGAGTGTAAAAGCAGTGCATTAAAGGATTTGCAATACTCACTGGGCTCAAGCGGAGTAATGAATGAAACACACATGAAAATAATGTAAATATTTGTCTTAGATTCTTACTTGTCAGGTGTCACTTTGCCATGCACCCATAGGCTACATTTATCATGTCCATGGGAAATTACTGTGCTAAAATGTAAAATTGAGTATAGCTGTGACTCGAGCATATTCAACAATCTCTTTTAAGGTTTGTAGGCCTACAGATACAGACAGGCTATTCTCACAGATTGACTTCTTGTCTGGTTTTAACAAATGTGTCATCACCAGGTCAGACGCTGCCAAATCCTGTCAGATCATTTATGTAACAAAGCTGTCGCTTCCAACACACAAGGCATCATCCAGCTACTACCTGACACAAGAAACGATGCTTCAAAAAAAAAAAAAAAATGTCAGGAGATTTGGTACATGGGAGGGGGGGGCCGAAGGCGCAGCTTGCAAATCTATAACCGCAGCATCGCTCTATCACAGCCTTTCAGTGCATACAATGCCATTTGGCCATTTCTAAAATGGATCCGCGCGCGATTTCACTCAGATTCAGAGCAGACTTCAGCTGCATATTTCGTGCGTCTTATGGCATATTTTACGCTTTGGGTGTCGGGTACTTCAAAGCTGACACAATCGCAATACACGCTATGGCTTGACTATAGACGATGAAATGGGGGGTGGGGGTGGTCGTATCCATTCAGAGGATAAATCATGATAACACCAAATAAACCGCTGTTTTCATTCAATCTTACCGTAGCAGAAATGTGAACGACACTGGGATGTAATGGCTCCTGAGCGATTTTATCAGCAGAAACCATTGCATTAGCAACTCGCTCAGCACATCAATGGAAAGTGCCACCACGAAGAACCGTAGAGCTTCTTCGCCCTGGACGACCACCAAAAAAACACTGCCTAGATCTGTTAAAAGCCCACTGTACAGCAAGACAGTGACATGCCATTTAAAATACTGGGAAACGGCCTCAAATACTCCGCTCGCGAAATGTCCGTGCAATGATACATCGGTTTGCCACCAGTACTTACAATTTCACCATGTATGCACAGCGAGAAGAGGTTATTCTTTGCCTTGATTACATCCGATGGCACATAAGGCTTTTTTTCCCCGACCGGCTGCTTCAAGTCAGTACGCATGCGTCTCCACTCCAGCTCGTAGTAGCCCAGTGGAGAGCGTAAACCCCGACAGTATGGCACAGGTTTTTACAGTACAGGTCCTTTACCCTGCCTTGTACGCGATAGACTCTAGGAACGGGCTAGTCAAGCAATGGAGGCTGCATGATGTCAGTTTATAATAAAGAAAATGGACTGAAATAAAAGCCTAGAAACTAACTCACCAGGCAGAAAACATAAACTTCCATTGAGCTCTTGTTACATTAAAGCCATTTAAAAAATCCAAAATATCCAGAAATATAACACTCCCCCGCCCCCCGCCCCCCCAAAAAAAGAAAGCCATAATTTCGTTGGCACATGCGCCAGTGAGTCTTTGCCTGAAGTCGCTGTCTATGGTGCTGAAACAGCCAGAAGCCGATAGACTGCAGCATTTCTTTTAACTAAACCTCCCTGAAGGATAGCATGACTTTGACAGCCAGTGTTACATCATTTGGGAAGTTTAGTCTTACATTTCTACTGTGAGTTAAGTGTTTACACATCCCTGGCTGATCCATACATCAAGTGCACCAAACTGTTTTGTTTTTATTTTGTAAACACTGCTTGACTTTTAATCCTCTTGTCACATATACTCTCATACTGCATAATCACACCCACACTCATACACACAACCTTTCTGTCAATGCATACATATCCATGCACAATACACACACACACACACACACACACACACACACACGCACACACACACGCACACACGTATGCATTCACACAGTCTTCTTTTTGTATCTGTTTTGTAGTTTTTTATCCTGAATCTATAGCATCCATATATTTGTTTTAACCTGAATTAAATAGACTACACAGGAATGGCAGCTGCAATTTAGTTAAAAGTTAACAGACATTACATCTGTTGCATTGCTTCTCCCTATGCAACAATGTTTATCTGTACTGTCCCTGTTAAATGCACAGGTTGCCATTACTCCCATGGTAAGGTGTGAGTTGCATTTAAGCAGTAAGTAATTTAGTCTAACCCATTTACAGATGACTGCCAAGCTCCTCCGTGCCTTGTAATCTACAGTACAGGTCTGATGTAGAAGACAACACTGCCATCTGAAGGTAGCTCCAACTGCATCACTGACATGATGTTCTGCTTGCGCACTGACTGACTCATAGATTCTCGATGGTCGTATGAATTCGTGAAAGGCCCGGCTTTGTTTGCAAGATATGATCTCTTTGATAAGTTCCCTAATATTTAACATGCTTGTATGAGTATTAAACTGTGACAGTTCAATGTCTATTCGATGCCGACTCAAGGTGGAGATAGCGGGATGTAGATTTTCACACATATCTTTCAATGCAATATGCCTTTATTAATGTATAGGTGCACATCATGTTTTGCTTTGTACAGACACCAGATGGCAGTCTGCCTATTCTGCAAATGTGTAATATAACATACTGTATTTTGTCTAATTATCTATTTAATTTACACCAATACATTTGTGCTGTCTGGGTCACATTTTTAGTGAAGATTCTCTTCGCCCCACATATAATAATGTGAAGTGCTGCAAAATGTGAGCGCCTGTAATACAAAACTGAGAGAACTGATCCCACAGTGTCCGCACAGACCTCGTGCTGTTCCATGATACTGCCTGTTGAACCACTTAAGGATTAGGCATTCATCTGTTTGGTTATCTTGTCCAAAATAAAAAGGGAAAGAAGGGATTTCTTTCCTGTCCAGATTAATTACTGTGCTGAACTGGGGCATGCCCTTAGCATCCACGCATGGTTGTTACCCTCCAGAGATATGAACATGTGACTTTCTCCACAACACTTCATTTAACACCTTCCCATGTGCTCATGTTATGCAACACAGACCCGCAAATAGCCATGAGAGATTGATATACACACGCGCGCGCGAGCAACGCAAGATGCTTTACGCTGTTGTGATTTTGACGAACACGCGGACTTTTCCCTCTGAGAGCACAATGCCAAGTGGAGGAGGGAGTCTGAATGCACAAGGTCACACGGAGGAGTAGGACGCCAAAGCTGGGGGACAGGATGAATAAAGTATTTTCACTGTGTGATTAAGATGATTCAAAGCATTGCGAAGCTTTGAGGAAAGTAGAATTAACTGTAGACTCGATCACTGGAGCTCAACATGCAGATATGCACCGGAGATGAAGTGTTGTTACCACCTCGAGGGATAATGCATGGCATCTGTGAGCATCTTGAAGGCGAAGATACGTCGACTAATCCCAGCGACAACGATGGCAACAACTCTTCATTTGATTACTATTTCTTGTTGACATTATTCATCTAATGAATTTCCCCCAGGTGTGTTCATCAAGTTGTTTTTTCCACTGTTAATGTCAGGCTCAATTTAATAAAACGCAATCAGTGTCTTAATCCTTGTAATCAAGTTACAGTCATCTGTTCTTTTGTTTTTTTACTTTAACATCACATTATCAACCTAACTCTAGGCAGTGTGTCTCCATACAAACTGATTGTCCACATTACCACCATCAGTTAGGGGTAAACACGATTCTATTGGGCTCATTTAAAGACATTTTAGAGCCTTGCAGGAGAAAACATTGTTGTAGCTTTGCACACAGTATATTGTTGTGACTCTATCTGGCCTTTTTCTTGAAAGTCATCATTATGAATGCTGCAGGAATTGATTGTTATTGAACTGCTATTTGAGAAAAAGAAAAATATGCTAAACACAGATGACACCACCAATCGACAAATACTTAGTGGATTTACAATAGTGCAAATAGCTGAGTTTAGAATGCCATTACTGATCTTATATCAACTGTGCACACTGACAATACGGCGCTCTGCCTAAAATGTGCAGGAGCTCTTGAGACAGTCAACAGTTACCAAGTGGAGAAAAACCTCTCTTTGCTCAACTGACAAAGACTCTGAAGGTTAAGAGACATGATCTTTATCAGGACATGCAGTTATCAGTTCTGTAATTGTAATAGACTCTATAATAACAAATGAACCACATCATAAAGGTCATGAAATTACAGTTGGAGCATAATTAAGGAATCAAATTTAATAGGAGACATTTATTGCACAGTTGACTTTCATTACTGCTATTAAATGGTCTCTAAATACAACCTCTTACAAAGATAAAGTATGGATAAATGTATATCTACGGTACAACACAATACATGGAAATAGATAGAGGCCTAATAGGGTAAGTAAGTACATTTGTGAACTGACTGCATAGCCAGTCACATCCCTCTTCAAATGAAAACTCAGTGTGAATGATTATCAATAGGAAAGACAAGCGCTTTTTGTGACATATTGTAGATTCTGTATGTGTGGTTATCAATGAAATACATGATTTAGTGTTAGCTAAGTTGTTATAAGATAAAGATCCTGGTAGCCCAAGCAGACATTTTGACTTGTCAGCAGGAAAAAGTGTAAATAATAACATTAACACGGTGGCTCCTAATCTGCGACATTAAGCCAGCATTCACAATACCCATGAGATAAATGCAATGCAGCCATCATTAAGGTTATGAATTACACCTGTGCTTTTTCTTACAGTGACAATTCAAAAGGTCTGCAGGGAAAAATGTCTGTTGCAATGCACCTGGTTTGAGTCTGGCTGGGGACAAATGTCGCACAACACTGTTCCTTCTCTTGTTATCTCTCCATTGAGTATCTATCTAATAAGGGCTAAAATACTTAAGGGGAGACACTACTAGTGGACGGGGAGAAGATTTTAACTAATACATATCACCAGGAAACTTCCCCAGTCGATTATGTACATTAAGGCAATCATTTCTTTTGTATTGAACGCAGTCTGACATTTTGTGTTTAAAAATGCTAATTTTTCTGCCACGACAAGTCAAAATCTACTGTGGAAAATGTCTGTATGAGTTTGAACCTTAAATTAATTAATGAAATTATTCTTCAAAAAAGGAAAAATACAGTGAAACAGTGTGAATTTAATAACTTGGTATTAACATCCACATGTGTATGTTTTCTGCAGTTAAATGGGAACTCCACTGATTTTACACATCAAATTCTGTTAACAGGTGTTGGGGAGTTGTATTAAAGATTTTGTGGCTCCAGCGGGAGCCAATCACTTCAGGTGATGTCACTTGAGTCTACGTCATCTGGGTCTGAAGACTACAAATTTGAAGACCTCTGTAGCTCACTGGACCTCTGTAGCCCGCTCCTCATCTCTGCTTGAGTCTACATTCGCCACTGCTAGCATGACACACTCAAATCTCCAACCAAACTGTTTGCGGTCGAATTGCATTGCGTCAATTTGTATCCTTTATTGACAATTGAATCTGTCCATCATGAGTCCAAAAATTGTCACAGAACTGCAATGCTAAATCTTTGTCTTTTCATTCTCTTTCGGTTGTATTCCATATTCTTTTATAGCTGTTGAATTATGGTCATGATGCTAAATATTGTGACTGTAATTCAACAAGCTCCGTTCTGCTCTCAGACACCTGGCCAGGACAAAAAGTTTGTGTAATGCTTATGTGATGATCTGAACTGACTCCTCTGTCCTCCCACTCGGTAATGGGAGCAGTTTCTGCGGTTGCCCTTTTTTCAATCCTCCCCTCTGTGAATATAAACATAGTCATCCTCACCACAGAAAGCTATTGCAAATCTTTATTTATCCATTTACTAAGAATGATTCTGCTGCCAAGCAAAATCAAATTTTCATTGTTAGAGATGACTCAATGTATTCTCAACTCACGAATGAATTGGGATGTTAATACAGGCTGTCATGTAGTGTGTCTGTGTGACTGTCTGTGTGACTGACTGCACAACTTAATTTAGATTTCCAATGACTGGTATCACACTATTTCAAGACACACTGTCTTCTTTTAATCTTCTTAGGCCTCCTTCAGACAGGAGGTGCTATCATAAATAGAAGTTTGGCAAGAAGCAAGAGAAGCTGCTGATGCTCAGAAAACAGTAATCTAGTAATAACAACAACAATGATAAAAACACAACAGCATTAAGGATGTATCATTTACTACAGGTGATTAACAATAAAAAACAAATATATTTTGATAGATATGAGGAGATATATTGCTACTCTGAACCTCACAAATGTATTATTTATTATTTGGAGAGAATACTTCAGCGACAGACTTATGCTATTTAGTTATTTGTGGCTGCTTATTACTGCAACAACTAACAAGAAACATACTGATTTGGGATTCAAAACGTAAATATGCATTCAAAGAGCAAAATAAAGTCAACAGTATTGTACAGCTACTTTTACTTGACTGGTTGGTGACTCTTCACTGTATTGGCTCCAAAAATAATAATAATAATAATCAGTGGTGCATTTATGATTATGAAGCTTTAATCAAAAACAGTCATGCTTATTAGGGGGACAAAAACTAAAACATGCCCTTACCTCAAGGCACACCATCTCCTGTTCGTCTGGGACCGGGTCATTGTAGTTCACTGGGTATCCCACACCATGCCGGCAGGCCCGGACCAGTCCCCGGATCCGCTGCCACATCAGGGCCCTGGTGTGTCTGATCCCCCGCAGAGCAGACGTGGGCCTGATCTCCCACTGCCTCACCACTCTAGCACATGTCATGCTCCGACCATGAGGCCTCACTCGCCATGTGAGGCTTGAGTCTCTTAGGCATCGTAACAAATCCACGCTTCTTGCTCCTTTCCTCTATGTTTTTTCGGCGTCTGCTTTGAAGCCCATTGTGTGAGACAGAGAGAGGGAGAAGGAGAGAGAGAGAGAGAGAGAGAGAGAGAGAGAGAGAGAGAGAGGGGGAAGAAAAGCATCAGTGACCCTGACGAAGAGAAGTGTGTTTACAAAGGAGAGGGCAGAAGGGGATTAGGACAATGTCCCCACTGGATGCAATCCTGATTCCTCCGTGCTTTACTGCGTCTCACCAGCTTAGGCCAGATTAAGCCAGGAGGTCTTAGTGTCTGAGTGAGATGGACGGAGAGGAAGACGAGTGACAGACGTGAATTCATTTGTCATTGTATATGCTCCTTGATGAAACCTCCCATGCTATAGACTGGATTAAAACATTTTGGTAATTGGACTTTTTGGAAGAAACATTTGGTACATACAGCACCATTAATATATACACTCTGTGGTGCTAATGTGTTTTATTGAGGAGCGTCTATCGACCTATTTGGTCGTGTCGATCATTACAGACTCACAAGGATAAACACCAATCAAAGCTCTCCACTATGAGCAATCAACTGACTTCAGCTCTCTGTCATCCTCACAAAGACACAAATTTAAATTCCCCCCTTGCTGATAACACAGCTGATTGTTATTGATTGGCTGGAGTCACATGTCGTGGAATTCTAATTTTCTAGCCTCATCAGGATGTTGAAGGCTTTTCCTCCTTGTTCTTTAGGGCAAGACTGGTGAATTATTAAAAAGGGAGTCGAGCATACAGAACTTCCACGTGGTAATTTCAACTTAATACATTCATTATTTTCTTGTAGTTCTGTAAAGTCAAGGAACGTAATGGTGTTAACTTAAATCCTCCACTCAAATTCTTAGTTTTGGACTTTAACTGGAGCCACAGACTATAGTAGTGTAACCAGCCCTTTTCAGTCTGGACTCCAGCTTTGTTTGTTGTTTGTAGGAAAAACAAATAAGGAATAACGTCAGATTTCCAAAATGTATTGATAGTCCTGCTCATAGCCAATGGATGTTGCAGCACTGTTAATAAAAAAGTTTAATAAATAGTACGATGAAAGCATATAATTACTGTAAACATAAAACTTATTATTATTATAATCTTTAAACACAAACTGACCATAATATTTCTACAACCTTCATAAAAACACCCATACAGTGAATCTCTCTACAGCCAGGCAGTGGTGGAAAGTACTCATGTACTGTACTTAAGTATGAGGTATTTGAACTTTACTTGTGTATATCCATTTTCTGCTACTTTATACTTTTATACTGCACTCCAGAGGCATATTGTACTTTTTACTGCACTACATTTATTTGACACTTTATGATTGATATCTGTGTGATGCTTTTCAATAAGAAATTTGAAATTTACAGCAATTTCTGGTTTCGTTTGATAATTGTTTATATGTTGTATGGTTTGTCAGTAACGCATATATTGCTTAGATGTCTGTCATCGGGAATTGTTGCAGTCTCCAACTCCACTCATGCACGGAACTGTCAGAGAGCATGTGACTGTCAGCGAGCACGTGACTGTCACATGATAGATTGTGACGCCGTGTTGTAGTCAGTCAGCTGTTCGCACAAGGCAACCGTGTGAGTAACTCAGCCTAGATGTTTCTCCGTTATTAATTATCATAAAAAATAAAAAAAAAT
Organism: Cebidichthys violaceus; assembly: GCF_023349555.1. NCBI lineage: Eukaryota > Metazoa > Chordata > Actinopteri > Perciformes > Stichaeidae > Cebidichthys > Cebidichthys violaceus. The sequence continues at coordinate 11,146,346 of NW_027176964.1, forward strand.
GTCCTATTTATAAGATTTGTGGGATTCTGAGATTGTAGACGTTATTGACGTCATCTGTGTAACGGTTGTCATATTGTCACACGGTGACGGAATGGATGCGAAGCTATGTTCGCGCAGCTAGCTTAGGTTAGCATCATCAGCTTTTTGTGCTAGCTAATGCTTAGCTTACTGCGTTACCTATGTGCCTTTGTTAACGTCGTAATTGTGCAATTTTAAATGTATGCGTTATATTTGGCTACGGGCCTTTTAATATAGCTTAATGTCACAAGATACACACTGCGTTGTTTAATGTCGGAAAGACGTCGTGACATTGGGTTGAGCTAGCGTTAGTTATCTATGACCCAGCCTAACTGCTAACTAACGTTAGCTGCTGGGCTGTATGGCAGTTTGTTAGCTTGCTAACTGATGTCAATTAACGCTCTTTGGATTCGAAGGTAAAATGTAAGGTTAATATTTCTGATATATGTTGTTTTAGATTAAATATTCCTATGTAATAGCTTTGTTGCAGGTTAGAGCTCTGTAACAGCCAGCTAGCTAACTCGACTAGTTTACTGTCATACCATCTTTATTTGATTATCAGCATCCGGTGATGTGTTGTTGACTAACTAAGTGGTTAATGTGCATTATCTAACTTAAACTTGCAGCTTCTGTAAGTTACACAACTGGGCCAACACCTGTAACATAGCCGCTGATGTTGAGTGACTGTGCTGATGTTTACTCTGGTGTTTCCATCCAGGTGGAGTTGGATTGTCCTCCATACATACATATACATACACATATATATATATATATATATATATATACATACGGTAGCGGATATATTACAGGATGGATATCCGCGGGGCTGTGGACGCTGCAGTTCCCACCAACATCATAGCTGCAAAGGCAGCTGAGGTGCGGGCCAATCAGGTCAACTGGCAGTCCTACCTGCAGTGAGTAGACATTGCAACAGTACATCATGTAAACATACACTCGATCAGGTACACCTGTCCTGTGCTAGTGCAATTCAACACAAACGGCTCTGCCATGAATTTAACTTCAACAAATTGTATACACTTTCAGTCTTTCTATTCCAAAAGTTTTAATTCTACTTCATGTTTACTATTGAGGTCATAGTGCTGGTGTTGTACTTGACAAATTTATATTGAAAGATGTGGTCTAACCTCGTTTACTTACATTCCTTTTCCGCTCCAGGAAATTTACTTCTAAAATAATTGAGAGACTTCAGTACTCTACTTGGCATAAGATAGAAAATAAGCTGCATATTTTTCTAATTAATTTGCATATTTAACATAGAAAGTCACAACAAACTGTTCTTAGATAAGTTAAGCTCTCAGTACATCAATCTTTCTGAATACATAAGTGTAATAATTGCAGACCTATTGAGTCAATCCTCTGCTCTGTTGTAGTTCCTGTGTTGTGATTCACTGTCTTGGGTGCTACTTCCTCTTTTAGCCTTTGGACTTGTGACTCACATTATCATTTCTAGAATGACTTGATTCCTTGTTGCATTTATTTTGGATGTACTTGCATGTTTTACTATATCTGTCTTCCTCCATGGAACATCCATGGTGTGTTTCGCCTTAACTTGAACATGTGGTATTTACGGGTTAATTGCCATTATTGTGCAAGCTGCTCTTGCAATTAGAAGTAGCATTCTAGTGACAAGGCAAAGCCCAGTCCTCCAGTGAGAGGGTCAGTGGTGCTCCAATGGTAAAGGAAATGTTTTGAATGCCTCATGATTAATCATTAATTATCATCAGTACCTGTCTTTATAGGCCAACCAACTGTTGGCCTTGTTGTTCAAAGTCAAGAATGTATATACGTATATGTAATTGCATATTGTAGCAGCATTGTGCTAAAATGCCAGTGGCTTAATGAATTCTCTTGCAGGAGTCAGATGATCTCAGCAGAGGACTGTGAATTCATCAAGAAATTTGAGGTGGCCAACTCTGAGGAGAAACAGGTCATACTTTCCAATGAAGGACATCAGGTATTACTTTAGATTTATTTTCAGTTGTTTTCAGCTTGAACTTTAGTTCACAACCATCAAATTATGTAGACCGGTTGCACAAAGATGGTAAATAATGGCATTGCAGCAAAAAAGAAAACACAGGCATCTTCCATCATTATTTGCTTTTGGACTCACAGAGCTGGTGCTTATGTGTTTAAATGTTCATACCAAGTGAAAGGAGTGTTTACCTTTGGGCATTGTGCTTATTTACCATGTAAGTATTGAGACAAGACATGTCTACCTCAAAAGACTGTAAACCACCTGCAGTGTCTTGGGATTTTAAACGCCTTTAAACCAGACTTCCTGATTAATACTTTACTTTCTACATTTAACCAGTTCTAACATGCCCACCACCAATGCAGATTCTTTCATTATTCTGCTGCAGTGCTATTGTTAAATCTGAAAGCACCATTATGCTGTAACATCAGCATTTTGCTGAGAGAGTTTGTTCAATTTGTCAATTGTTCTATGGGTTCTGACTGTGTCTTTCTGACTTTGTATGTATGTTTGTTTTTGCTCAGTGTGCAAAGACCTTCTTGAGCCTGATGGCCCACATCTCCAAGGAGCAAACAGTCCAGTACATCCTGACTCTGATTGATGACACTCTGCAGGTACACAGACACACCCACTGACGTTTAGGGCAATGTCATACATTTCTGATATTGTGATATCCTTATGAGTCATTTGCACCTTTTAATGATGAAGATACCAGACTCTGTCAACTGATTTTACATCATGATATATTTTTTATATTCTAATCAATTCCATTTTTTTTATTGAGATCAAAAAATGAATAGAAGGATTGTGTTCCATGCAGTCAATCAATTGCTGATTGATTTTTGCTGGTTAAGTCTTAACAATCTGTAAGAGCTCATCTACAATCTTAATGTATCTGTGTCTCAGGAGAACCATCAGCGGGTCAGCATCTTCTTTGACTATGCCAAAAAGACGAAGAACACCGCCTGGTCCTACTTCCTTCCGATGCTGAATCGTCAGGACCTTTTTACTGTCCACATGGTGAGTGAAGAGTTTTTAATCCTACAAGCAAGTGTTTTTCTGAGTTTTATCACAAAGCAAGCTGCCCCTGTAACATTAGGTGGGGAAACGCCACCGGCCATGCTTAAAACATAAGCACATTGTGTTATTTCTAGTTTCTGACATGCATCATCTATCAAACATCAGAGAAGTCTGAATAGAATACCAGAAATCATATTTTCACAGATAAGGTGGTGGATTCCATTCCATTTTTCGCAGACATCCTTTTTTCACAGGTATGCCTCTGCTTCTAATCAAAGGAAGGCATCAATAATTCCTCACAAAGCAACCTTCTCCCTTTTCCTCGAAAACAGGCAATTAATTTAATGATTTCTTCCTGCCATCCTTTTTTAGATACAGGATGACCAATGAAAAACTGAGTACTATGAAAGGGCACCCACAGCTTAATTATTAAAAACCAGCCAGATGGCATCCAGCAGGTGGGCATAATGTAACCCCAAGTCTGCGACACAGCACTTTAACTCAATCCAACTGTCATGCTGACTCTTGTTTTTAAATTAGAGCCTCTATATTTCAACACATCTTCTCCTGGAGGAAATTGGATACAGAATTTGTTATGATTTCATCACGGGACACAGGAAGCAATTTACAAACCAAAAATTGTTCATGAGATAGTTGATGTGGCTTCAGTCATTTTTGGTTGTAGATCATGTTTTCTTTTATAATCAGGTTTTGGCAGGTTTTAGGACAATATAATTTAGATTGAAGTGCTTGTTCTATCCATGTGCCCAGCCTTCATCTTCTTCTCTTCTCTTTATTTCTCCCTCTGCCTGGACTTTAAATGAAAGATGCTCTAATGCTTGCCTGCTGTCAAACAGAACTGTCAACTCTGTTTCCATCCTCAGTCTGACATTGCCTCCACTTGAGACCCAAGTATCCGCCTACGTCTAACGGCATTTAAAGTTGATACTGATGCAAAGCCACTGGTTTTAAGAGTGGAGCGTATGGAGCTAAATCCAGGTCAAAAGTTTTGATCATTTGAAAAAATAATTTGAACCTGAAAGTTCAAGTTATGGTCTTGAACATTGAAAAATACAGCAATGTATTCAAAATAAAGATAAGTGAATGAAAAGTTTTTTTGGGTTGAATATAATTTTGATTCAGTTCTGGAATTTTTTTTAATACATTTATTTTTTTCATTTTTCACTTTCATATATATTTTGATATTTGAGGTCTTGTATTTTTCATTTTCAAATTTTATATTTTCAGATTAAATTTTTTTTTTTTTTCGGTTTCAAATCTTTTTTTCACTTTCAGATCGTTTTTTTTTTTCAGTTCAGACTTTTGACCCTGATCTAGCGTGGGGGCGTGGCTTCAACTGAGAAGAAGGCTGAGGACCTTCCTCAACAACGTTGCCTTCTGGTGCGACCCAACCCCACGGGGCCGGGATCCCACCTCACCCGGCACGCTGGCCCTCACTTTCATTGCGTCACGTGGTTTGCAGTTGCTTCACCCTGTAACTCGCGCGTGCGCTAGACTCCTTGGTCCATGTTTCATGATGGGTCAGGTGGGTTGCCGACATCGCCGCAGACCCCTGACACATTTTACTTGAGCCGAGTCCCGCCCTGGTGACGCGGTTGGGGCGGACTGTCCTCAGTGCGACGGTCGCATATGAGATGTGGTTTATAGATCTCCAGCAATATGTTTGTGAATGTGTGACAAATCTGGCGACAGAGGCAGACAACAGCTGCTGCGCATGGAAGGGAAACCAGTAGGTTTAAAAACCAGTAGGGACGTAACACCGGGACCCGTCCCTCCCCGCAAATCGGTCGTCCGTCCTGGGTATAGGGGCGAAAGACCAATCAAACCAGTAGCTGGTTCCCTCTGAAGTTTCCTTCAAAATAGCTGACGCTCACAGTTTTTCCCCACTGCATTCACGTGAATATGGTGTATAGAAAGATAGAAAGTGTTCAATCATAATTCTCGTGGTGCCCACGTTACCTGAAGGCAACGTTGTTGAGGAAGGTCCTCAGTCTTCTTGTGATGCTGTCACTCATGATGACGCCCCTCTCAGTTGAAGCCACGCCCCCACGCTAGATCAGGGTCAAAATTCTGAACTGAAAAAAACGATCTGAAAGTGAAAAAAAGATTTGAAACTGAAAAAAATTAATTTGAATCTGAAAATATAAAATCTGAAACTGAAAAATACAAGACCTCAAATATCAAAATATATATGAAAGTGAAAGTGAAAAATGAAAAAATAAATGTATTCAAAAAAATTCCAGAACTGAATCAAAATTATATTCAACCCAAAAAAACTTTTCATTCACTTATTTTTATTTTGAATACATTGCTGTATTTTTCAATGTTCAAGACCATAATTTGAACTTTCAGGTTCAAATAATTTTTTCAAATGATCAAAACTTTTGACCTGGATTTAGCTCTATAGGAGCGAAGCAAAGTAAAAAAACAAACTACGATGTCGGGCGATATTGAGAAGAAATACGCACAGCTTGACAATGCCGTTAGTCCCCCTGCTGCACTCATTGGACGATAGCTTTTTAATGAGAAACTGCCGAGTGGGTGAATTCAAAGGTCTGGAACCGGGCAACTCTAATGCATCATAGAAGACATGATTCCATAGCCAGTAATGGGAAGAAGTGTAGCCTTATTTTTTTTTTAGCTCTTACCATAATACTAAAACAAAGCACCAAAAATGAATTTGTTTTATTATTGTACCTGACAATATAATTTACTTTATTTATATTTTCACAGTAAAAAAGATTTGTCAAAGAAATGCTTCTTAAGTTTATATGATTGCCATCGCTGTCATTTTAGTCAAAAAAATGTAAGTAAAAAATGCTATACTTTGTGCAGTTTATTCTGGCCTGGCTGTACATTTCTACTGTTGAAAGACTTTCATGCACAACAATATTAATTTAATATGTCCTCCTTCCTTTATTAGGCGGCGAGGATCATCGCTAAGCTGGCAGCCTGGGGCCGCGATCTGATGGAGGGAAGTGATCTGAACTACTACTTCAACTGGATCAAAAGCCAACTCAGTTCACAGGTATGCAAATCTGCAAGGTGTTGCTACAATGTCTTGTGATGTTTAAAAGTCTTTCTAAATATCATACCTGCAAACGTGTCGCTTTTCGGTGAAAATTGCCGTTTTGAATCAAAATATATCATCTACGTGAATTGTGTAGATGGATCCGTAGAGTTTTTTTGTTTGTTTTTTTGGGGGGGAGGGGGGCAACTGGCCAGCCAGCGTTTCTCAGATTGGAATGAGACTAGGAGAAAAGTTGATGTCGTGATCTTCGCAATAAAACATCTTTGATGTGACGTGTTGAGTCTTGGCCAATCAGCGTTAAGATGTCTACACCGGCTTCATTTCCCTTCGTTACAGTTTAAATTACGTTATTTTCCGTTACAGTTCAGACTTGCTGGGTTAAGGATAACGTCCACTGCATGCGGAACTTTGTCGACCGTTAACGTTCGACATTATCCGGATTTATGAGGAAAGAAATGTAACGTGATGAAACATGCAACCCCCGGTTCAGTTCACGCGGTCACTCATTAACGTTAAACCGGAAAACACCGGTGGATCTGGTTGTTTTTTCTATCTCAAAGTAGAATGAGCCGATTTCATGGTCATAATAACTTTTATGACCAACTTTTATGTGGTCATAATAACTTTTATGACCACGAAAACTGAGGCCCAGATACTGATAGATGATGTGGTCAAAGAGCTTCAGGAAGAGGATGCTGTTTGTGTAGCGCAGCTTGACGCAGGGCTGAAATGTGAGTGGATAAAGGTGTTCACTGTAATGACCACAGCCAGTGTACTTCCAGTCCCAAATTGCTCCCAAGGGCCCTGAAGTAATGAGAGAGTGTTAAGGTGCCTTTACCTCCATTTCATCGGGTTGCTAATGCAGAGGTGTGTATAGATTGGAAGCTATACACACCTCAAGCCCCCACCCCACCCCCGACAGGGTTTCGGTGATTGTCACCTTTTTCACCTCTGTGCAGGTATGAAATATGTAGATTACTGAGGGGGTTTCAGTGGCTTTTGTCATTGATTTCAAGAGGTCAAACTGCATTTGGAACAGAGACATCAATGATGCCATGTGACCTGATATACATTTTGTATTGTTACAATGCATTTTGCTCTAAAATTGTATTTTATGTCTTATTTATGTGAGTAACAACCAACCTTTTCAAAATAATTCATTTTCAAGATAAATAATGCATTTTAATTCTTTAAATGTAGAGTTTATGCTCTTTTGAAAATTAGAAGTTCATTATGATCGTTGTGCTGTTTGAAAGGTCTAATTCACTGGGGTTTATTTTCTCGGCAGCATGAATCAAATTATGTGTGTACACAGTATACTCTATAATTGATTTTTGAAATAAATTAACTAATTCAATTTGTCATGTCATGGGTTATTAATTGCTTAGTTATCAAGCTAGAAGAGACATTGGCTTCTTCTGTTTAATACAGTTGAATTTATTCACCTTGTTCCAAAGTGTTTATTATTGTATCTAAACAGACAAATTAGTGTTCCCTTAATTATAATCTCTCTAAAACCTTGTCTGAATGAATTTAATGCATTTATTTGTGTGGAATTTGAGCAGTTTGATGAAAGCTGCACTGTAGGGGCCGGCTTTGCCTTGGCAGCTGTATGCACCAAAGAGTGGGCTGATAAAACACCTGAATATTGATTCACAGTTTCTTTTGTGCTTCTGCTCTGCACACCAAATATTTCTAAAACATCCGGAGGTGTTCTTCAGTTCAGATATAGTCAGCTGTTCTGAAAGCATGTTTTTGTCATCCTCTACTTTGTTTTGAACATTCATTGCCTTTGCGAAATATATTCTCAAACTATAACTGCTTCTTGAAATTATGTTTTATTATTAATCAATCTCTTTCCTCAACAGCCGGTGAGCATCCACTGTCACTGAGTTTCACTGGTGGCGATGCTTACAGCTCATACTGTGCAGTCCAGCGCCACTGTACCTTAGCTGAAAGCGACAGATTGTGAACACTTGTGCACCTGTTTGTTTTGTTTATCTCTCATTAGAACCTACATGGTACAGGTCCAGAAACAGGCTCAGGAGCAGGAACTATTTCCCCCAGTGAAGTGAGTATGAGTGAAGTGCGTCCTTGGTCAGCTTGGCGCTTCAAAAAAAGAACAAACAGGAAATGACGGGGTTTTTAGCAAGCTGGCATCTGTCAGGTGTCACTGGACTTTCGCATCTTTTCTTTACCCTCTTTATCTCGCCCACCCTGTTCTTTGCATTCCAGTTTTTCATAAATAACTGCAGATTGTTGGAGTCCTGAGTCTGTTAGAGGAAGTTTAGGGGGATTCTCCATTTAGACAGCATGGTGTTTGCTGCCACTGATTGGTTCTAACTGTAGAAACTGCATGCAGTAAGCTACATCTCCTTCATTCTGAAAGTGCATGACAACCAGCTTTTCCTCTACATTAGGATAACAAGGGGAAATTGGAATATAATTTGCACAGCAGCAGCAGCAGCATCACCCTACCATTTTATACCACTCACTTTGTCAAGCATAGTGCCATCATTCCGAGAAGTGTGCTCAGAAATCTATTGACATGAGCGCTATCTAATTACTGAACATCATCTTTTCTTCTGCATTTTCAGCCAGGTAGCCTTCACTCCTCTGCTCTTCTGTCTTCACTGCTGCCTGCTCTTCTTGCCGGACTTCCTTGCTTTTCTTCAGCCCTCTGTTAATTAACAGATTAATGTGATCTGTTTTCTCCTCTCTGCTTCCTCCACTTTAATCTCAATTTCCATTATTCTGCTCAGGTGTGATGGGGCACTTTTCCCTGCTATTGCTGTGTATTGTACTATTGGGTTTGTGATCTAGCATGTGTTGACGCTATAGACTGCATGTGCCTCAGGTTTGATCGGTGGTGGTAATGCAAGTCTTTGGTCTAGCCTTCTTCCACGTGCTGTATCTGCTTGTCAACTACTGCACTAATTGTACTTGACCTCCTAACGTGTTTGTTTTCCTGATTACACGGCTAAGACTCCCGCTTCTGTTTGAGTAAATGTTTGCCTCTTTCCTTTGCAGAGCTCTCAGTACGTCCAGTGTGTGGCTGGGTGCCTTCAGCTGATGCTGAGGGTGAATGAGTACAGGTTTGCCTGGGTGGAGGCTGATGGAGTCAACTGGTGAGTGATAACTGTCTAAAGCAGGGTTCCCTTAAGATTTTTTTAGAGAGAATTCGGGGAGAGAGAGTGGGGCCAAGTTTGCTTACAGACAGCCGGCAATTTAGAATGAAGTACAGCAATGAGCAAAAACCATAATAGATTAAAAAAAATAGTACACAGGTTTACACTAACACCACTTTTGCCATTATGCCTTATCACCAAACCCATTTCTTGAGGCAGCAGCAAGAAGAAGAAGAAGAAGCCAGAAACTAGAGGACCACCCTCTGAGATCCGTAGCTAGTAACAGGCCAGATTACAATTTCTTCTAATAGCCAATTACTGCTGGAATAAAAGAACTCATATACCTGTTAGTGCCATTTCCAGAGAGGTGAATGTCCGTCCTGGTGGAAGTCAATTAAACTCTCTGTGTAAAGGGTGCTGGGAGCCCAGTGAGTGTGACACATATTGACCCTTTGTGACTCTTAAGCTTACCAACACAAATCAATTCATATTGAATCTTCAAGGCCACACTTTCAGTCAAATATGTGCATGTGTGTGTGTCACATTGTTGATGTAGATGGAAAATTCTATGTACAACTTGAAATATTTTTATTCCAGCCGAGCTGAACCCAAGCATGGCTCAATGCTGAGCTGTTAATCGATAGGTTCATACCACATACTCACTTGTGACATAGTTGCAGAACATTGTGCAACTGCAAGGGGAGTAGGTTGTAGTGACTGAAAAAGAACCATGCAAAAGGCTAAACATTCCCAGTTGTTCATCGTACAAAATGTTAATAAATCTTTCACCTGTTTCTTTCTTGATACAGCATTGTAAATCCAGCTGTACTGCTTAATTTTGTTTTGATTTTGTACATTTACGAGCGCCACATCTCCGCACTTACCAGCTATTTCTCAAATGCATGACTCGTTGTGTAGCTGTAGTCATTAGTACTCTGTATTTTGAGCTACTCTTCTGTTATTATCAGCAAACATCAGAGATAATGGATGAGAATCATGCAGGCACACAGCTGTGAGAGCCAACCTATTAGTAAACATATGGTAGATGTAGTGAGGGTTCTTTGCCCAGCACTTTTTTTCGTTTTTGTTTTTTATGAATTTATCTTGTGTTTTCTGTTTCAGCATCACAGCAGTGCTGAGCAACAAGTGTGGCTTCCAGCTCCAGTACCAGATGATCTTCTGTGTTTGGCTCCTGGCCTTCAGTCCTCAGCTCTGTGAGCAGTTGAGACGCTACAATGTAGTGCCGGCCCTGTCCGACATCCTCCAGGAGTCTGTCAAGGAGAAGGTCACTCGAATCATTCTGGCTGCCTTCAGGGTACGTGGAGAATTTTTCACTCAGATACTGCGTATCTCTAAAATGCCACTTTTCACTGAAAATGACCACACTGCCTGAATTTCTGTCTCGTATCTTTGGCTAAGGTGGCTGCAAGGTTTATTTCCTTTTTTCATGTACATTTGTAGTATAATTTTACCACATTAAATTAGCTACATTACTGTTGCATTTTCCAAAGCATCAAACTGATGAAATAAGCATCACACATCATTGGAATCACCATGTGAACCCTGTAAAATATGCAATTAGGCAGAAGCTAAGTTAATAGTAACACAACACGCTTTCCATATCCGTCACTGTAAATGAGGTCGCATGAAGGGGTGTCATGAAAGTTTGGAAACTACTGGTCTCACAGTCCTTTCATTTTTGGCAAAACACTTGCTTGCCAAAGTCTTCAGGTCATAATTTCATGCAATCACTTTTATATTGATATAGGACAGTCCGTGTGCATTTATCAACAACATTTGCATTTGAATTAGGCTGAGTTCTCGATCTCCACAAGAGCAAACTGAAGTGACAACTCTTATACAACAGATGAGGCAACCTATAAAACAACAAAGCCCATAAAAGAGACATAAATACAATTTATGATTATGCTGCCCTTCCACTACCTGCTGCGATTGCCCAAAACAGCCACTGAATATTTAATGTCCTATTAAGAGCTGCTTTCTGGACTTGCTCTGTTGGTTTGTACTTGTGACAGGTTATGAATTCCACATATTCTACCCTGACGAAATTAAATCAACGGCAGAGGCTCCATTTCCTCACATGCTGTGGTGCTTATTATACTGGAGGAACTTAGTGAGCCTGACAAGGGACCAACTCATGTCTGGAACATCTGGGAATTTAATTGAAAATCAATATGATAGCTTCCAGGTCTTCAAAGGGCTCAATATATATAGAATTTAGAAATTATTGCTTGGTTCACAATATTGAAGGGGACAGATCATGCTCATTCTTCATACTTGTATTTGGGGTTTTTACTAGAACATGTTTAAATGTTAAAAAAAACTCATTATTCCTCTCATATTTTCTGTCTGAATATACCTTATCTTCACTCTCCGTCTGAAACACTCCGTTTTTAGCTCCTGTCGCTTGAAGCCCTTCTTCTGAAAAAGCTCCGTCTGCTCTGATTGGCTTTCAAGAAAAATATGGTGCACCTTTGCAAATGTAGCTCTCAAGCTCAAGGTGGAAATACTCACTCTGATGGGCGGCATATTCTAACGAGCCTCCATTTGACACAGGAAGGGCCGCCAAAACTGAAGGGCTCGTCAAATCGCGTATTGTCTGATCTGTGCAGCTCACAAATTGGCTTGGTAGGCATTTCAAATCCCCAAATAAATGTGCACAAGCACTTGTTTTTTAACAATGGCTTTAGGTATTATCTAAATTCATAGAGTTACTCACTCTCAGGGAACGGCTAATGTTAACATTGAGTGTTTAAATATGTGGTATTAGTACTTTTACTTAAGTAAAAGATCTTACTACTTCTTCCACCCATCATTAATTGCAGTATTAATCGATGTCACTGGCTCAGTCGGCCTCTCCGTGCTGCACTTTAATCACCAGTGAGTCAGAACCTCTTGTTGTCTCTCACTCCCCTCCAGCCTCCTCTTCTCTCTCCTCATTTTGCATTTTAAAATATTCAGCCGTAGTCTGCTTAATTTTTTGAAACACAGAAAACTGATAGATGGATCGATTAGTTAAGTTTTCCGCTATACATCACGCTCTGTGCACCGATGCGTACGTGCTCACGGCATTTAATCGGTGTCGTCCCGCGCACGAACGTAAAGCATCATCAGGAGGGAGCATTTCTGCTCCACGTGCACCAAAAGCAGTCCTGCGAGCACAGTGGTTGTCACGAGCTCGAGCTTGCAACCCGGCAACTCGACCCTCGGCTTGTCAAGATGACTTTGGGGACTTTGGAGACGGAGATGGAATAGACAGAGGCTGATTTCTCAGCATCGTTCGGGGTCACCAGTGATAATGATCATCGTGCACTCGCATGAATGTGAGCACGAGAAATTTTAAAAACGGATCCCGTATGCCACTATGGCTGCTGTCTGGAGCCCTGCAATTACCCACATTTCTGATGATCGTCTCAGTCCAATCCTTTCCTCTGATCGTGTTTCACCATAGTTGGCTTTTGATTTTTTTTTTTTTGGACTGGCAATGCTCGCTGGGATGCGATAAAATGTAGTTAGAGCTTACTCCTTTGATTCTGGCACCCAACATCACAGCAAGATGACGTAGGTGATGTGGCCTCCTACTGTGAGGTGATTCTTGTTTGCCTCCAGTTTTTTCCTTTATTTTGCCTCAGCTAACACTGTGACGTTCTAATTACTTCAGCACTAAAACGTCTATTGAACGTCAAACAAAATAGTCGAGTCAACGAATCACAGCGTTGAAGAAATGTATATTTTAAGATGAATAGCCTCGGTGATGTTCTCGCTCTATGCAGTGTAGACAGCCTCAGCGACCTTGCTCACAGCACAATGGTGTGGTAAAGGCCTTTTTGATTACATGATTGAAACATGAGCTTACTCACTAGTGGAGGAAAGTTGGAGCTGATTTTCAAACCCAATTTTAAAGAAGCTATTTAAGGTTGCTTGTGTTTCTCCGTTTCAATCGGTATTCCAGTGTCATTGTAAATAGACATCTGTGTTCCTGACGGACTACCTTTGTCGTGTCATTTGTTTACTGAAAGAAGTTGTTTTGAGACCAAATTTCAGAGAATAGCTGTACTGTATTATGTTTGCCTCAAAAGACTCCATGTGTTCCTGCTTTGAATTTCTTTTCCCAGAGCTCATTCATCACACCTCTCACGCCAGCAGAGCTGTCACATCAAGCGTTTGTGAATGCCCATAAAAGAAAGGGGCTCGGTTTTTAATTGGGGGAGAGAAGTTTGTAGTTTGGTTCGACTGCTGTAATACAGCTAATTAAAAACTATGGCGGGCAGTGAAGGGAGACTCTAAGACGTCTCGACGTTCAGTGAGTTTTCCCGATGGGGATTCATCGTAGAGTGAGGAGAGCTACGAAAAACATTGCTCCTGACCAAGAAACATGTTCTTTGGTTGGGACTCCTTATAATGTGTCATTATGCTGATTTTGAGGAAGTTGGGATTGTCAGATGTAATAGGAAATGTCTTCTACAAAATCATTTTACTAAAATATTCCACAGTTCTTTATGTTGCTTGTTTTCCCAAATGCCCTCATTATGTAAATGATTCTGCTCACCACATGGGACGAGCACTGTTACTTAAATTAACCGGACCATCTGGGAGTCCTTGAACACATCCTCAAAGGCAGCACTGCTGTGTTTGTGATGTGTTCGCCTTAACTTAACTCTGGAAATACAAAGTTTTTTTGAAAAACATATTGTGCTGCAGAACAACAATTATTTTAGCTTAATGCCTTCAAAGGCTCTAATCATTTGCTGTACTTTGCCTCCATTTGAGAGGGATGTTTTTGCAAAAATAATATTTGTAGTTAGCTGTGGATCTGCTCCCAATAGTGGCTTAGGGTGATGATCAAAATAGTAGGTGGGTTTTCCTCTTATTTCAGTCCCACTGCTGAAGCCACTGTTCTTTTAAGTCACTCCAAAATGTCACGACCAGAACATCCTATCCATTACAGCAGACATTTCTTTGTCCGGATATTTTGTCACAGAATTAGCTCTTACAATACTTTCACATTGTCTTCTTCTTGCAGTGCACCTCTGCATTCATCCCTTTCACACCTCACTCACAACACCTGGAATTGAATTCCTGGTTTAAGAAATTCCTAACTTGAATAATGCTATTACTAGTGAAGTGTAGGAGAGAGGGGGTTGGTTTTGGGGGAGGAGTCTATCTTAATTCCATTTTTTTTTTATGTGATCTGATTGTAAAGGTACATTTCTCCATGTCCAAAATGTGTTCTGTTGTTGATGTCCATGAATGTCGTTTTGGTGTATTTGGCTGTTTTATGTCCTTGTCACCTGCTTCATGGCTGTCACACACAATATGTTAAAGAGATGCATGTCCACAGATGTTATCATTCCCAATACCACAAATATTTTCCAGTTTCAGTGGTTCTTTTAACTCACAAATATACTTTAGATATCATAATATAAATAATTGATTAATGTTAATTATTTCTGGTGCTCAACAGTTGATTAATCAACTGATTGTTCTAGCCCTTTGTATGTACTCTTTCATTGATTGATTTGCAATGGTGAGTGCTGGCACTTGTTTCTTTTCTTCTACTTGAATAGGTGTATTCTTTCAGATGCTCCTATCTCTCAAAGGCTCAGTTATGAGTGGAGTAATAAATGTGCAACATCTGTTCCTCACACTGCTGTTCTTTTTGACAGAATCTGCTGGAGAAGTCGGGAGAGAGGGAGACTCGTCAGGAGTACGCTCTGGCCATGATTCAGTGCAAAGTGTTGAAGCAACTTGAGAACCTCGAACAGCAGAAGTACGACGACGAGGACATCACCGAGGACATCAAGTTCCTGCTGGAGAGCCTGGGGGAGAGCGTGCAGGATCTCAGGTACCCGGTCGCTTCCACCTCATGAACAACGAACCATTCATTTTCAGTCATGAGTGGTTCTGCTATTGAGAGCAGATTGCAAAAACATTGTATGTAATATTCTGTAAAAAGATAATGCTTGGAACAGATCTTTCAAAGAAGAGGATATTGTAGTGCTTTCCATGAATGTGGTAAATCTTTATGAAGCTATTCTATTTTTTAAGACATATTTCTGTTTCCTTTGAAGGCTGTATTGCTGTACAGTGTTTTGCTGTACCTCTCGCATCACGGCCCTTTACCACAGATGGGTTGAAAGAAATCAGCTATTTTTGCCGAGGATCAAAAATAAAAAGTGACCCCTGGACTGTCCTCTTAACATGTTGGGGAAAAAAACCAAAACTTTTTTATGAATTTTTTTATCAACAGCTCATTTGACGAGTACAGCTCTGAACTCAAGTCCGGCCGCTTGGAATGGAGTCCTGTGCACAAGTCAGAGAAGTTCTGGCGTGAGAACGCCGTCCGCCTGAATGAGAAGAACTACGAGCTGCTCAAGTAAGATGAAGCGTTTATTGTAGCGGCACACAAGAGCATAACATACACTAATGTAGGGCTGCACCATTATGACCAAAATGAGACGTTCATTTAATTTAATTTGAGCCAAAATTGTTATTGCGATTAATATTCAATTAATTGCACAACCCTACTATGATGTTGCCAATATAGAAATTAATTACAGTAAAAACATTTTTAATTGTATGAATGTCTTCGGAATTTCAATGTGAGAAAGAAAGAAAGAAATGAAAAGACATGATTTAATTCTAAAATGTTTAATGGTTAAAGGTTTTTTCTCTAACTTGCATATACAAATTAGGTTTTGAAAAATGTAGTACAGTTTCCCAAATTTTTAAATATATTTATATGATATTGATAAAAAAAATATATATCAATTGAAACTGAAACCTAATGTTGAAGGATTGAATTTTAAAGTAAAAAAAGATACAAATTCATTCTTAAATTTAGATAATAGTTGGTATTAAATGCCTCTGGCCACATATGTTTAAAACACTTCTCTCACATTAAGTTTTTTGGTAATCTCAGGTTGTACTTTTAACAGCTCCTGGAACGCCACAGACTCACCAGCATCATGTCTGAAGATTGCACAGCCTCTTAACGTGTTTTTTCTTTCTTGTGTGTGTGTGTGTGTCCAATCTAAAGATCACAAGCGACTACTCATCAATGTGTGTCTCTGTTCTTTGTTATTCCAGTCACACACTCTGTTTGGGCTCCTGACATTCAGTAAAAATCCTGACCTACTTGTCATCTCATTGTCTCGTCACTGACCTTTGTGATGGGATGCACCAGATCGGAACACATTTCATTACCTGTAAACTCTCCTGTTTCTGACGCGTGTTCCTCCCACCTGCATCATTAGTAGACTTGTATTTATTGAAGAATAGCCGCTAATGAAGCTCCGCTAATTCGGTGCTAACCACATTTTTCTCTAAATTTCTAACAAACGTTTCCTGTTATTTAAAAGCTTTTATTTAAAAGAGTCTCGGCTGTGACCCACCCCCGGTTTTCCTCCTCCTCCTCCTCATCATACGGTGTGTGCTGATGGGATCCCAATGCGAGCAAGATCCGGTCTCCGAGCGTACAGACTTGACAGTTAATGACATTAAAAGACGATTGTAACCACAGCCTCTGTAATCAGCTCAGGCATCGTCTCGGTCTCTATTCTCCTCTGTCCCCAAGACTCTCACCCATGCTTTGTCTCACTTTGAACCTAGAGGTCCCACTTATTCAGACTTCTTATGTTCGCGGGTTTCTCAGTATTAAAGATGCATTAACCTTAGCTTTCAGAGAGGTCAGTGCATTTCTACATCCAACACTTTGTCTGTGAAAAATAATCTCAGCTAATCTGTTTGCTTTATGAAGCTTTCTCTGAAAAGTCTTTGCCTTGCAGCATCTGAGAAATGTAATCTGCCTATTGATGCAGAGACGTCACCGTTCAAAGGCTTTCTGTTTTGTCTCCCTTTCTTGAACAGGATCTTGACGAGGCTCTTGGAGGTGTCTGACGATCCTCAAGTCATTGCAGTGGCAGCTCACGATATTGGAGAGTATGTGCGGCATTACCCACGAGGCAAACGGTGAGGCATGTTTCTGTGAAAACACAATTCATAGCAAAGCTTAAATTCACAATGTGTAGAACGCACTCAGTTGTGAACACAGTGATTGTTCTGTACACATGAAGCTCATCAAAGCACCAAGGAAATAAGAGAGATTGGTGTCTGTTTGTGTCAGATTGAAGTTCAGGGTGTTCATCACTTTCATATTCTTGAATCCTCTGAGGCTTCTCGTTCTTGTCTTGATACTTCCTTTATCATCATGTATTGTTTATGTTTCCCTCAACGTTTGTTATCCTAAAGACACCGTGTGATTGACAGATCAATAATCGGGTTTTTCTTGTCTCTCATATTAATCTCATTACCCTGTAGTCAGGTCTACGGGTTGATGTGTTCCATTTTTAACCTTAACATTCATAATTGAAGCCCACGCGATACATTTTTAGTTGATAACTAACAGTACTGGTGTTTCTGTACTATAACATACTTTTCTTTTCTCCGGTCACACCAATTACTGTGTTATAACATTCATTATATTGGTTTTCATTCCTCGTCAGAGCACTATATCCTTTCATAAGGCCATTGATCCTTCAGAAGATACATAGGACATTTCAGTCAGGCTGTATTCAATTACCTGGTGCTGGATTCAATTACCTGGTGCTGGACCACCCAATGACCTAGAACATGAAAATAGCCCCTGTTATGTGTGTGGACAAAGGCTTCCTCTCATTCTTCCTCTCATTCCTCCTTTTTCAGGGTGATTGAGCAGCTGGGTGGAAAACAGCTGGTGATGAATCACATGCACCACGAGGACCAGCTAGTCCGTTACAACGCGCTGCTGGCTGTGCAGAAGCTCATGGTCCACAACTGGTATGGACACAGTCGTAGCTTCATCGATGTCATGCATTCAGATGTTGTTATAGCAAGCGCTTAAAGTTTGAGTTGAAGCAGGCTTTCTGAAATTCAATAACAACCCCTACATGTGCATACCCTCGCAGGCATTTTCATTTATTTCGGCTGATTAGACGTCTGCTTCGGTTGAAGTTGGACGTAGACATTCTGGGAATTATGCAAGGTTAATGGACTGTGTACTGATAAGATTGATGAAACTGTAGTTTGCTCCAACAAAGCCAGCAGGAGATTCAAAGAGATGTCACTCAAGCTCTGTCTGTACACGTTTCACACAGTCCTATAATACACTACTCCTGTAAATTAAATTAAATTACATGTGAAAATGAAAATACGCTCAATCGAGTTAGGCGAGAAGATCGATACAATGTTCATGTTTGTACAGGGAATGTGAAGCAACAACCAGCAGCCGGTATGCTTAGATTCTTTAACAACACAATTTAAGGAATCCTAATGTCGTATTTTTTTGTAAAAAAAGAAAAACATATATTTATTCTTCAGTATCCGTCTCTTGAGGCACCGCTCCTCACATTGTCTACGAACCCAAAGACTCGACCTGCCCATTATTTGTGTGTGTGTGTGTGTGTGTGTGTGTGTGTGTGTGTGTGTGTGTGTGTGTGTGTGTGTGTGTGTGTGTGTGTGTGTGTGTGTGTGTGTGTGTTCTGTCTACCGGATTGCTTGGAAACACTAAAGATCATCAAGCAAAAAAAAAACAGTGAAAATGTGTTTGTTTTGCTGCCACTATCTAAAACACACTCTACTCCCTGAGCAACTGTGGATGGACGTATTGTGTTTATTATCACAGTGTAGTGCTGCTTTTCCGATCTAAGTGACCTTAATGTTCTGTGTAAACTGTCTGTTCACTGAAGTGTGCACAGAAGTTTATTTAACCACAGTAGCACAAAAGGTTTCCAGTGACTGTGAAGAAAGAGAAGCAGATTCCCGCCATCAGACCTACAATCTAAAGCAACCTCAGCCTGAACACTGCAGCTTCCAACGTGAGACAGATATTTTGTTTTATCTATAATAGGCTGAAAAAACAGATAAGCGTTGCAGGAAGAGAAAAAAAGCGAATGCGGGGTTAATTGCATGATTTGGAATTTTTGAGAAGTTTGCTTAAAACCCAGAGATATGTTCACGAGTCAGATTCCTGTTTTAGAAAATATATACAGTATTCGGCCATATGTTGAATCACAGAAATCAAATCTCCTGTTTTGATTACTTTGCAACACAGGAGTAAAGTAATAGAAAGAAGGTTATTAAAATGAGCGAAAATGGATGGAAGAGAAACCTGAGTGCTGAATATAAATATCGTATAAATAAAAGCAGGAATTGGAAGTTGAAAACTGATGAAAAATTCAGCCCGCGCTTTATAGCTGATTTGATTTGATATGGACGTCTCATCACTGGCTACCTCAAAGCAGCAGCGGTTCATTTAACAGCAAATCACATCTGAAGACATTCATCTATTCTTGTATTTTATTTAACTTCCACTCCTCATGCGTCTTGAGTCGCCCACACCTCTCCCTCTGATGGGTTCAGCTGCATGTGTTGACACGCAGCTCTTCAGCAGCAGCACAACGATTGATGTGTTGGAATAAAGTAATGGAGAGAGAGAAAGACGATTAAGTAAATAGTCGAGCTTTGTCGTGTCATGTGCTGGCTGCATCTCTGCTGGTTTATTTACATCGACAGGACCTAGTATGGGGGGTGTGTGTGTGTGTGTGTGTGTGTGTGTGTGGGGGGGGGGGGGGGGGGGTGAATGCTGCCGCAGAAAGAGGAAAATACTGAAGCTGAAATATCTATATTTTTTTGGAAAAGGTGAGGTGTCATTCTCCCACAAATGGAAGGTGTTTTTCAAAGCAGCTCACCAAACCCACTACCACCTTCAGCAGGTTGCCTCGCTGTTTCCACGAGAAGATCTTCTGGTCCCTCCTGACTGAAGGCCCTGCTGTCATGACAACAGCACAGATGAATGTGTGAATAGAGAATCTACTCTTATTTGTTATTTTGCTCTTCAGTCTGCTTTTAAAGCTTGTGTGTTTGTGGAACTTGAAGTTGTGGTAGAATATGATCGTTGCACAGCCCTTTCAACACAGGTCCATTGTTTTCAAGGAAATTTTCATCATGCATATAATTAGAATGATTTTCATTCACTAGACTGGCAAATGATGTCCAGATTTGCTCACTCGTACCCCATTAAGAAGCCAGAGAGGGAGTGAGGAAGTTGTAAGAGACCTTGTTGAGACTTTTAAAAGGTCATTGACTTCAGTCGTCATTTTACTGAAAGTATCACTCAACAGAATGTGCTGTTGATCTCCAGTAATCAAATGGGCTTCATTCTACAGGTAGCTTTGTCTTTGTTTTCTTATTTTAACATTGCAGTTGTTGCAGCTTCTTAAAAAAACTGAGTAAAATGTGCTCTACTTAAGTTTTATAATCTGAAAATGGGGAAAAAAACAGTATTCATAATCTGGTAAATCTCTACACTACTGTTCTTTTCTTTTTTTTTCCCACATTCTAAATAATACTCTTTCTTAAGGCCACTTCACAAATACGCAGCAGGAAAATATGAAACATTTTCTGAAATAGTCAAATCTCAGTATTGTATGTGCTGGAAATGACATTTTTCAAATAATTATGTCTTACAGTGCACTTTAAGACAAAACCCCCTGATTATTTCAACAGTGTTTAGCACAAAAGAGCCAGCTGATGGTGAATATGTTTTGCACTTGAGAAGAATGACTCATATCTGTCTTAATGGCAAGTCGATGTTTACAGAGGAGAGACCTTAGCTATTGTCAATCAGTTGTATTTCCTTTCATAGCCTTTGACTTAATTAAGGCAAACCAATATCTTGCTGTGTGTGATTTCCACGGCTGGCTTTGCTGTGTCGGTATGAATTCATACAGCAGCTGAAGGATGAGCTCAGCCTCCATAACTCTGGCTCATCCGTCCAATTATTGCCATCTGGCTTTATTAACTCCCTGTTGGTGTTCTGAATCTCGCTGCAATGCGCAGACCAGCTAAAGGTCATCGCTGATAACTTCATGAAAGTGTGTAGATCTGTACGTTAGATTTGTCCTCTTAAAAAGTGTCAGTTGTTATAGGAAATAGATGATGATTATATGAATCTTGGAGGCTTAGAACCTGTTGTAATTTAATTAATTGGTGTGTCTTTAATTAACTGCATTCTAATCAGTGAAGCCTTCATATGAGGATGCAGACCTTTGCCTCTGAAAACACTGTGTTTACCTGCTGCTCAACAATTAGATGAAACAGGAGGCATTAAAACCTTTGAGCGGAGATAAATGGAATTTTGACAAAAAATGGAAAAAAGTTAAATCTCTATGAATCAGAGAGGCTGTTTTGCTGCCGTTTCATCAGAAGGGTAAAAAAAAAAAAAGACATCCAACCAGTTTGTTGCTCTGCAGAAAAATGTAGTCCGATTTTTATCAGAACACCGGTCCGAGTTTTAGTTTTTAAGGAGCATAATTTCCATCATTGGAATGTATTTGCCAGCCTTTTCCATCTGTAGATTTGTGAGAGACAGCTGATATTTCTGTTAGCAGCGAGGTGAGGGACATTATATCATATCATATATCACATAAATATCACTGCCAAGACGAAACCCGAAGGAGAAGTGTGACCTGTCGGAATACTGGGAGTAGATTTCAACATTTACACCACGTCTGGGTCAGAAGCTCGCACTCTCAAGATGAGAGAGTCAGTTAAAACGGTCTCTTATGACATTAAAGGGTATTGAAGAACCTGATGCCGGTCAATTATCAGTTGGACGGGATTTGAAATACATTTCTTTAAAGGAACAGATACCACTTTCATGTCAGTCTGTTCAATATGAAGCTGAACTCTAAAGCTCACTGATCACTCACTGGTGTTCTATGTCATTCATTTAATCTTAACTAAAATATTGTATTTAAATGTGTATTGAATGCCATCAGGTGGATCAGAATTACCATACATGTAAATCAGCATTAAGTGTGTTTGGAGTGCTGAGGTGTAACTTGTTGCCTTTTCTTCCACAGGGAGTACCTGGGGAGACAACTCCAGTCCACCGATCAGCAGCAAGCTCCGGCCGTGGCCGCTCGAAGCTGAACTGTTCCTGTGCATGTGTGTGTCTGTGCATTACTGTGTGGATGAGTGTGTCCCGTACGTACATTGTTCTTTGCCATTTTAATAATCAGCTGTTCATTTTGTGTAATGACTTGAAAATTCCAAACGGTGTGGTTTCCTCCTTCCATCCGCACCCCGAATGATCCTCGATGTTACTTGATTTGAGTGTCGTGCTCCGTGTCGTGCCCTCTTAGCGAAGTGATGTATGGTGATTGAAGTCGCACTTTACGTCTGTGATAATGTACAAAACTGCAACTTATTTAAGTCTTACCTGTAAAACATTGTATGTACCCCAATAAAGATGCTTATCTGTGGTGATCCTGTGTGCTGCATTATTGCACCTGCTGATTAACAGAGATTAACTTGATACAGTTATTGAGTTTTCTTATCATATTCAATTGGCTCTCAAATAGTGGAAGCAGCACATGTGAAGACTTGAGGCTTAACAACAAGATTTCTTTTTCCTTTTCAAGTGTTTTGTTGTCACCTTTGCTCTCGTCTGCCTGCATCTCAAGTTGGAAGTAGCCTTCTGTTCATCCTTCAAAATCTCCTGTGAAGTGGTAAAAAAAAAGAAATTATTTACACTTCACATGTCAGTGTTCTGTTGTGATGTGAAAAGTTTTATTTCTATTTTGAAAGTAGTAGTAAAACCAGCAAAAAAAGATAACAGCCTATTGCCCATTAGATGTACCAAAGCATTACTTCTAAGTTAAAATCTGTGTGCTTCCACTTTAAGTTTTAAAGAAAACTCTTTATTAGTGCACCTGTGCTGTCTAATGCAATCCAATACAACAGCTCTGCCTTACAAAGTTAATGAGTTGGTGACATTAACATGATTATTATTTAAGTCATAGTTAAAGCTGGTGTTGTACTGGACTTCATTATTTTGAGGGATGTGTATTATGTGTTTGTCCTATTAAGGGGGGCATAATATTAGACACACCTCTAAAATATAATGCAGTCCAGTGCAAAGCCATCAGGCTGAAACAATTGATAATTAACATCTTATGTCAATAAAATGGAAATGAACATTATAGGCATCATAAAATGATCTTTAAAACAGAACAGTAGTATTGGATTGCATTAGATTGTAAAAGGTGTCCCATAGAAGGATATGTTTGTTTTCTTAAACATCCTATCTTACATTCTTTAATATAGAGCTGCAACGATTAGTTGATAAATAAATTAATCGATTGAAGGAAAAATGTCTCGACAACAATATGAAATATTTATTTTTAAAGGTCCCAGCTTCTCTAATTGTATGTTGCCTTAGTCTTTTACAACTGTGAAATAAATATCTTTAGGTTTTGGACAAAGACGAGACATTTAAATATTTTGTTTTGGGAAATTATGATGGCCGTTTTCTGTCATTTTAGAATGATGAAGATAATCAATAGTTGCAGCCCAACATCTGTGTGCAGCAGCAACCTTTCCAAACACTGTCACCAAGTCCTGAAAATGAGTCCCTCCAGGCTTCCCTCAGTTCTGGAGTCCAATCATCGCTGCCATCTTGGTCCAATGATGATTGCAGAGAAGCAGATAACACCTCCCAGTCTCCTGAAAAGTATTCACTGAATACAAAAAGCTGTATCTTGCAGAAAACTCTTCACATACCTTTAGTCCATGAAATAACATTTCACTTCTTCTATCTACAGTCTCCCTTAAACAATACGATAAACCATTCGTTGTGGACGAGTGGCTCTCAAAAGAAAACTAAGTTGTAAATATATTTAACAATAAATTAGGTTTCAAATGCTGCTGTGAGTTGCAGTGTGTTCCCATCAGAACATTTTAAATTTAATCTGAGGCGTTTCACTATTTCACTTCACTCAGCACACCCGGTAGTTGCAACAATCAGTTGTAACTTTCACATAGAAACAGGTTCTTCCGGTAGGGGAAGAGGCAGCTGTTTCAATGTGCTTTGACTTCTATGATAGGTTTTGATTAAGGGGTTGAGTCTGAGTTTTGAATATAACTATGAAACCACTCCAAAGGCTGATTCTTTGTTTTGTTTTTTTGTACCTACTGAATTCTTTATTTAATGTTTCTCTTAAATGAATCCCTGAATATCAATACAGTTTGAACAAGATCAACACGTTTGGGAACGGCTGTGGCTCATATAGGTAGAGCGGGTCGTCCTCTAATCAGATTATCGCCTGTCGAAGTGACTTTAGCCCAAATACTGAACCCCAAATAGCTCCTGATGGCTGTGCCATTGGTGTGTGATTGTGTGTGTGAATGGATGAATGTTGACATGTAGTGTGCAGCGCTTTGAGTGATTGGAAGACTACAAAGGCTTCACATAAATGCAATTTACCATTTGTAAGGAAGGCAATGAGTGTAATAATTCTTACATCTATATTCACTTTGTTTGAAATAACTCACCTAACAATGCTACAATCATTGACTTTCATTAAATATATTATGTTTTTCAATAGGCATTTAACGTATATTGTGTATTTTAAGGGTTGTTAAAGGGGAGCTCACGTCGAAGTGTGTTTACAGGTCTTGGGTAGTAGGCTACTGCTGCATTATGTGAAAAAGGTTGCATAAAGCCTTTTGTGGCGACATAGTGGCTGTGCTTAATCGGATAAACTGCCTCAAGTATTGTCACCGGTTGGGTCTGAAGACTACAATCCTGAAAGTGAAAAAAATAATGTGTGCATTCTGCTCCTCATCTCTGCTTTGAGCTAGTGGCTAGAGGCTACATTAGCCGCTACTAGCATAGCGACATAGTGATGTGGCGTGTCGGTATTTGACGGTTGGGTGTCCTGGTGGCCCAATGGAGTCCCTCACTTCTGTCTCCTCTTTACAATCCAATTTGAAAATAAAGGCAATATTGCCCAATGAAATCACAAATAAACTTATCAAAGTGATATTGAACGCAAGAACCTTGTCCCATTATATTTGCCAAAACGTCACACTTTTAATATTCAATATTTCCAGGCAATCATGAAAACGTTCCAATTTGCAGCAAGATCTGCACGAACCATATTTTGGAAGCATTAGTATTTACAACAGCTACTGTCTGCTGCAGCTGCTTACAGGTGAGGCAGCCACAAGGCCAGGCTGGCAGCAGAATACTCAATAGTAATCTGCCTCCAGATGCCTTCAGTGCTGCAGTTTAACTCCATGAGGAGAGCAAACATGTTTTTTAAAATCCTCTGCGGAAGTCGTACTGTCTTACCGAAAAACAATCTGTTTTCAAACGTTTAAACATTCACGTTCTTCTGAATGCCTCGTCTTTACCTTGGTAGATAAAGAGCTCCCATTCAACATTAACGCCTACAGTTTATTGAGCATGTAACTGTCCTTCAACTCTATTAGCAGGCATTCAAGTCAGGTTCCAGTCTTTGAAAACTGATGCGCTCATTCCTCGTGCTTCGACGTCTAAAAGGTGTGGAGAGCTGCAATGTATGCAGAGTCAATATTTATGTAGAGGTTCACCGCCTGTGGCTTCAGTCGCCTGGCCCTGCTGTGCTCTCCGAACACTATTTACAGTGGCTGGCACTCTGTGGTCCCTGTGCATGCTCACCTGCAACAACTGAGTGAACTTTGGACCCTGAAACAGATGGTTCTTCTTCCCCCCACAGCCTTCTTTATTATGCTGCCCACATTTGTTGTTCAGGGTCAAGGCAGACTGTTTGTGTGCACAGTCGGTCTCTGGGTGTTGGATTATTGATGGAACTCCCCTGAGGCAATGGTTGTTTTCTATCTTGTCTCAGCTTTTTAATTGAGCTTTGTTCCTCTCTCTCAGAGAGGTGTTACATGTCCAGGTATATTGTGAGCTGTATTCAGGTATGTTTCCAGTTCACGCTTCCAAATTGTTTGTGTTTGACACATTCATCTGCCCAGAGTGGCAGATTGTTACATTAGCTCACTGAGAAGAAGAGTATTGTTGCCTTGCTTCATCGATCAAATCCCTTTGCACGTGTCACCATGGGTCTGAGGCGGTCCGTTCTCATAGTGACAATCAAAACAAGACTGCCGATAAAAGCTGCATCTAAGGAGAATCACAATAACCGTGGTATTTACGGCTCACTGTGCCTGACAATGATGCTTCTGTGTGTAACATTAGGCTGTGTTATCGCATGCTGTGAGGCCAACTGTGCCATTCGGACATTGGAATTAATGCTGAGTGATGGCAATGTTTGTATAGAGTGGGGTCTAAGAAGTCACTTCCCAGAATGTATTATTTACCACAACCAACATTTTAATTCTGAAATCAATGCTTACGTGCCAAGTAGATTGGATGAACAGTTCTTGAGTTTCTCAGAGGACAGTCATACATACATATCCACCTTAAAACATGCATAAACAGCACATTCTCACACCAATGGGTCAAGTAAGCAGCTTGGTCAGTGGAACTAGCACCAAACTATGATGCTCTACCTCTAGCGTCAGTTTTGCACGTGTCAGTGACGGCGTGTCAATATGCGCTCATTACAGCATTGTGTCTTTTTAAAAAAAAATTCTGTCCTCTCAGGAAGTTAAGTTCAGGCTACAAAACCACTTAGGTTGAGGAAAAGAATAGTGGAGTAATTAGCAGCTAAAGAGACAGATATTTCCCTTGAGGAGTTGTTTGGACAAAAACTGGGCTAGTAGGAGTGACTACTGGACTTACATTCACCAGGGGTCCAGACACATAAACAAATGATATTGTTGCTCCATGTTTGCTGGATGTCTACATGTTAACCATATAAACTTTAGACGATCCCCAACTGTAAAAAAAAAAAAAACTAAGTTAAAATTTATTTAACTAATAAATGGAATAGTTAATGTTACAATCATGTGCCACTCTCTAATGACTATTACAATAATAGCTTACTTCAGAGACTACTTGAATAATATTATGTCACCATGTATGAAAATGAGTACTGTAGCAACCACCAGGTGACATATGAAAAGACATGAACTATGTCCTCCGACACCTGTCTATACCTGTGAAACTGTTTTGACCTTTTTAACAATCACATCATTATAGAAAAGAGTCCGGCACGCTGACAAAGAAGATGCTCTTCAGGAGTAAAATGAGATTTCATATATTAATAGTGTTTGACCATTTTTCAGCCATAAGACCAACTTACCTCGTGTAAGTCTTTCAGTAACTGCCATTCAAATGTGTTTTGTCCTCACTGCTGTAGTGTCTTTACTGCCCCTGCTTGTCCAAACAAACTCCACCAAAAGCAAAGAACACTTTGTTCCAAATTGTTGTCCTTAGTGCAGAGACACAATATCGGCGCCAAACTGCAGCTTAATTCTCTTTGGGTGCAATACAACACACGCCGATCACATTTTTAACAAACCAAGTCATTCTCATCCAGAGCAGACACAGGCACACCTGAAGTGACCACACCATCTGGATGCCTGTGAAGGAAGGTGATGATCTCTGCATACAAAGCTGCTTTCACACCCACACAAACGTGTAATAGGGTGTAATTACACTGCTTGGGTGTTTGTGCAATGTTCTCCATGTGCAAACATGCATTCATCTGACACACAAGACTTGGACGAAGCAGAATGTTGGTCACAGGTTGGAACATTGTAATCTTCTAGGCGCCTCATTGAGGCATTGATGCTTACTTTTGTTCTGTCCAGAGCCGAGGCAGCAGATTTCCAAAATCATACTTAGTGAGCCAGTAATTGCTGGAGCACTTATGGAGGAAATCGACTTGGAATACTGATCTGGTATGACGCTTATGAACCTTTTAAGAGGCATTTTTTGTTCAAAAGACAACGGGAAAGCCAGCCTAACGAAGAGGTTAATGAAATTACAGATGATTTTAAAACTCCATCTAGCTTCAAATTATAATAAATCATTTCAAAAACTTTAAAAACCTCATTGGATATGTCACAAATGCATTGTCGCAAAGCACAAATCATCACTGATTGATGAGAGGCCAACATTTTAAAGATATGTCTTCATTGGACTGTGACGAACAAAAGCCATTTCACGCCTCTTTTCTATCGTTCTCCCTCTCAAGGCATTTCACACAAAGAGCTGTCATGAATGTAAATCTTTGGGTAATGAGACATTATTATGAGCTCTACCGTGATTGCATATGGATCTTTATGGGTGTAATCTGTAGTTATACAATTACATCTCATCTCAGAAGCTGATTACAAGCCTCCCCGTCAGTGTGGACATATAGCTCTTTAAAAATGAGATGTATAGGCCCAAACCCTTTCAAATATCTCTTTGAAATGAATAAATACACTTTTGTATATATTAAGATCTTAAGAACAGACAAAAACATATTTCAAATATAGTCAAATTAGTTTTACAAACGCATATATTACGTAGAGTGTGAAATGGCTGCCACACCCACCTCATATCAAAAGGTTCTCACAAATAAATATTTAGTCTTCTGATGAAACTACGCTGAGATGATGAGTCTTATCTTCAGTGAGTAACTCACAGTTAAGCCTGAAAACATTCACTTCACACATGGAGGTACAGTATATCTGGCCCACCGGCCCCTCGCAAAAATATAAATCAGTCCCTTTTTCCTTCTTTTTTGGTGTGTCAAAGTTTCCTGCTGTTAATTTTCTCCATGTGACACATGTAAGTTTAATATCTATGTCTTAAATCAGGTGTAATTTGTGTGCACTTTTCTCAGTGAGCAGTATATCTTCCTTGTGACAGGTCAGAAGAGAGGCAGACATTTTGTTCTGTTTAATCAATACTATATTAGTAGGAGCCAATGAGTATTTAATTGCAGATCTTGAACTCAACACATGTTGCTGCTGAGGGAGAGAGCTTCTTCTTTTATCTCTGAGATTTGGGTGGCTCTTTCTGTTGTCGACGCAATATGGCAATGAATGTTCAAGGGATTTCACAGGAAGCTGACAGTGCCTGTGGAGGGCTGTGACAATTTTCAAATTGTGACTGATGAATGAAAAACACCAAAATGAGAGAGTAATCGACTTGTGAAGTACACTTGAAAAACCTGGGCTTTTGTGCAAAGACTTTTTTCCCCATGGTAACCCATGTCTCTCTGACGTTTTTGTGTTGAATGCCAGCCTTCATCATTAAACCGAACTGAAATTGAAGCATTTCACTGAATAGACAGCACCTCAGGTCATCGGGGAAAAGGCGCTAAAACACAAAAAGGAATTTGGTCTTGACCTTATCTTCTGATGGTTACATAACGATCATTTCCTCTCCTCCTCTGGAACTCAAATTAAACAACATGTTTCAAGTGCCACAGGAAGTGCAGCGGATTGTATCTTTGCGCAAACAGACCTTTGGAACTGCATAATTAGGGTTAAGGGTAAATACTGTAACTGTGTCCTTCTCCATTGAAGCTCTGATAAGATGTGATTCACACCTTTACTGTCAGCTCTAGGTTGAGGACCTCAGTGAACTTATATTGTAAACGCATCCATCTCACAAATTCAAGACTGTCAGCCCTTAACAATAGAAACATACAAAAAGGCTCCCTCAAGCAAAACCTGGCCATGATGGGTATCTAAGCAACAAGCATTAGTGCATGAAACGAGGGAAAGGGAACAGCACCCACTTAATTACGTGCTGGATGAAATCTGTCTCCTGTCTGTTGGGGTGAGAAAAGAAAGAGAGGACTCGCCTGGTTGACATGGGTATTCTTTATTCAGAGCTAGATTTTATTTTTGTTATAAGCTCTCATTGCTGCTAAATGTTGTCTTTCTGTATTCAGATTCATGTTTTAATGCAACGGGTAAAATATTGAGTTGATAAAATAGAGAAAATGCACTTAAAACAGCTGCAAGTTATGATCACAGAGAGTTGAAAGGAAATGGTGAAAATGACTCAAGAAGCAAAAGGGATTCTGATCAAATGGAGTCGAAACATTCTGATGAGATAATGAGCTGTTTTTATTTGAAGGTCCACTAAATGCCTCTCCCCATTATTATTCTTAATTGCTATTTTACACATTGCCAATATGATTTGGTGCATGTTCACATGCAGATGCAATCCTCTGAAGGTTGCTGTGGAGTGTCCTTCTGACTTCATGCCTCTTCAACATCTGATAGGACTCTACATGTTTGCATTGCAGTCATTACTCTCACAGGAGTTGCTAGGGAACATCTTACAGCATTGATGGGAATTTAAACATTTTCAGAAAGGTGCACGTGATATTGCAGCACATTTAGTTTTACTATTCACACAGGCAACTTGTGAACTCATCAAAATACAAGACATATGAATTATTGATTTGTTTAAGGCTAACGTGTCTGACTATGCAAGCTGGTCACCGCTTTGGAGCGTGAGGCGTCATTAGCGAGGCATTTTACCAGGTATAGTGTAAAAAAAAAGAAGAACCAAATCTGAATAAATTGTTAGATGTATGTAAATCTATATTTTTAGCTAAATGTGGCTCATGGGGTTAGATCGGCTCTGCTGGCTGGATACTGTCAAATCTGTTGGCTCAGCCTCTGATGTCACTGAATGCAGTGCGGGCTTCCAGTGCGCAGCGTCAGGGACGCAGCCGTGGCACAGGCAGTGAATTGTCTGGTCGTCAACACACTACACACCTACCCAGAAACCTTTTGTCTCTGTCAGCATCCGGATTTTAATCTGTGGCTGAGCGTCCCGTAAGAAACTCGTTATCGGTGTTGTTGCACGAACTTTTTGTGGGAAAAAAAACAGGTAAGGTGGTGTTGCACTTGTGTAATGATGTCCTTGAGCGCGGGCTGTTGCGCCCCTCTTCACTGAAGCCATAATGTGTCCCTATAGAGAAATTTGCTTCGTGTGTTTTTTTGTTGTTTTGAGTCATCAGAAATCCCGCTTGATTCGGACCGATATCTGTGGAAGTTAAGCGGTCACTTTACGCCAAGCAGCAGCCCCGGCCGGTGCAGACAGAGTTCGGCACCATGGAGAGCAGCGTGGTGCACATCTACAAAGAGGACAGGTGTCCCCCGGACCAGCTGGAGGAGTGTTTCTCAAACTTCACCTGGCAACCCGGCTCCTCGGACCTCTTCAACGACACACCCAACGGCACCTGGGACGCTGAACCCGAGCCCTTGTCGCCCATCATCCCCATTATAGTCGCCGTGTACTCCGTGGTGTTCGTGGTGGGTTTAGCGGGAAATTGTTTGGTGATGTTTGTCATCATTAGGTGAGTTTTTTTCAGCTTTGAAATATGTAATTCATATCAAGTCACAAGCAAATACCAGTCATCTCACGACGTGTGAAATACCTGCATGCGCATGCACGGCTCATAAAGCAATAGGAAATCCAATGTGTTCATATTTGAACTGTATTAATTAATCACAGTTTGCATGTATGCCTTTATACAGTGTTTCCCATGCATACACTGAATACAGAAGCCTTAGCTATTTTTTTCTCCACAAATGACGACATAGATTGTAACAACCTTTGCAATGATTGCAATGTCAATGTTTCCTCTCAAAGCTCATCTGTACGAATCTGTTTAAAGCCTCATTAAGGTCGTTTTATTTCAAGTGTTGGATGTGAGATAAACCTTGACATTGTAAAGCTTTGAATAGGCAAGAGATGATGAAAAGTCAAAGTTATTTTCCTCCCTTTGTGTTGTATTTGTGTGTGCACAGTATTTTGGCTAAGTGTTGTCTGTTTATTCACTAAAGGTGCAGAGCACAGTGACAATTAATCCTTATCTCAAAAAGTGATTTCATTAACCTTGATCATCTTTGAAAGGATTTCAACAAAAAAAGAAAAGAAAACCTGAGACAAACCACAATCAAATCCATTCAACCTCTTAATGTTTCCTTCTCTCCCCCACAACAGATACACCAAAATGAAAACAGCCACCAACATCTACATCTTCAACTTGGCTGTGGCCGACGCTCTGGTCACCACCACCATGCCCTTCCAGAGCACCGACTACCTGCTCAGCTCCTGGCCGTTTGGCGAGGTGGCGTGCAAAGTCTTCATCTCCATCGATTACTACAACATGTTCACCAGCATCTTGACCTTAACCATGATGAGCGTGGACCGCTACGTGGCCGTGTGCCACCCCGTCAAGGCCCTGGATTTCCGCACGCCGGTCAAGGCCAAGATCATCAATGTGATCATCTGGGTGCTGTCGTCTGCTGCTGGGATCCCGGCCATGATACTTGGCAGCACGAAGACCAATA
This sequence comes from Cebidichthys violaceus, assembly GCF_023349555.1. Taxonomy (NCBI): domain Eukaryota; kingdom Metazoa; phylum Chordata; class Actinopteri; order Perciformes; family Stichaeidae; genus Cebidichthys; species Cebidichthys violaceus. The sequence continues at coordinate 11,178,669 of NW_027176964.1, forward strand.
ACGGTACCTTGACATTACATACATTCACACTGGTATAACTCCACAGTATCTGTCAGTAAATCTCAGATTTATTACATCTCTGTCTGCTATGGAGACGAAGGAACTCTTACAGGCAATCTCAAACCTGAAGCCCCATTTCATTTGTAACACCTTTGCCATTAATTCTCAATTGAACCGTCACAATTAGCTGCATGAAGCATCCTTCAAATACCCCTGAAGAGGATGCTCTGTACAGGTTTAAAGGAGATCCCATTACAGAGATCTGACTAGATGAAGCAATGACAGTCATAATTGGTTCTCCAAGATTGAGAAGAGAGCTTGAAGGATTTATTCTTTCAGCGACAGTGTGAAAAATGATAACGCATAATGCACTTTGTCCAGAGCTGATGAATCTGAATCTATTCTAATTATAGTTTTTAACCACGGCCAATGAATGGACATTGAATTCCTTATTCACTGTTAAACACGTTGGTTCAGACTGAAACATCTCAACAAATATTCAATGGATTGTCATTAATATATTGCAGATGTTCATGATTCCCAGAGAATTAATTCTTCTGATTTTGATGATCCCCTGACTTTTATAGCATCACCATGAGGTTGACACTTTACTTTACATATAAATAGTTGATAAACATTTAATAAATGTTTTTATAACACACTGTATTGTAGTTGTAAGCGTTATGTATTTTAACAATTATGTCTCCTCCTGTGGGAACCAATAAGTGGCGGCTGATGTATAAACGGATAATCAATGAGGATATAATATAGCAGCATATCATTTTACAAAATATGCCCTCATGGGCTGCTAACAATATATTTTACATTGATTAGTACTTAAAAATGTCCTCAACGCTGAGTTTGTTATAAATATTTAGATACAACTTGTAAATGCTTTACTTAAAATAAAATGTTCTCAACTTTTCATCTAGTGCCATCTTCATGTCTTGACTCTCCCATCAGCCTCAGCTGTACTTTCACTGTAACACTTCACTGTAAATTTACAGTGAAATTCTGACAGTGACCTACTATATTGTGTCTTTTCACAGTAAATTACAGTACATTGCTGTATTCTGTTGATACAGTAGATATACTGTAAATTGTACGATATCTTGTTGCCATTAATTTGCAGTAATTTTCCTGTAAAAACTTTCAGTGTTGTGTTTGTGCTAAATATCAAAACTATCTTGCAAACACGCCTTACTAAGATGTGACTTGATAAACATTATACCTGCTTAATATCACCATATTAGCATTGTCGTTGTGAGTATTTTAGCATGCTGACATTAGCATTTAGCTCATAGCATAAGAACAGCATCACAGAGCCGCTAGTGTAACCTCTGTCTAGAAAGACGGCATCACGATAGTGTTAGCTAGCTAAACATTTTTACTGGCAATAAAACACAAAAAAAACTTATAGTTAACTTAATGAAAACATGGCGAATACAATCTAAGACAATTAATATTCAAACAAATAAAGCCAGCTCAACTCTTAAGTACTTTTCAAGCTAGTTAACATTATATTGTCCACGGACATTCAGAGCTAACCTCGTAACGAATCCTCCGTCGCATTAAGGATTACCCATAGTCCTTTGCGGCTACTATTCAGTGCAGGTACACATTTTGAACAGCAGGTGGCGTAGTTTTCCCATTTAGCGGGATTTACCCTGAACCTTTTCAACTACGTTACACCAGCGTGGATGCAGACTCTTAGTCTTGTTGGTTTCTTTCTACTGGATTACACATGATGTGTGTGACTGGTCAACTCTGTTGTTCTGTAACTAACAGGGACTACAGAGTGTGCCCTTCAGTTCCCTGAACCCTACAGCTACTGGGACACCCTGATGAAGATCTGTGTCTTCATCTTTGGCTTTGTGTTACCCGTCATCATCATCACCGTCTGCTACACACTGATGGTCATGCGGCTGAAGAGCGTTCGCCTGCTGTCAGGCTCACGCGAGAAGGACCGCAACCTGCGCCGGATCACCCGCTTGGTTCTGGTGGTGGTTGCCGTCTTCGTGGTGTGCTGGACGCCCATCCACATCTTCATCTTAGTCAAGGCGCTCTCTGGCAACGTGCCAGAGACCACCGCTGTCATGGCCGCCTACTTCTTCTGCGTGGCGCTGGGCTACACCAACAGCAGCCTCAACCCCATCCTCTACGCCTTCCTGGATGAGAACTTCAAAAGGTGCTTCAGGGATTTTTGCTGCCCTGGGGTCAAAGGACACGGAAACTCTCATGGGTTGAGCCGGGTGAGGAGCACCCTTCGGGACCACTCGTATCCCACAGAAGCCAGAGGAGATATGAGGCAGGCCAGGCCCGTATGACTAGCCATGGACTCGTCCTCTATGTCCTATCAGGGCTGGGAGGACTCCAATGACCTGGGATTGACTCAAGTCACCACTTTCATCTGAGAGAACGGCTAAAGAGAGAGCTAGTTGTTATTTATTTATTGGTCAGAGAATCCAGAAGCAGATTCATTTTGAAGATAATCTGGTGATAGTCTTCTTATTGTCAACTAATCCCATGAAAAGACCAAAACTATCACAGAATCGATCCTACTAACCACTATTAACTGTGACGCAGTTAATACTGGTTTGTCCAAAAACTGTTGACATGGCATGTTCCTTCTTTATGATGGACATGAGCATTTATGTTGATCTGTATTAACCAATGGATGTATAAAGAGAAGTGGATACCGCGTTGGAGACGGCGCCCTGCTTCATTCCCATGAAAGTTGCTCAGTGGCGCATGAAGCATAAATCGTTTGACGAGTATAAAATATCAATCTTGGGGCCCATAAGGCATCCATGGGGCCCATAAGGCAAGCGCACTAGCGTTTTCTTAAACCCCGTCTCCGAGCCCTCGGTCCAGCCTTGTTCTCAGCTCATTCATATGAACAGAAGAAGGAAAATAATTGGATTCTGGTATTAGTGCATTTTACAACGTTTAGGGTCTAAAGATTTAGATAAGGGCTATTCAAGTGTCAGTACTAAGTTGATTTACCGCAAAAAGAAATGGGGCCCATGGCATCACTTGACGGACTGGGAAATTACCACAATGAAAGATTTGCTTCTATTGTCGGCACTCACCTGAGGGCTTAAATAAATCCCATGTATACTGTCCTGCTGCCACAATCACTCAATGGACAATCATATATGAATCAATCCACCACTGAAAATAGAACAAATACACAATTTACTCTTGTTAGAGTTATATTAGCACAATCTACAGTACCCAGCTGTCTGAAAATTCTTATAATATATATATATCATAAAGTATTGAGAAAACAAACAAACATGTTATTGTTGTTGTTGCTTTCATGGGATTTGTTGACATTTAGAAAAATATGGAATCACGCCAGACTTATCCTTTGAATTTATGCTTAAATTAAAAGCATATGAGACGATGATTGTGCAAAGATGCATCTTATAACAAACCAGCTAGACACTAAATCACTGAATATTGTTTCGTATTGTATAATGAAATCTAACTCAAAACAGGTACTTTTTCATGCTATTTTTCTCATTGTTGACATCAACAATGAAAATATGGTGAAAGATTTCCAGACAACACAAACCAAAAGTATTTCATCACGTACGTAGCTTGATCACATTTTGTTCACCTGACCTGTAAAGTGTCCTATAGGCCTTCATATAAAAGTGACTGATACAGTAAAGTTCTCACATGCATAAAAAGATCAACTGGTATTTTGTGCACAAAATGAAAACAAGTAATTGATGGGGGGGGGGGGACTTCATTATGAGCATTGTTTTAAACCTGTTTTATGTGAATTGTAGTTTGGTGCTTTGCTGAATTGTACATTTTTTAATAGTTTGTATTATTGGAGAATGCAGAATATTTAATAACCTCTCAGGGATCATCCTCTATATTTCACCACAAGAAGATAGTGAATCTAACTATTTCCTTCTTGACAAGATGGCTGTCTTTGATGAGGCTACGGTGTAGAAACAGTGCGCTCAGTGTGTTCTTAGATGAACGTTGTGCTTTAAGAAACTATTATTATATTATTACATCTGACACGGCTCCACACCTTTACAGATTTCCAGCCGTGATGCTGCATCGAGGAGGTGTCAAATATTGTACATAGCGTTGCCATCCTGACCTGTTCTTGTCTGAACTACTAGTACATGTGAAAACTGGGTAACAGGGCTCCATTAGAATACTATACTGTATCTACACAACATGCCTTTGGGTGTTTAGTGCAATTGAGTGTTTATACTGTAAATCTCTGCTCATCTGAAGGAATATTAACAATACATGTATGAGTTTATCCTCATAAAAGCTTAAACAAACTGATTTACTGTCTTGGTTTCCTTAATTATTGTAGCTTTTATAGGAGTCATGAAATCAAAGGCTTTTGTCGAGCAACCCATGAATGTGTTTATTTGTCTAAATCTGATAATGATACAGTAGTTATAGCAGAACATTTGTTTTTGTGCCTGGTTTTGTGTGCCTTATCTTATTTGGCCTCTAGCTGTTATGCTTGCTCTAAAAGATCAGCAATTAGCCACATTCATGTTTCTAATTACTTGTTTTCCCTTTACAAGCATTAAAGCTGGTATAAGCATTGTAGCATTATCTCTAAGAAAACTGAAGTCTTACTGAGTACGTCCTGCTGTTGGTCATGTGTTTCTTAACTATTCCTCTAATACTGTAATTTATTCGATAGACATGATTGTATTCATAAACAAATGATCGAATTCAGCCCAGGTTTGAGCACCATATATACTGTTTGTATAATGTGCTGCTGCATTGTAAATTAACTGTATCGGTTGGATTTTTTGCCGTATGTTTCCGCTTTGAAAGTGAAACCATGCTTCACATGTGCAACAAAGTCAAAATAAAACTTGCAATTTAAATTAATTGGATTTCATTTCTGTCCTTCATAGTATTAAGGTGGGTTCAATGAAAAGAAATATGGACTAGCATCAGCCATGGCATTATGACCTCCTGGATTTTTCTATCCTGTCTTAATTCTTTTCAACTTTGACGCAAAGTAATTTAATTAGTGAGGCGTTTAGGGCACATGTTCCAGTAAAGGACAAATATCTCCTTTGTTAAGATGTTCTTCGTGCAGCTTAATATCTCATTGACTGACTTTGAACAAGACAAAAAATACTTCTGATGAATAGCCAAAGTAGCCTTGACATTAGTTTTTCTACATATTTGATAATCTCATTCTCTCTGTACTTCAGATCTTATCACTGCTTATCACGTTCATTGATAAAGAGATATAAGGGCTGCAGGGGTTTACACTATCCTCAGCTCATTGTCTAGCTTTGTTCTGTTTGTTTGTTTTTTGGCTCCAGTTGGTAGAGACCATAATCAGAGATAAAAGAGACTGAATTTTGGACTTACATTCACCAGGTGGCCACAGATATGATAACAAAGAACAGAAAGATTTCCTAATTGGCATTTGTCAAAGGCTAAAGGAGCCAACAGGTCTAATTGAGCACTGAGGTTCTCAGAGATTTGAGAGGCAAATTACATCAATCAGTCCCTGTGTGAATTGATTTAGCTGCCATAGTGACCAAGATTACTGCAGGTTTTCTACTATCTGTCCTTCAAGTTCCATGTGCATGAGCAAGCTAAAAGGTAATTTTCAGTAGTATGTTCTCGCGTCTATTGCGGCTCTAATAGACTTCATTGTTCACAGTCACTCATTGCTCTGACAGCGGTAGAAAGAAGCAGAATTTAAACAATACTATTTGTATTAATGAACTATTAGGTATATTAATAATTACTGGCTGTTAGAAGACATTAATGGGAACAAACTAAGGAAAATATCTTTAGGCTGATGATGTTCCATTTGGCAGACAATCAGCTAATGGGTTTCTCACTTTATAATAAGCCATTGCGTCTGCTGCTATAAATGCTGATAGGATTTTAAGAAGTATAGTCTAAGGGTCCATTGGAGGGTCTTCCTGATGAATTAAAAGGCTAAAAAGACAAAGCAGGTGTCTTGCAGGAGAGTGATGTTGACCTGAGATTTTCAAAACCCGACAACCCAAACTATTTTAGTTCAATTCTATTTTGATAGTCAAAAAATATTTTCGTCTTTTTTTAAAGCAGAAATTGCAATTAACTGCAGTCCTAGTTTCATTTAAATAACTCTGCAAAGAGGGCAAATAATTTATAATAATTACAAAATAGACTAGTATAAAGTCCAAAATATCAATACCAATTTGTTTTACCTTCTTTCTAATCCAATTAATCATCTTGTGAGCCCTCAGATTTATGTTGTGGCCATTTGAAGAGGCCCAATCCACAGGTTGGTAACCACTGGAGTAAACTAAAGTAGTCGAACACCTGCTCCACCTTCACCAGCTGCAACAGTCAAATGCTGCTTATGCATTGATGCATCAGTATTAATAATCAAATAATGTCATATATAACACAATTTATCTGCATAACGGGTACTTTTCTTTGGATAAAGTGCCTTTTGTTGGTTGTTATTGATGCCTCTGTACCTTTGCTTGAGTAAGATTTTGAATGGAATCATTTTACTTGTTATGAAATATTTCTACATCCATTGTTGTATTTGTACTTTAACTAATGTGAAGGACCTGAATACCAGCATTGTTAACTGTTAATAAAAGATCTAACAGAGAACACGTACATATAAGATAATACAATATAAATGTTCTCTATAAATTCTTCAACCGAGTAAGCCATATTAATTTTTTTTTTTTAATTACCTTTGGGAAAATAGGCCATTTAATAAATTCAGAATGTGGTTTATCCTCGATAGACATAGAAGTTTCCATGTCAGGAACTTCAACGTACAACTTTTAATTATGTATTATCATGAAACACTTTGAATCAGTTACTACTAATCTATATGTAAGGAGCCAATTAAGTAAAAGAATATATCATCATATCTAGTCATATTTGTGGAGGTGCAACAAAGACTGGTGATTAATGCAGAGTCTCCGGGGACAATGGGTTTTCTGCAATCCCTCTGCCCACCACACGGGGGCAGGCGTGTATTTAAAAACAAAATATAAAGAAAAAAACGTCATTGGGCAGAACTGTATACGTCGACCAATGGGAACCGTTTGCGTCTGAACCGTTACTTCCGGGTGTCTTCAATGAAAAAATCCTTTTGCATCTGATCCTTTTTTTTGTATACTCTAAAGAAAGCTAAAAAAGCTACGTGGTCAATTGGAAAATGAACAGAATATTTGGACGCGGAAAGCCGAAAGCGCCTCCTCCGAATCTGTCTGACTGTATCGGCAACGTGAGTACCATCAGGCTGAGATGTATTGTTGTTTATGTCGTGTGACTTAACGGTAACGGGTAACGGTACCGTTACAAAGCTAACATAGCCACAACACCAGCACACAGTGCTAGCTGGCTAACATGCTACAACTACTAAGCACCTTCTAATACTAGCAAACATAAACACCACCTCTCTCGTGTGTCTTTTCCTCCTGGTTTGGACCGTGAAACAGAGATGAAGCGTTATTTATTAATCATAATCCGTTCAGACTCTGTGGAGATATGAATGTCAAGTCAGCTGTCAAACTGTCTTGCCTGCACTTTTAGGTTTTTAAGGAGTATAACATCAGTGGGCTGTGTGATTTCAACGTAACTGACATAGAGAAACATGCATTGAACATATGGGTCTGAACATACATTGGACTTGTATTGTTGGCTTTGACTATATAAAACCCTTTGAAAGGTCTCCTTAATCATATCAAGAGGATATTGAGCTGGGGAACATAGATCTACTGTTTGGTCTGCCAGGAAGCTAAAAAAAGATCCTTACTCCTCTAACTATTCTCCTCCTTACTCAGGTTGATGCGAGATCAGAGTCCATCGAGAAGAAGATCGGCAGACTAGACGCTGAACTTGTGAAGTACAAGGATCAGATGAAGAAGATGAGGGACGGGCCCTCGAAGGTAAACACACTCACAACACAATCAGCTGTAAGGAATTGTGAAGGTTGCGAGATTGTTTTGGAGAATATAGAAAAACACCCATTTTATTTATTCCCCGTTTGAATGCAGAACATGGTGAAACAGAAGGCGATGAGAGTCCTCAAGCAAAAGAGAATGTGAGTCCTACAATACACACTTTTTACTCTTTGTTATGTTTTAATACAGAGTCTGACCTGTATGTTAATCTGGCTGATACTATTGACTAATTTAAACATTTCACAGAAGGTATATGTTGGCCAATATGTATTGTGTCATTTTAATTCAGATTCCCAGGTATGTTAATAGTATGGTTATTTAGAAACTGTGTCACCGTTACATAGCTCATCAATTAAAGAGCACAAACAGATTGATTTTCCTTATTAGCCGATAAAATGTCATCAGACTTTTTTTAAATGCTCAAATATCAACCTATATCAGTCTCAAGTATCCAGTATTGGTAGCATAGTAATTAGATCTGAGCCTTTAATAAAGATGATGATGTGCACAATACATTGTTTTAAAACCAACTGCATTTTATTTTACACAGGTATGAAGGTCAAAGAGAGCAGCTGGCTCAGCAGTCCTTTAACATGGAGCAGGCAAACTACACGATCCAGACACTAAAGGACACCAAAACCACAGTAAGAGCCACACCACTTCATGAAACACTCAGTAGTTAGGGTTGATGTTAGTTAGTTTTTGTTTTGTTTTTCAAAACTACAGCTTTTAGTTATGCTGTAAATGTATGCATGCTAAATATACCTAAAATATACCCCAAATTAAAGGTATAATATGTCACTTTTGTTGGTCGCTGTTTGTACACACAGCATTCAAATTTAGCCACTCCTTCTTGGTTCCACAAGCAAGCGAGAGCAGCGATGGTCGAGCGAGCTATAGAGTGAATGAGGAGAGAGAGCGACGTTAACGAAGCAGTGAATCAGAGAAATCAAACATTATTTCTGATTGTTTCACTTACTTCTAGTGAATCATAAGATGATTGAGAGGGATTATTTTTGTATGATTTTACACATTGTTTTTTTAGAATATTCCTGCACATTAAAGATTCATGTTTTTATTTTATTTTTCTACTAAGAACACCTGAACATAATGGTCTCCAGATCCTCATCAGCATGTGTCTCTTACATTGTGCGGCAGCTGGATTCTCACAATGTCACAAGATCACAGTAGAGTTGCAGAATCTCTTATCACACAAAAATCCATCTTTGTCAGGCTTCAAGTAATGTGTTTGTGTCCGGTAAGCCAGAGCACGGACCAATCAGCGTCCTGTGAGGAGCTACTGGCTGTTACGTGCAATAGCATCAGTTATATCAGACGTTTTTCCTTAGTTGAAAGAAGGGCAAAGAATGACACTGAGGGCTTTCTTCGATGGAAAACATGTTTTTCTCCCGACTCGCGACAGTAAAGAGTTTGATTGACAGATGGTTCATCCCATCTCATCGTTTTTGGCCTTATCCAAACAGTTTCTAACGACGGCTTCTCATAAGGTTCAGTGTTATAAAACATCTGGCGGGTCAGGTTAATGTGTCTGTACCTGAATAAAGACACAGAACTGATTATTTTTCCAGTGCTGATAGAGTCCTTGTTACCAGTGACTAAATATAACTTGTGCAATTTATTTTCTGTTCCCAGGTGGAGGCCATGAAGATCGGTGCAAAGGAAATGAAAAGAGCATATAAGGACGTCAAACTTGATCAGATTGACGTATGTTTGACGAGTTATTATTTATTGTGAATGCTACATACCAAATGGTAAATCATTCTAACACAGAATTAAAAAAAGAAGCAGATGTATTTGCATCTTCCTGCTGGTCTTGAGTAAAAATCAATATTCCAGTTGTTCCTGTCAGAGATGTCGGACGTATAAAGTGATCGCATGTATTTTGAATTTTTAGGATTTACAGGACCAACTGGAGGACATGATGGAGGACGCAGGCGAGGTGCAAGAGGCCTTGAGCCGCAGCTACGGCACTCCAGAGATAGATGAGGACGATCTGGAAGCAGGTATACCCGACTGCCTCTGACATCTATATTCTGCTATTAGTGTCTGCGCAGACTCCTTCATCTATAGAGCAACTTCAAATGTATTTAAACCACCGACATTTAATACAACAGAAAGTAGTGCAAATATAAAGCTCTCAAGCAGTGAGACCATTCAGTGAGAGAGAAGAATCCTTGTGGTATTCTTTTAGTTCCTAAAAGCGGCTCACGCCATTCTGATGCCAAAATATTGGATTGAAAATACTTTTGGTCAAATTTGTAATTAAACAGTCAAGTGCAAATATGAAAAGAATTGTAACAAAGACGAATGATAGTCAATTATAATCGGTGAAAAAAGCTCCAGTGTGTCCTGTACTCCAGTGACGGTGTGACTGTGCTTTCAGAGCTGGACGCTCTGGGTGATGAGCTGCTGCTGGACGATGACAGCTCCTACCTGGATGAGGCCTCGGCTGCCCCGTCCATCCCTGAGGGAATCCCCAGTGACAGCAAGACAAACAAGGTAACACAGCGGTCACAGATTGGGAACTTACGGCATTGAAAGAACATGGAAGTGTTTGTGTGTGTGTGTGTGTGTGTGTGTGTGTTTAGAGGTCTGTCTTGCATGTGAAGGCCGTCATTTAAGCGTTTTCTTTACATTCTTCTTTTTGTTTTTCAGGACGGCGTTTTGGTGGATGAGTTCGGTCTGCCCCAGATTCCTGCCTCATAAACAAGGAGCGGACTAAAACAACTGCACTTCAACTGAAAACACTTTTATATGTAGAGTAACATTTATACATGCAAAACATTTGACCTGAGAACACTAGGATTTTGGAAGCTGTCCTGGTGTTGGGTTGTGTACTGTTACCACTACCGTGCTAGCATGTGGCCTTGTAACATACTGAACCTTTTTTAAAAACACTATTCCCTTTGTCCTCCTGTCTAACACTTGTCTCGTCCACCACCAGTATTACTAAGTTTATTTTGTATTTGTCTTACTTCTGTTCTAGTTTTGTGTGTTGATCAGTCTTTACCATTTTGGGGAGATGATTCCCTTAGAGCCTGTTCAAATAAATGTCTGCAAGTTATTTGAAACATGCAAAATAAATTATGTGGTTTAATTTAATCTTGAATGTTATTTTTTTGTAACTGTTCAACCAGTACCAGATCACCTGACATGGAGATGTGGGCCGGTATTGAGCCACACACGAGAAGAGAAGATTGACAGCATTCTGATAAGTGTCCATTTAATATGAGGCTACAGCCAGAAGACGCTTAGCTCAGCATAAAGGCCAGAGACGGCTATGCTGTGGCTGATTGTAACAAAATCAACACATTATTATAGAATCACTTCAACATATTTAAACACATCTTTGCCTCTAACCCCAACCCAAGACAGTACAGTACAGCTTGATGTTTTCAACTTAACACAAGTATATCATGTCTTAATACATAAAACAAGAAGTACATTAGAAAGTGGATTTCAGTCTGTGGTGAATCCTCCAGTAGAGCATAAACTATTGGCTCACACGTCCAGTCTTGGAGGCGATCCTCAGTCTGTCCTGCATCCACTGCACAATCTTGTTGTGTTTGGGTGTTTTGGGTTTTTCTTAAGACGGAAGAAGATAAACGTTTAATACCATTTGAATACAAAAGACCCATTTAAAACACATGGTAAATGTAGAGGAATGGCAGGAACATGAGACAGACCTTTAGACGTGTGGTCCCGCGCAGCAAAGAGGAGATGGGTGGAGCTGTTTGTGCGGATGTTTTCTATGACGGGATCACTGTCCAATGTTTCCTCTCCAACCCAGTTGTTGTGCTGAGTTTCTTTCCTTCCGACTGACTCCAGGCCAGAGGCCAGGCTCTCTGGGTCGGCTTCGTCTCCCACCGTTGGCAGACGGCAGAGCTCGGCCTCCTCTCGCCTCCTCTCGTGCTCTTTCTCCAGAGCACTCAAAGTATCTCCAGGCCCTTCGGCCTCCTCCACCATTATCACCTCACTCCACTGAAGCCGCTCTTTCTGTAGCTGGTTTTGTTTAATTTTCTCCAGGCCCTCCTGCCACATCTCTTCCTTCTCTCCTCGCTGTCTCCTCCGACTCTCCATCGCTTTCTCTCTCTCCTCTCTGTCCCTCTTACACTTCTCCGTGGTCTCCAGAGCAACTCTTTGCCTGCGCTCCATCTCCATTGTTCTGAGCTCTGTATACATTTGTCCTACGACCTCCGTCCTTCTCTCCTCCGGGGACAGTTTCATCAGGCCTTTCGCAAGCTCCAATTCAGCAAATACGTTTTTACTTGTCTCGTTGATCGTTGTGCTCTTTCTCTATTTGTGTATAGGTTAGTATACTGTAATGCTTTCACTTCAGCAGCTTTGTGGTAATGAGCAGATAGGAGAGTTCTCTGTGACAGAATTGCGGTTATGACATCAGTTGACATTCTGCAGTTGGAACATTCTAATGTGTCCATAGAATCCTATGAATGTTCTAGATACAGAGATACACGAACTACTGTATGTAGTCCAGCCTCAAGTGGCATCACTTTGCTCCAGCTTGACATATCTGTCTATCTATAGTGAAGGCATGGACGGATTATGAGACATGCAAAAGGCCCTATTTTAAGTCTTAATGCATCTTTTTGTGGTTGTGTGTCTCTTTATGGTTGTTTATTGTGACTCTGTGGTCACTTTGTCTATTTGTGGTGACTGTGTGTCTCTTTGTGGTTGTTTTGTGTCTTTTCGTGGTGACTTAGAAAAAACAATGTGACATATTTGTTAAAATAAGAGAAATAGTAATGAGCTGCTCAATTGATTTAACTGATTCAATTATTTTAGTTAAAATACGTTCTGTTGTTGAATTCAATAGACATTTAAACAAACAAAAAAAGTTAAATTAATGAAATAATTAGTCAAATGAATTATGAAAGAATTATGAAATTATAAAAAAAAAAATGTACATATCAGTTAGTAAAACACACAAACAAACTACATGTAACTATCCTATTTTGGTCCTGTTTCAAAGTAATTTAATTATTTATTTTGCAGTGTGGTCTAGAATGAACGATACAGTGTTCAGGATGCACTGAAGATCATCCAAACCAAAGAAACTTTTGTCTCGTAAAACAAATCTGAAAAATAATTTTTGGTTAAATCTAACCATAAAAGTTATCATTTTGATATGTGTTGGGGTAGCAATTAGCTCAAGGAAACATCGACATGCGACTACCGGAGCCGGGGATCGAACCGTCAACCCTCTGATTGAAGGATGACCCTGCTCTCCACTTAGTCACCGTTGCCAAGAACATCTATAAGTCAATGCTACTAGGGGGTAGTATTTAAAAATATTTGCAGAAATGTGCTCCATTTAGTCTGTTTTATATCCCCTATAATGTTTCTTTAAGGAAAGATGGGTTATTATGGGTTTTAAAGGGACGTTAACTAAGCATCTCTGACAAACATTTTATAACATCCCTCCAGAAGTTTTGAATCTTTGCACATTCCCATAGACAGCAAAGTATCTTTCTTGTACATGCATCTGGTATATTACCAGACATATGATGATATTTGACATGAGTAATTTACATTCTTTTTAAAAGTTAAAATAATTTAACTCCAGAGTATAAATACTTCTCATGGGGTATAAGAGGTTAGTTACTCAGGTATTACTGATTATTTATAGTCATAAGAAACCCATTTGAAGCATTTGGCAGCAAGGCCGAGATTTTCCTTGTGGCACTGGCACCGCAGTGGCTAGTCTGTGGCAAGCGTCAGTCAGGCATCAGTCAAGCGTCAGGACTGTGGCAAGCGAGCAGCACTCGTCAAGATGCTGCCGAGCTGAGCGGGCGGAGCCACATTTTCTGAGAAGACCCATTGTTGTTACGATTGGTCAGCTGACGTAAATCAGTTTTATCATCATAGTATGGATTTTAGTTGAGTCACTTGAGCCACCCGTTCTCTGTATACGTCCTTAGAGTAACCGCGTTGTAGTTTTTTGTTTCTCATTCATTTTTATTTAAGTACGATTTTGCTGGTTTAGAAACAAAAGGGAACATAATACACTCTTTCCAAATTATTACTTGTATAGTCATTTGCAACAATCGGCTAAAATAATGAAAATAAATCATCCGTTTTATTATCATTTAAAAGTATATATATACAAATGTTTTAAAATTAAAACCCATAAAAAGTCCAATCCAAAAATACATGTCTGAATATTCACTCTTCCTCTGCATATATGTAGGTGTCAGTGGGTGCAGCTGCCAGTGACAATAGTAGTCAAAGGAGTGCCGCCACTAGTCAGAGGAGTGCCACCACTAGTCAGGGGAGTGCCACCTCTAGTCAGAGTAGTGCCACCACTAGTCACAGGAGTGCCACCACTAGTCAGGGGAGTGCCACCTCTAGTCAGAGTAGTGCCACCACTAGTCAGAGGAGTGCCACCACTAGTCAGAGTAGTGCCACCACTAGTCAGAGGAGTGCCACCTCTAGTCAGGGGAGTGCCACCTCTAGTCAGAGGAGTGCCACCACTAGTCAGAGTAGTGCCACCTCTAGTCAGAGGAGTGCCACCACTAGTCAGAGGAGTGCCACCACTAGTCAGGGGAGTGCCACCACTAGTCAGAGGAGTGCCACCACTAGTCAGAGTAGTGCCACCACTAGTCAGAGGAGTGCCACCTCTAGTCAGGGGAGTGCCACCACTAGTCAGAGTAGTGCCACCACTAGTCAGAGGAGTGCCACCACTAGTCAGAGTAGTGCCACCACTAGTCACAGGAGTGCCACGACTAGTCAGAGGAGTGCCACCACTAGTCAGAGGAGTGCCACCACTAGTCAGAGTAGTGCCACCTCTAGTCAGAGGAGTGCCACCACTAGTCAGAGGAGTGCCACCTCTAGTCAGGGGAGTGCCACCACTAGTCAGAGTAGTGCCACCACTAGTCAGAGGAGTGCCACCACTAGTCAGAGTAGTGCCACCTCTAGTCAGAGGAGTGCCACCACTAGTCAGAGTAGTGCCACCACTAGTCACAGGAGTGCCACCACTAGTCAGAGGAGTGCCACCTCTAGTCAGGGGAGTGCCACCACTAGTCAGAGTAGTGCCACCTCTAGTCAGAGGAGTGCCACCACTAGTCAGAGGAGTGCCACTACTAGTCAGAGTTGTGCCACCTCTAGTCAGAGGAGTGCCACCACTAGTCAGAGGAGTGCCACCTCTAGTCAGGGGAGTGCCACCACTAGTCAGAGGCGTGCCACCACTAGTCAGAGTAGTGCCACCTCTAGTCAGAGGAGTGCCACCACTAGTCAGAGTAGTGCCACCACTAGTCACAGGAGTGCCACCTCTAGTCAGAGTAGTGCCACCACTAGTCACAGGAGTGCCACCACTAGTCAGAGGAGTGCCACCTCTAGTCAGGGGAGTGCCACCACTAGTCAGAGTAGTGCCACCACTAGTCACAGGAGTGCCACCTCTAGTCAGGGGAGTGCCACCACTAGTCAGAGGAGTGCCACCTCTAGTCAGAGTAGTGCCACCACTAGTCAGAGGAGTGCCACCTCTAGTCAGAGTAGTGCCACCACTAGTCAGAGAAGTGCCACTAGTCAGAGGAGTGCCACCTCTAGTCAGAGTAGTGCCACCACTAGTCAGAGGAGTGCCACCTCTAGTCAGGGGAGTGCCACCACTAGTCAGAGGAGTGCCACCACTAGTCAGAGTAGTGCCACCTCTAGTCAGAGTAGTGCCACCACTAGTCAGAGTAGTGCCACCACTAGTCAGAGGAGTGACACCACTAGTCAGAGGAGTGCCACCTCTAGTCAGAGTAGTGCCACCACTAGTCAGAGGAGTGCCACCACTAGTCAGAGTAGTGCCACCTCTAGTCAGAGGAGTGCCACCACTAGTCAGAGGAGTGCCACCACTAGTCACAGGAGTGCCACCACTAGTCAGAGGAGTGCCACCTCTAGTCAGAGGAGTGTCACCACTAGTCAGAGTAGTGCCACCTCTAGTCAGAGTAGTGCCACCACTTGTCAGAGTAGTGCCACCACTGGTCAGGGGAGTGCCACCACTGGTCAGGGGAGCGTGCCCCCCTGGTCCATGTACATTTTGATAGTCTGTTTTATGGTTTATTTGTTTTTTCTTTTGAAGAGCGACACAAAGCAAGACAGGTAGTCCGGAAGTAAAAAAATGTCAAAAATAAAAGTCAAGGCAGTAGAATGACCGTATGCAAGAAAATTGTTAGTCTATGATGCAAGCACATACCAGGCTAACATTAGAAGAAAAATAAATTAACATAAATAATTAAACGTGGTTTGATGGGAGTATGTTAACAACATAGTTGACTACATGCGATTTAATATTAATGTATCCATGTACACAGCAATAATCAAGTTTTTGATTAATCTGTGGATTGTTTGATGCAATACAGTTTGTAATATAGTTTAATCAAAGTCATTTTTGTGTGTCTCCTATTGTAACAACAATGGGTGTTCTCAGGAAATGTGGCTCCGCCCGCTTCTTGATTAGTGCCGAACGAGTGCCGCTGCTGTGACACCTGACTGACGCTGACGCTTGCCACTGTCAGTAGTCGCACTCACTGTCTCTTGCATTTGGTCTTTGGTGAGTATACTTAAAAGTTCGACTCTAGTGGGACTCAAACCCACAACCTTTAAATGACTACTCATTTTGTATGCTAGAAGTCCAATGCGCTATCCATTGCGGCGCTCCGAAGATGTAGCCCATTGGTCTATGTAACAGACCACGATTAGCCTGAAGTGCGCCCTAATTGCGCGGTTTCGAGTCCCGCTCGGGCCTGTTTTGACTCGTCGTGATCATCTAGAAATATGTACGTCAGCATCTAAAATAAACATAGCAGGCCTATGTTAATGCATTGGTGGAAAGGTGATTACATTTTCTTTTATTAATCTGAATCTTCAAGTAACTAAAGATATCAAATGTAGTGGAGTAAAAAGTACAATATTTGCCTTTAAGGTGCAGTGGACTAGAAGTATAAAGTGAAATGAAATGTAAATACACAAGTAAAGAACAAGTATTTCAAAATTGTACTTAAGTAGAGTACTTGAGTAAATTTAATTAGTTACTGTCCACCACTGTTTAATTAAGAAGCCTGCAGACTAAAAACCTTATGTGATGATGAAGCAAACAATGAATGTGACAAATAGGAGGATTATTATTATTTATCAACATAGTTTGGAGTTCAGATAATCCTCTCTTGGGTAGATATTAAAAGTTGTAATTTTTTTGAGTGAAGTTGTTGTAATAACTAAATAATACTAATAATAAATAGGAAGAAGTTATCAACACAGATAAGTCAGTTTTATATTTTTTATTACAGAAAAACAAAAATGACAATAATAATAAAGTGTAACATAAAGGACTTAAGGTATAAATAAACTAAAAGTAAAAATGTAATGTAATGAAAGTGCAACATAAATAAAGTGAAGAAATCAAGTAATCAAAATCAACAATTTAAATAATCGATAATACAGTAAAAAATAAAACATATTCTGTGTACATAAAGCTTATGAGCATTGGAAAACTGGTGTGAGATCATTGATCAGGTGACAAGACCGTTAAAGTGAAGAGACAAGATGGTCCCAGATCAGATATCCAACAATATTTTACACATGCAGCCTTAAAACAGTGACCGTTGTAAAGCCAAACTCTGTAACAGTGCAAAGAACTTGAAAACATACACTGGAGATGCTGGAGGGTTTTCATCTCAACCCCGCTTCTTCAGCATAGCCCTCCATTCTTCAAATGAGTGTCAGAATCTGGACAGTACCAGTTCCCAAAGTACTGAAGGTGTGATGCTGTCTTTCTGTCTTTGTTGCACTTTCTGCAAAGGATCACGTCCGTCTTCTTCACCTACTTTCTCTTGACGGTTCCACTTTGCTCCATCTCCTCTTTTGTTCCCTGTACTGTTGAGTACCGTAAGGAACCGCTTGGCTGGATGTGTGAGTGGAAGGTGGCACAGAAGGTAAACTGGGGTTGGGGGAGTTAAAAAACATCACCTGTGAGGGTCCAGCCACTATAGGAAGCCCCAGAGATGGAAGAGAAGGGGAAGGAGACGGGCGGTCCTCTTCTTGAGCTTTTAACACATTGCATTTTCACAAGCATATCTGAGCATATCTTCATGTCAACATGAACAAGTGAAAGAAGGCTCTCTCTATAACCAGTGTTTGTTTGTCACCACGGCGGACCCTTCATATCTACGTATCAATGTAGATGTGAAGGGCTCATTGTAAGAGAAGGAAAACACTCATACAATAATAACTAAGTGATAGTACACTCATGAAAACATAGTTATGAATGTTGTATTTCATTTCTACTAATATATCCCACATAATGCGACACACATTGTAAGCAATGCAGAAAACATGCTGTGCATAAAGTATGAGTGTATGAAGCATGCTCACAGTGTAACCATTGTGTGAGCAATCAGCTGATCAAGGTCGTTTCATCTTTAACTGTCAGGTATCACAAAACGACAGACAAGAACCCAATAGCACGACACAGAAAACAGTTCAGGTGTAGAAACCGGGTTTAATAACCAGCAGATGTCAAACCAGGTAGTAACCCGCGTGGCAAACAAATCCAGTGGGAGCAGGCAAAAGAGAAGGTCCAAAGTCCAAAAAGGCAGGTCAATACACGGATAATCAGGATCAGAATCGGAATGACAGGTTGCTGGATAGCAAGGGAAACACACTAGACAATCTGGCAGAGAACTGAGGGAAATGGGCCGGTACATATACACTGAGGGGCTAATTGCTGATGAGGAGCAGGTGAGTATGGAGGTGGGGCAGGCCAGGTGAAATGAAATCAGCAATTAGTGCAGAGCGGGGGGAGTGGCAGATTCTGAAATGACATGAGAGTTAGTGTGGCAAAACAGGAGACAGACAAATGAAAAACTAAAGCCTGGCTGAAGTTGTGACAGAACCTCCCCTTCTAGGGACGGCTCCTGACGTCCCACCGGGCTGGTCAGGATGGTCCCTATGGAAAGCTGAGATGAGGTCAGGGTCCAAGATGTTACGAGCTGGAACCCATGAGCGCTCCTCAGGGCCATAACCCTCCCAATCGACCAGGTATTGAAAACCCCTTCCCCGCGGTCGTGACTTGATGAGACGATGGACAGAGTAAGCAGGACCCCCGTCAATGAGCCGGGGGGGTGGCGGGGGTCTGGAGGAGGGCTGGAGCTGGCTCTCCTTTACGGGTTTGATCTTGGAGACATGAAAGGTGGGATGAATTCTCATGGAGCGAGGAAGGCGGAGACGGACTGCAGCAGGGTTGATGACCTTAGTGATGGAGAACGGGCCCACAAACCTTGGGGCCAACTTCCTAGACTCTACCCGGAGTGGGAGGTCATGTGTGGACAGCCAAACCTTCTGACCAGGAGTGTAGCAGGGTGCAGGGATCCGACGGCGGTTGGCATTTCTCTGGTACCGGTTGGACGAACGCAGGAGAGCAGAACGGGCCCGCCACCAGGTGCGCTGACAGCGCTGGATGAACGCCTGGACAGATGGGACCCTGGCCTCTCGCTCCGGGAACAGTGGAGGTTGATATCCCCGAGAGCACTGGAAAGGAGAAAGCCCTGTTGCTGAGCTTGGAAGCGTATTGTGAGCATACTCCACCCACAGAAGCTGTTTGGACCAGGAGGTCGGTGTCTGGGATGCAATGCAACGCAAGGCAGTCTCCATTTCCTGGTTCATCCGTTCCGTCTGTCCGTTGGATTGAGGATGGAACCCAGAGGATAGGCTGACCGTGGCCCCCAACAGCTGGCAAAACTCTGTCCAGAAACGAGAAGTGAACTGTGGCCCCCGGTCTGAGACAATATCACAGGGGAGGCTGTGCAGACGGAAAACATGATGTAACATAAGTTCAGCTGTTTCTTTGGCAGATGGTAATTTTGGCAACGGAACAAACTGAGCAGACTTAGAAAATCTGTCCACAATAGTCAGAATGGTGGTGCTACCCTCTGAGGGAGGCAGTCCGGTGACAAAGTCAAGTGAGACATGGGACCATGGACGATGAGGAATAGGCAGTGGCTGAAGAAGACCAGAAGGGGCATGGCGAGCAGTCTTATGCTGAGCACAAATCTGGCAAGCGGCGATAAACTCCTTGGTGTCCTCTTCAATGGAAGCCCACCAGAAACGTTGCTTTAGCAGAGCTAGGGTGCGCCTAACCCCTGGGTGACAGGCAAGGCGAGAAGAATGTCCCCACTGGAGGACCTGAGAGCGGAGACTCACAGGCACATACAGACGATCATCAGGGCAGGCACTGGGAGCCGGGTGGTCGGCCTGGGACTGTTTTACCTTGTCCACAATGTCCCAGGTAACCGCGCCGATGACCACCTTAGTGGGGAGGATACTCTCAGGCTGTGTGGGACAGTTGTCTGACTGGAACTGACGGGACAGGGCATCTGGTTTGACGTTCTTTGTACCTGGGCGATAAGACAGGGTAAAATCAAAACGATTAAAGAATAATGCCCATCTGGCCTGACGGGAGTTCAACCGTTTGGCTGACCGGATGTACTCCAGGTTTTTGTGGTCTGTCCACACCACAAACGGATGCTTTGCCCCCTCCAACCAGTGCCTCCACTCCTCGAGAGCCAGTTTGACAGCCAGTAACTCCCGGTTTCCGACGTCGTAATTCCTTTCTGCTGGGGACAACTTGCGGGAGAAAAAAGCACATGGGTGTAACTTTTGGTCCTCAGCTGACCGCTGAGACAGGACTGCCCCCACCCCGGAGTCTGACGCATCCACTTCCACAACAAACTGGTGTTCAGGATCTGGAAAGATGAGAACGGGAGCAGAAGAGAACCGTGATTTTAACTCCTTGAACCTCCTTTCTGCAGCAGGGGACCATTGGAAGGCTATCTTCTGGGAGGTGAGGGCTGTCAGGGGAGCTGCCACAGAACTATAGTTGCGGATAAACCTACGATAGAAATTGGCAAACCCAAGGAACTGTTGAAGCTTCTTCCGAGTGGTGGGAACCGGCCAATCCGCCACCGCTTTAACCTTGGTGGGATCCATATGAATACGTCCAACTGAAATGATGTATCCCAGGAACGACACCTCAGTGGCATGGAACTCAGACTTCTCCACTTTCACAAACAGCTGGTTCTCTAGGAGTCTCTGGAGAACACTGCGGACATGCTGCACATGTTCCCGTTCAGTCTTTAAAAAGATGAGGATATCGTCAAGATATACAAACACAAACACATTGAGAAAATCTCGGAGCACATCGTTCACTAAGGCTTGGAATATTGCAGGAGCATTAGTGAGTCCGAAAGGCATAACCAGGTACTCATAGTGGCCTCTAGGGGTGTTGAACGCCGTCTTCCACTCATCCCCCTCCCGGATGCGAACAAGGTGATAGGCATTCCTGAGATCAAGCTTGGTAAACACAGAAGACCCTTGTAACAGTTCAAATGCAGAAGAGATGAGTGGGAGGGGGTACCGGTTTTTAATGGTGACATCATTCAGACCGCGGTAATCGATGCAGGGTCGGAGGGATTTGTCCTTCTTATCCACAAAGAAAAATCCGGCTCCAGCAGGGGATGAAGAGGGACGGATGATGCCTGCTGCCAGTGAGTTGTTAATGTAGTCGTCCATGGCCTTGGTTTCAGGGGCTGACAGAGAAAAGAGTCTCCCCCTTGGCGGTGATGAGCCAGGGAGGAGGTCAATGGCACAATCGTACGGGCGGTGTGGGGGAAGCGATGTGGCCCGTACTTTGTTGAACACCTCCCTTAAGTCATAGTACTCGGATGGGACACCTGAGAGATCTGGGAGCTCATTAGAGGAAGAGGTGTTGAAGGCAGGTAGCAAAGCAGATTTCAGACAGACCGCATGACAATGTTCACTCCATTGTAGAATGGAACCAGTCCCCCAGTCAATATGTGGATTATGTTTTATTAACCAAGGAAACCCCAGGATGATTGGGTGCTGAGGAGTATTTATCAGGTGAAAGGTAAGTGATTCAGTGTGGTTACCAGATATGCCCAGATGAAGAGGAACAGTGCGGTGGGTTACTGTGCAGAGGAGGCGCCCATCCAGAGCAGTCGCCTTGATAGGCTCGACCAAGGGTTCCTGGTTAATACCCAGTTGCATGGCAAGACCACGATCCAGAAGGTTGGCATCGGCCCCGGAGTCAATGAGGACAGAGACAGCGTGTGATTGTCCATTACAGTTGAGCTGGGCGTGAAGTAGTGGACGAGAGGGCATTTCAGAGTTCATAATATGGCTCACCAGCGCCCTCTGGATTCCTGGTGAGCCCTGTCTTTTACTGGACAGGAAGACACATAATGACCTCCCTGCCCACAGTACATGCAGCAGTTCTCCCTTTGGCGCCGCTGTCGTTCAGCCGCTGACAGCCTGGTCCGGCCAAGTTGCATGGGTTCAACCGGGTCTCCAGAGGCACCGGTGGGAGGAGAAAACATTGAAGTGGGAGGCGACGATGGAGGACGTGGAAGGCTCCGGGGAGTACTGATCAGCGCTCTCTCTCGTCTCCTTTCTTGGAGACGCCCGTCAATGCGGATGGCCGTGGCGACGAGCGTGTCCAAATCAGTCGGAGGATCCCGAGCCGCCAGCTCATCCTTGATGCCATCAGAAAGGCCGTTGTAGAAAGCGTCAGTCAGGGAGGAAGCGTTCCAGTCACTCTCCGCAGCAAGTGTCCGGAACTCAATGGAATAATCAGTCACTCTCCGGTTCCCCTGAACCAGGTTTAACAGTCCACGAGCAGCCTCTCGACCAGGGGTAGCGTGATCGAACACCTTCCGAAGACCCTCAGAGAAGGCAGTCACAGAAGAACAGAAAGCCGACTGCTTCTCCCACTCAGCGGTGCCCCAGTCCCGAGCCCGCCCAGTAAGCTGGGTGATCATGAAAGCCACTCTTGACCTCTCAGTGGGATATGTGAGAGGCTGAAGTTCAAAAGTCAATTTGCACAAAGTCAGAAAAGAGCGGCAGGTACCTGGAGCTCCAGAAAAGCGCTCCAGAGCACTTAAGCGGGGTTCTGGACCCAGAACAGTGGGAACAGAAGGACTGGTGATTGGTTGCGATACGAGCACTGATTGGCCACAGCGGACAATTCTTGGTTGATTTGTGGTTACAGACTGAACGGTGATTGGCTTTCACAACCAAGAATTAGTTCGACTCACGAGCTACTTGCGCCACAGAGCCCGGTGTAACATTGAAATGATGCACTTCCGGAAAAAGTTTGAGCAAAGTAGTATTTGTTTTCTGGACATTAAACGCACTGTCTGAACACCGAAACCGATAACTTTTCACACAGACAATATTAGGTGTTGAAAAATCAAAAATAATTTAGTTTGATGATTACCTGTATGTGTGGACCTTTTTAATAAATCTGCATATATCACTGTCATTACCAATTTCTATTGTAATATTGTGTTTGTATGTAGCATAATGAATCTCTTATCACACAAAAAAAACATCTTTGTCAGGCTTCAAGTAATGTGTTTGCGTCCGGTAAGCCAGAGCACGGACTAATCAGTGTCCTGTGAGGAGCTACTGGCTGTTACGTGCAATAGCATCAGTTATATCAGAAGTATTTCCTTAACTGAAAGAAGAGCAAAGAATTGCACCGAGGGCTTTCTTCGTAGATTAGGTTAGTTACTCAGGTATTGCTTATTATTTATAGTCACAAGAAACCCGTTTGGAGCATTTGGTCTTTGGTCTGTATAGCTAAAAGTCCGACTCTGGTGGGACTTGAACCCACAACCTTTGAATGGCTACTCATTTTGTATGCTAGAAGTCCATCTAATCTGTTCGTCAAACAGATTTTTGTCTAAAAAGGTATGAAAATATTGTTGTGACAGATATGTCACATCAGGCTTTTAACCTTAGAATTATCTCAAAAAAAATAAGGAAAATTGTAATGAGCTGCTCAATTGATTTAGCTGATTCAATTATTTTTATTTAAAATATGTTCTTCTGTTGAATTCAATAGACATTTCAACAACAAAAAAGTCAAATTGATGAAATTATTAGTCAAATGAATTCTGAAAGAATTATGAAAAAAAATGTACATAGTGAAAAAAAACACAAACAAACTAGATTTAACTATCCTATTTTGGTTCTATTTCAAAGTAATTTCATAGACAGCAAAGTATCTTTCTTGCACATGCATCTGGTATATTACCAGACATATGATGACATTTGACATGAGTAATTTATATTCTTATTAAAAGTTCAATTAATTTAACTCCAGAGTACAAATACTTCTCTGGGGTAGATGAAAGTGGTTATTCAGGTATTACTGATTATTTATAGTCACAAGAAATCCGTTTTGAAGCATTTGGTCTTTGGTCTGTATATCTAAAAGTCCGACTCTGGTGGGACTTGAACCCACAACCTTTGAATGGCTACTCATTTTGTATGCTGGAAGTCCATCTAATCTGTTCGTCAAACAGATTTTTGTCTAAAAAGGTATGAAAATATTGTTGTGACAGATATGTCACATCAGGCTTTTAACCTTAGAATTATCTCAGAAAAAAATAATAAGGAAAATTGTAATAAGCTGCTCAATTGATTTAGCTGATTCAATTATTTTTATTTAAAATATGTTCTTCTGTTGAATTCAATAGACATTTCAACAACAAAAAAGTCAAATTGATGAAATTATTAGTCAAATGAATTCTGAAAGAATTATGAAAAAAATGTACATAGTGAAAAAAAACACAAACAAACTAGATTTAACTATCCTATTTTGGTTCTATTTCAAAGTAATTTCATAGACAGCAAAGTATCTTTCTTGCACATGCATCTGGTATATTACCAGACATATGATGACATTTGACATGAGTAATTTATATTCTTATTAAAAGTTCAATTAATTTAACTCCAGAGTACAAATACTTCTCTGGGGTAGATGAAAGTGGTTATTCAGGTATTACTGATTATTTATAGTCACAAGAAATCCGTTTTGAAGCATTTGGTCTTTGGTCTGTATATCTAAAAGTCCGACTCTGGTGGGACTCGAACCCACAACCTTTGAATGACTACTCATTTTATATGCTAGAAGTCCAATGCGCTATCCATTGCGCCACAGAGCCCGGTGAAACATTCAAATAGTGCACATCCGGAAAATCTTTGAGCAAATTAGGATTGTTCTCTGAACATTAAACTCACTGTTTGATCACCGAAACCAATAACTTTTTACACAGACCACAATGTTAGGTGTTGAACAAGACGGATGTCGTGAAAAATCATATATATATAAAGTATTAACAATATATATATTAAGACCAACGTTAGAAGAACTGTTTCCGGTCTGTTCCGGAAGTAGTTAGTTAGCCATCAGCAACAGTTATAGCCTGATAGCACCAACCGTGTGATTCATGTTGTGATTAAAGGACGATAAAAACCAAAATGTCAGCGCAAACGATAACAGTGACAGTTGCATACGGTAATACGACTTTGCACGATGCTACACGATTGTTGCGAGATGATAAATAACGTTAGATATATAAAGATTGTAAGTTTAAGTAGCTGTGAATTGGTTAGCTAATGTAGCTAGTGTGAAGCTAGCTTTAACTTAGTACAGTTGAATATATTTAATGCCTCGATACGTTTAAAATGACTGAAAAGTTGCCCTCGAATATTTCACTGTCTTTCTTTGTTTCATAACTGCATGACGTGATTTTATTAAGATGTATTTCTTATTATAATATCTTTCTAAATCAATTTTCTTGACACACAAAGGGTTTGGCGAGGGTTAAACTCTAGGCTACTAGTTCTCTTAACGTTACAGACATGTGGTTTCAAAGCATCATTTGAGGGACAATGATACATAATACTGGCTATGCATGAATCCAAATGATTTCTCCCACTCCAGGATCCACTAAGCACAGCATCACATTAACTGGCCAGGATGAAGACAAGGGCCCCATTGTCAAAGACCTCTCTGATGCTCTCACCAAAGCTACTGGAGTTCCTCAAACCTCACAGAAGCTCATCTTCAAAGGTAGGCTGTGGATCTCTTTGTTTGTTTTACATAATATATGTATTATATATTTAGGTCTAACCGTGCCTGATCCATCCTGACATTCCAGGGAAATCACTGAAGGACGTGGAAGAGAGTCTGTCCAGCTATGGCGTTAAAGAGGGCTGCAAACTCATGCTGATTGGAAAACGGGTAAGGCCTTCTTTACATGTGAGATTTATCTGAGGTGTGACTATATATTTAATCAAATACTGCCAACAATCCACAAACAGAACAGTCCTGAGGAAGAAACTGAGCTGAAGAAGCTGAAAGACATTGAGAAGTCTGTGGAACAGACGGCTAAAAAGCTGGAGAAGGTCGACGGGGAGTTGACTGGACTCAAGAATGTAAGCCATCAATTGTGGTTTTTATGATTCATCATTTTCCTGCAGTGGCCTGATCTTCTCCAATATATATTTAGAATTTTTGATTATCACCCATTTTTTCCACAGGGCTTCCTGGCCAAAGACCTGCAGGCAGAGGCTTTGGGTAAACTGGACCACCGAGTGAAAATAGCAGCTGAACAGTTCATGAAGATCCTGGAGCAGATTGATGCCCTGGTAATCTTAATTTTTCATATGCAGTTGCTTTCCTTATTGTCTCCATTATTGATCGCATATCAAAATTAATTTATATTTATTTTTGTTCTGGTGTTTATTTTTATTTTTTTATGTCACAAACCCAGAATTGTTTCTTCTTTTCTACAGACTGTCCCAGACACTTTCAATGACTGCAAACTGAAGAAAAAGGGACTTGTAAAGATTGTGCAGGTAAACCCTTTTTTTTTTTTTTTTTGTCACCAACATGTTTTAATTGAAAATCACTGCATATTTCTAAGTGGGATTATTATCTGTCAACAGGACTTCCTGGCCCAATGTGACAAGATCGAGGCTTGTATATCGGACCACCTATCAAAGATCCAGTCGAAGAATCTTGCCCTGGCGGAGTAGAGCGGGCGGACCAAGTCGCCCGTATCGTGTGCTATACATTGCTCTGTGAGCAACTGCAAAGTGTACAGAAAGCGTCAAGTGTGGATGCGATCCTTGTCTATTTATTGTTGGGTTGATGTGTACGAGAGAGAGTTCTCGTCACAGAGGATCCTGTGAACAGGAGGCTGGATATCGGTGCTGATGCTTGGTACATCTGGGATACATCCTCTGGGTTAAAGAGAGATGAAAGTGCTCCTCAAGACGTAACTACAGTCACTCTGTGAAAGGATCACAGGTGCTTTGATTTGTGAAAAAATGATGTAGATCTCTTTTTAAAGCATCCTAAAATAGTGCTGAATAGAACTGCCATGTTAAAATGAAAACAGTTTCTAAAATCCACTGGTTAATCACCCACAAACTACACAATTACATAGAGAAAACATGTTTGTCCTCATTGTGATGTACTGACTATGGGGTGTTCCATGCAGCAGTTTGTACACACATGGCCAAAATTATGACATTGATAAGCATAAATCTGTTATGCTGACAGTTTATGGTTTTTAAGATTTTCCACTGAATTGTGGAACCTGACTGCAGGGATTTGCTCTTAATTTGGCTGCCAAATCACCAGTGAGGTCAGCCACGGTGAAGGGAAATAAGAATTTTTCAGTTTATCCCAAAAATGTTGGTTGAGGTCATCACCAAAAAACATTTTTTTGCAAGGACCCAGATCTGCACGAATACATTTTCATGCTGGAACAGGAAAGGGTCCTTTGTCAACTATATTCTAATATAACATTTTAATAATTGGAACTAAGGGGACAACCCCAAAACTCGAGCTGAAACAATTTGTTGAACGAAAATAAATTGTCTATTTTGATAATCATGTAAAGGTTGGTCAGAGACTTGCAGCTTTCCGAAGCAATCAGGAAAATGTGATGGGCAACGTTTTATAGACTAAAGGATTAAATGAATCAAGAAAACTGCACACCATTATATATAGAAAAATAAGTAGACAATACTGTCCACAAACCTTTGGTCATATGGTGTGTATTCATTACTCTACACCAAGTTAGCACCTTCTGTTTAATCCAGGGACTGATCCAGTGTACCACGCATCTTTGACGTTAGTGTGAACTGTGGAATTGTCTTTGCTTTCAACCATCACATCTATTTTCCTTTGTTTTAAAATAAAGCCACTGAAAAAATTAATAAAGCATTGATTATTTAGCTAAGACCACACTTTAATCATGAAACTCTTCATTTCCAACAAACAACAAATGATTCAGTAAAAACCAAACAGTCACGACAACAACCTCCTTGTTTCCTTTTATTTCCAGCTTTATCCATCTGGGTCTTTTCATACATCTTAACTAGCTTATACAGACCCTATAGTGTTTATACAGATGTGCAAATGAGCTTTGAAAGAAGGGATGGGGAGATGGAGGAGGGGGGGTGGGGTCCCAGAGGTACAGTATGGTCCCACAAGCAGCTTAAACAAATGACCCTCAGTGAGCTATACCACAGTGAAGACTGCCATGAGCCGAATAACAGCTGTTCTAACTTGAGTGGAAACCCACAATGATACACATGACCTCGATTTAGAGCCGCTTCTGTCACTAATCATCTTTGTCCTTTGCGCCGTGCTTTAGTATGCGCGTGAATGCTACATAGTTGAAGTTGCCCTTCTTGTCGATGGGCGCCTCTCGGAAGAGCTCGTCCACTTCTTCATCCGAAAACCGGTCCCCCATCGTAGTGAGCAGCTCCCGCAGGTGCTCCTCCTGGATTATACCTGTAGGAGGAGTCGATTCATCCGTCATGAGGACTTTTTCATCATTTTTTCTAAATAGATTTTTACATCAGAGGTTGAAATAACAACAGGAATACAGACATTCCTTCAAATATTTTCAAATAAAACAAAACGATATCCTGACAACATTGGGTCTGGATGAGAAACGCCAACACATTTGTGTTGAACAACTTGTGACTCACCTGTGCCCTCCTCGTCAAAGCAGGCAAAAGCGTTGCGGATCACGTCCTCAGGATCTGTGCCATTAAGCTTCTCTCCGAACATGGTCAGAAACATGGTGAAGTTGATCGGGCCCGGCGCTTCGTTCATCATCGTCTCCAGGTACTCATCTGTGGGATTCTTACCTTGGAAATGGTCACAGTCATTAGGATGTATAATATGATGTGTGTATATATATATATATACACACATCATATATGATATATATATATCTCCTTCTTATTGCTGTCTAAACATGTGTAAACACATTGTTATGTTTACCTAATGAGGCCAGCATGTCATGAAGGTCCTCTTTGTCAATAAAACCGTCCCTGTTTTGGTCGATCATGTTGAAGGCCTCCTTGAACTCCTGAATTTGAGACTGGTCAAACATGGCGAACACATTGGATGTGGCCCGCTGAGGACGCTTCTTGGTGTTCTTTCCCTTGGCCCTTTTGCTCGACATGTTGGTGGTCAGTGGCTCCCCCCTCTCCTGTGATACAGATCATATGAAGGCTGTCATCTAAAATCAATATGACTGTTTATACCAAGGTTTCATCATCATAAATCTAATTATGAATGAGCCTGCACTTTTGGCAGGATTGAACTCATGTTCATGTTTCTCTGACACGAGCTTGTGATTCATTTTAAGCCATCATTGAATAGAAAAAAAAAAAGTTTGTGTCAAATCAAGCCCCAGAGTAGAACAGGGCCCAGTTTCCAGATGTGGACCTCTGGACTGGACTTCCGACTGAACAATGGTTGGATGTCAGTTGCTATTTGTCAACTTACTTATATGGCTTTCTGGCTATTTTGTTATTGATAACTGCGTAATGGAAATTTACATTGGTAAGATAACTACAATGTTATTTACTGTCACCTGTCACAAGGTTTGCACACCAAATTATAACAACGTTACCCGACCACACATTAGCCAACGGCAATAGATAGAAACCTATCACAAGTATACATTTTTGCTTTCCAAGGTACTCCAGAAATCCCAGGTAACGTTAGCGTTAAATACACACTACAGTTATTAGTTAGCTACTAGCTAACAGTTAGCCCAACGTTGACCTCATTAACTCACCGACCAGACTAGCTTAAGCGAGCTAACCGACATCAACTCAAAGGAAGAACATTAACTTTACGAGGCCGCTAAAAAATGACATCACCCACCTCAAAAAATAAATAGCGTTTAAACCCAAATGGCTGTAACCGTTACGCACATCTACCAAGAGCATCCACAGCCTGATGAAGACCGACCATTAATGTTTTATTTCCTCTTTACCGAACTGACCAATCACAGCCGAGCTGGGCGGAGCCAACAAACTGGACTGTACCATGTTGTCCTCCTCACCTCTGCTTGTTTTTGTTTTTACACTGGACCAGATGAGATAGTTAAATAGCGATAATAAACCATACTCAAAATCATTTACAGCTTTTATTTTGATACTATATGTATATTTGTTTTAACGACAGATCCTGTAGTTTATATGTTTCACCACTAGGTAGCAGCATTCGCTAATAAACTTCAACGTATATTTTTGCTGTAATTCTCTATCTCAATATTCAATTGTCGTGTAAGTGAGACCAACTAGTGTGAGTGACCTCCACACCACAGAATACCCAGAAACAAGCACATTGGGAAACTGAGCTCTACGTTTAGGGACATAGAGACATCTGAAGCAGTTTGAGGTCACATGTTGGTGAATTGGCAGGGTTTTGGTTCAGACAGGTGACCAGAGGCTTTAGTATCTTTTGCACTTCGTCTAAAAGAAGACAAATACTATTCATTAAATTCAACTGGTGTGTTCGCAGTAGTTCAGCAGGGTTTTTTTCCATCAGCAACGACTTATCTACTAAGTAGACCTGCGATCACACACCAGAAATCCCCACACTGACAGCTCGCAACGGAGGGCCAGGCGAGCCGAGGAGCCTCTGCTGGGCCGTCTCATGGTCTAAATTTAAAGCTGTCCCAGCCTTAAAAGGTCCTGACGGTGTCTGGTGCATTCTGCCGAGTGGCAGCATTATTTTTGTTCAGTGGACTGCCGTCCTGTCCGCTGCCCTCACCCTGCTGCTTTCCCCGGATCTCAACTTGCTTTTGCTCCTTTTTGGAATAGCGCACCCTTTCTCTCATTTTCAACTGCGGCGGATTGGTGAATTCTTAGTTTTGGTGAGTGATGTATATGTATATTTCTTTATTAACAAGTTTGTCTCTAATACTGAGGAATTGTTCTGGTTTATGTCCTGTGCACATATTTTTAAAATCATGAATCAGTAAGGCCCGAGGCCTTTCTTTCAACCTCTTTATTGTTATTATTTGTTTGAATAATGTGATTTAATTCAGATATTTCCATGTCCCTTATACTAACCAGGTTATAGGTAATTTATATCTACGGTGTCCTTGTAGTTCAGACTGCATGTGTCATTGAAGTGAAATGTCATCCTAAAAGTATTGCTAATCTTTCCCATTAACATTCACTTAACTTTAAACGTTTCTATGACTCAGATCTTCTCTGTGAGAACTCTGTGCCCTCATTTCTCCAGTTTACTTTTTGTATCTCTTTACAAATCACACACACACGCACACACACACCACATGCTGCCTGTTGTAAGAGTTGCTCAAGGACATAAGTCTATTGTCATAATAAACTGCAGATCTTACCTGATTGATCTGAGTAGACATGATGACATGGCCCTGTGCCCAGTGTGAGCTGCTCATGTTTTCAAGCTGTATAACTTGAGCAGCATAGAGCTGAAAATTATTGAAAATGTATCTGCAACAATCTTGATAATTAATTTGGTCATAATTCCAGAACTTCTCTCTCAAATGTGAATATTTGCTTGTTCTTCATGACAGCTGAATACCTTTGGGCCTTGGACATATGGTCGACCAAAACAAGCAGTTTGAATATGTCAACTCTGGCTTCTAGAAAGTGTGGGGGAGGGGTATTTATTTTTACTTATAAACCAAAGGACTATTTAATTCATCAACAAAATAATCAACAGCTTTAGTACCTAACAGAGTGTTACATCTGTTAGAGTTATATTTATATTACATGTATGTCTAGACTATTGATTAAAGCCTTACATTTGGATGTTCTCATCAGTCACTGGATTACATCACTCCACGTGTAGTTTTCAATTTCATCACAAGTTCATCACTTCTAGAATTCCACCTCTGGAGGTGATTGTAATGTCATTTTTAAAGACACAAAACTAATATGTAGAGTGTAAAGAAAATCAATGTGTATTACCCTGCTGCTTCTTCACTTAACACATTAGAAGTAGATCTTAACCAACGCCATCATAATAACTTTACCATCTCTAATACCTAATCACCATCTCCTGGCTTAAACTAACCCCCAATACAGAAATCAGTTTGTAATGATAACAATGAGATTGATTCACAGAGCTGGTTAAGTAAAGAACGGTCAACATATAAGTTGGCGGAGTGACCCTCAGGATGTCAGCATCATTACAAGTGACGCAGAAGCTGCAGCAGCAGCAGCAGCAGCAGCAGCATCAGTATGAGAGCAGCTGTTACCTGAGCTCCAAGTCGTCTGTTAAACAGCAGTCGTTCTCCACATACAAGACCACCAGCCGTCGGTAAGAGGATGGGAGTGACGCAGGCGAAAGATCCAAAATACTTATGAGATGGTTGATATTTGAAAACTATAATAAAAAATAAAAATGGGGTTCGCTTAAAGCAACCTGCCACTTCCATAACTTTGGAAGTGGTGAATGCATTCAAGCGGACCTCTTTCAAATATTCAACACTGTACTTTGGCATCTGGTGTGAAGTGTGTTCAGCAGCAGAAGAGAAAAAAAAACAAAAAACCATGCAGCTCAAAGTGTGTTTTTATGTAGAGCAGGTGCTGACTCTCTACTTGTCTTCATCTGCTCATACAGTTGATGTTCAACTTTTGATGCTGTCAGGGTTTTGTATTTTTATAAGAACACACGTTGTTCTCCCTCAGGCTGTTGCAGAACGGCCCATTTTAAAGTTTCAAGTCAACTCTCACTTCTTTATATGTATCAAACCTCTGTTAATTGTGTTTCTCACGTTGGTAACTACTAAATTCTACGTAGCAATAGTATTGTGCTCATATTTGACAGAAAGAGCACATTATGTTTATTTACTTCAGTCTTAGACTAGTATGGAGCTAATTAGCAGCTGTATTGAAATACAGTAATCCAAATCCCAGTGAATGCACAAAGACAATAACAACACAGCTGAAACAATTAGTCAGTAAATTGAAAGTTGATCAACAACGTTAAACCAGCAACTATGTTTTATGATGAATTGATCATAAGCATTGCTGATTTTGTGTTTCTTTGTTTTCTATACTATTGAATGAAATATCTTTGGTTTTTGGACTGTTGATTGGATAAAATAAGCACATTGAAGACGACATCATAATAAATGCACCATGCATTTTCACTGCTTTCGCATATTTTAGAAACCAAAGAGTTTGATCAGTCATTTGAAGAAGTAGTTGTCAGATTAATAAATAATATAAATAATTGTTATAGAGAGATACACATGTAGATATTTACACTTTCCAGCCTTCATTTTCATTTTATAAAACTGGTCTGCTGCAGGAATAAATATTTTGTTTTGTGACATTCTGTGTTGGAATCAAATGAGGCTTGATCAAAGTAAAGTCTAGTATAACTCTATGGAACACAACACCTTAGAGTCATTTGTATGTGGTGTCAACACATAATATTGTCAGAGTCTCTTTGTCCTTCAGGCTGCAGAGCTCAGTGTACACGTTGGAACCATGAGAGCTTTCTAAACAGGGGTCAGGGAGGGAATGTCAGCTGTAGTGGATGGCTGCCAGATATATTCATGGACAGTAAAGCTATTTCTGTAGGCAGGACATGAGACGTTGCCATTAGGCCAACTGTAAAGACACTGTATAGAAGTCATGAAACGGTCGTACTTCGTACTTCGACGTTTAATAGTTAATAACTCTCGGTAGCCTTGGTCTTAGTCCTAATCGTGGGCCAGTATCCACATTCACTCGCTAATTTGACGAGTCAGTGTTATTACCTTTAAATATTTGTAACTAGTACACCTTGTTTCTGTTAGAAAGTTTCCAATGTGTTTAGATTAACACCTACTTCAGCTTCTCAGGCTGCTTTTATCAGCAGTACAACTTTTTATACCTTTTGACTTCCTTATGCACTCGACATAGACTACCTTTCAACACACCTGGTGAGTCAGCAGTATATGAATAACTTTTTGACACTACAGAGACCCTCTATGAGACTCTCTCCATCTGTCTGCCTCTGCTGTGCGTTCTGCCCCTTCCATCGACTTGATCCGGAAGAGAGTTAATCAAAGCCACTTTCTGCCGCTACTCCTCTAGGCCCAATGGATAGACTAGGGCAGACTTGGAAGAGATTATGAATGAAAGCAGAGCTTTAGAAATGAACCTTTCCGACCCGCTGCATATCCACCAGTTCCGGCTCCACTTATAAACCCAGCTGACAATAGAGAGGCCTGAGAGGCTGATGGGTAAATGAGTCAGAGTGTAATATGGGTCAGCTTCCTTCGAGGATGGATAGAAATACATCTTCCATTTCTGTCTTTATATAATCAGCACACTTCAGTACTAAAGTTTTATAAATGAAGAGAGGCAGTATGTCAATGTTGAGTATTTTTTTTAATTTTTAGATTTCACAGCAGCTTTGCATTCTTTCTGTTAGGTTTCTTTTACCTCATTTCATGTCATTATGAGCATTATGGTGCATACTATCCGAGTTACATTTAAATTACTTGGTACTAGTTCAATTAACTACATGCATGTGTGTAATGTTTTTTATTCTCCCTTTTCAATTTAGCCAAAGGTTCATCTTTGATTAAATAGAACAAAATCAGCTCAATCGACAGTAATTCCTATCGGATTTTAGTTTGTAACACTTATCTGCGTAGACTGCAAGAGTTTAATCAATAAATAAAGTTAGTTACAGGAAGGTATATTCAATCAAAGAATAACACTGGCAACATTTTTAATTTACACAAAAAGCATAAAATCACCAAAAGAATATCAGTCCCTGAGTACGGTCCCTCAGCTCCTCAGCCCATCTGTTACTACTGACGACATAAATCTTTGAAAATGAACAACAAATATATCGTTACTGAGAGACTTAGTTATTTCCTAAAACAGCTGGGTATTGTAGTTTGAAGCAAATGTTAATTAAACAAGAACAAAGAGTATATTTGTTGGTGACTTTTTTGAACTGCAGATGAATACACGTTAGTATTATAGCAGCAGAACTGTGTTTATAACATTGAGTCAAACTAAACCACAGTGCCCATATTCATATTCAATGATGAAACGTGTCGCCCAGTGAACAACAATGGATGTTTATGGTGCTGAGGTATAAGTTATATCAGACTTTGGCTGTACAGACAATACTAATAGTAGGATTAATTCATTTATGGCAATCATAGGATTTAAAGACAATAAGAAAAACACAGAATATTATTATCCTTATCCTTTAAGACACAATGTGGCTTTTATGCAGAAAATAGTGCACCATTCACCATATGGAAATACCTTATGATGTAAGTTGTTGTTTGTAGTGCAAGTGACTGTTGTCTCTCATCTCTAAGCCAGAAGACCATTGTGAAGACAAAGAAGGGGCAGGAGGTTAAACTCAGCCCACTACCCAAGAGAGCTAAACGCACCTACCTGGCGATGGACACGGACAAGGAAGTTATCGGCTATGTCATTCCCGTATTTAGAGCCAAGTGAGTGCGGACGCTGCAAAACACAACTGATTTGATGTCCTTAACTGCAAAGTAATCGACACCACTGGTGCTGAACATTGATGATGTACATTTTTATTGCAGTTATTGACACTAAATTATATATTTTCCGATCTTACTGTAAGTGTGAACTGCGCTCACATGTTGGTGGTTTGTTGTGCGCCAGTCATGAGGTTGTTCGCGGTCTGATGGAGGCCCAGGAGGAGGAGGTCATGGAGGAGGGCATTAACTATGTGGCCATGAGGAACCTGTTTGTCAGGGAGGCCAGGGAGGCCGTGGACGTTAAAGTGGAGAAGACAACCAGAACAATGCATATCAGGGAGTCCGTCGGACGTATGGAGTTAAGCAGGACGGTAAATCCTCATTTCTTTGTGAATTTGCAATAACAAGGTTGTGTCCATTTTCCAAAAATAATCAGGTTTCTCACATGAAGCCTACAAATGCTCATGAGCTTGACAATGTGGTGCTTCACTCTCCTGCTGTAGATGGAGGAGTGGGCAGAGTTCCGTAAGAAGATGAACCCAGACAGCCTGACACACCTTCCAGAGTTCATCATCAAGCCCCGCGGACAGACTGTCTGGGAGGGCAAGACTGTCAAGCTGCATTGCACTGTGGCTGGATGGCCTAAGCCCAGGATTGCCTGGTGAGATACGCTTCCAAGTTCACTGGTCCCCGCCTTCTCTGAGTCACAAGAAAAAAGACGCTGATGAGAGGCGATCAGTCATGTGTGTGTCATTGAGAAGTTTCCATCCAAAAGCTCTCGTCATTGGCCAAATCTATTTTGCACCGCCGCGACCTGAACACACAATCCTCTGCAATTACACTTTACAACGGTAAAAATAAACTGTCTGTCTTTCTTCTGTCTTCAAGGTACAAAAACAACGTGATCATTGATGCCAAGGCCCACCCCGAGAAGTACACAGTCGAGAGCAGTTACAACATGCACTCCCTGGAGATCAAGAAGTAGGTAGTCGTTAAGCTCACGCGGCGCGGTGTCAGTTAGAATTAATGAGATGTGCCAAAAATGTACATTTCCCCAAACTGAATGTTTCATTTTGGAAATAATCTGAAGAGTGATAAATGCAAATGAGTTTCCAGTACTCAGCTTGTCTTCCATGTTTTTATTTTCAGCTGTGATTTCATCGACACTGCTCAGTATCACGCCTCTGCCCTCAATGTGAAAGGAGAAGCTTCTTGTGTGGCGACTATCGTTGTCAAAAGTAGGTAAACCATTTTGTCTTGTCCGTCTTCTCTGTAGCTGCTCTCGTCTCCTCTGGTTAGAGGCCTAAATTTGAAGTAGAGGTTTAAATTGACACCACTGGAAACATGGTCTTACAGTTGTGTCTGGTCACGATCTGGTTTTAGATTTAGATTTTTGTTAACTGTTTTATTTGACTGAAATCTTTTGTTACTGATACAAGATGAATGAAGGATATATTTCTCTGCAGGATTCCAAGAGGGTGAGGAAGTGGGCCCGCTTGATCCCAAACCACGTGAGTCCATGTGATTAGTTCACTAATCAACATTTTTATACAAAACAATGGAAAAATGTCAAATGTATAAAGGCATTTCTCATAGTTACAAAACTCCAGTCCCCGTCAATCTCTGTGTTTTAACGTCTTTTTTAGCAAACAAGCTCTAAAAACTGATAACTTACCTGCTCAACATCAAATGGCAGACGTACAAAGTTAGCGACTAGCAGCTGAACACACTTTATTATTTAAAGCTAGAGAGCCAGATATGTTTTACATAGGAGTTGGTGGAGACCAAAACAGAGCTAAAAGGAGAGTAAATGTTGGACTTGCATTCATCGGGTGAAAAAAAACACAGCTTCAATTGAATGATTATGTCATTTACCATGAGGAAATAATATGTCAATGTTGTGTTCCAAAAAGCAAATGAATGAAGGTTTAATGTTTTAATAGTACTGTATTTAATTTCTTTATTTTACCTCTGCAGATGGTTTCTGCGCTGAGCATGGCGTCACCTTTGAAACAACCATCATTGACAAATTCGAAGTGGCCTTTGGCAGGGAAGGCGAGACATTGAGTGTGGGCTGCACTGTCATCATTTATCCCACTGTGAAAAAATACCAGCCTGAGGTTGTGTGGTCCAGAAACTGTAAGTAGAGAAAGAACAATGGAAATAGCATTTGAACCTGTTTTAATTAATCCACTCTATGTAGCCATTCTCACGTCTTTTGTGTTTGACTGCTCCCATCAGCCGTCCCCCTGAAGCCCTCTAAATGGGTGCACAGCCATTGGTCCGGGGAACGAGCCACCCTCACACTCGTCCACCTCAACAAGGAAGACGAGGGCATGTACACCCTGCGTGTCAACACCAAATCTGGCTTTGATACCTACTCTGCTTACGTGTATGTCAGAGGTAAGGTGCCTGATAGAAGCTTTTCGAGCTTCTTTTGTTTTGCATTTCATTGAAAATTGAACTTACCCTAAAGTCTGCGCTGATTTATGCAGTTTTGAACAACAGCATTATGTGCAAGGTAAAGCAACGTATTACAGATCACCACACAGACCTGAACCATTTAAGTCTGC
Organism: Cebidichthys violaceus; assembly: GCF_023349555.1. Lineage (NCBI taxonomy): Eukaryota > Metazoa > Chordata > Actinopteri > Perciformes > Stichaeidae > Cebidichthys > Cebidichthys violaceus. The sequence goes on from NW_027176964.1 coordinate 11,216,862, forward strand.
TGTGTCTTTAAGTGACACAACGCTCTCTATGAGGTGTTTGGTTTCCTCTGAGGAATGATTCTATATCTGTCTGCGTGTCAGAAAAGTCGCCACAGAGAGTGTGATCTGAAAAGATAATCAGGAGGTTTATGCACAACAGGGAATCTTCAGAATCCCCTTTAATGTTTCCAAGATATAAACTAGTCTTTCATAGTGCTGCCACACATGCTGCACTGTAAAGGCGTAAGTAGGTCAGAAACTGGAAACTGAGTATGTAATGGAGATCAGCCTGATTTAGAAACAGCACTACTCACAAGTGTGTGGTGTGTGTGTGTGTGCCTTTTTGAATATGTGTGTCCTGCTATGCCAGATGCCGATGTGGAGGTGGAGGGGGTTCCCGTGGCCCCCCTGGATGTGCGCTGTCATGATGCCAACAAGGACTATGTGGTGGTGACCTGGAAGCAGCCAGCAGTGGAGGGCAGCAGCTCCATCCTGGGATACTACATCGACAGGTTGGACGGCTTCCTTTATTATGGAAATGATTATTTAGATTCATCTTATTACTTTGATACCCTCCTACATTGGTTTGTTAGATAATTCTGCAGGCACATGGCACAACTCCAAATTCCTTCTATATTTCCGCCAAACTGCCATCTCCACGGATACTAAACTAAAACACCCACGTGTGTTCCGAGCGGTCTCTTGCAGCTCTGTCAGTCAGTCACTGAGATTTACAGTGTTGCTTGTGGTGTTCACAAATCTAACTTACATGTGTTTTCTATGCAGGTGCGAAGTGGGCACTCACCACTGGGCTCAGTGTAATGACGTCCCAGTGAAGTACGCCCGCTTCCCCGTCACAGGACTGGAGGAGGGGCATTCTTATGTCTTCAGGGTGCGGGCCATGAACAAGGAAGGAGTCAGCCGTCCATCCCGTGTCTCCGAGGCCGTGGTTGCCATGGATCCCTCCGACAGAGCCCGCCTCAGAGGTGAGAGACACACCGGAGTCCTGCCGACACACTGCAATAAACAACAACTGCACTTTTTAAAAATATATATATTTTTATTTTCCCCAACAGCCGGCCCCTTAGCTCCTTGGACTGGGATGATCAAGTTCACAGAGGAGGATCCCACTGGTACGTTCTTTTAATGACACAAGGAAAATAAATAGTGTCATAATGTTAGATATTTTAATTTCCAGATGTGTTGGCAGTTAAAAGTGACATGGCCTTTTATACTGACTAATAGGGCTGGGCATAGAACCTCAGTACCTTTTCCGTACTGTCTGAAGTGTCTCTGTATTCTCACGTAAAAACTGAAGTATCAAAAGCTCTGATTTAGAGCTGACCTAGTTCACTGATTCCTTAAATAGATATTTACAAACCTAAATCAAATATTATTCAGACCAAGTTCTTTTATGGCCGTGTGTGAGAGAACAGAGAAAAGTTTGGCATATTTTGTTAAAAGAGTTTTGTAAAAAAAACTGTATAATATTCCTCAAAATAAGGTACGGAAAATAATAATGTTTTGGTATCAGTATGACATTTTCTAGAGTGATAACCAGCCAAAGGGATTTGTACCGACTTTAAGTACAGTCACCTGTTTGAAGCGACTTCTTCTTGACTCCTCAGTGGGAATTGTCCCCGGAGAACCTTCTGATGTTGTGGTCACTGAGGCCACCAAGAGCTACGTGGTGCTCGCCTGGAAGCCTCCAGTCCAGAGGGGTCATGAAGGAGTCATGTATTACATTGAGAAGGTGAGTTGAAAAGGTAGACAGTGATGAGTAGTCACAATCACACATTGTCTCTTTTTAAGCCACAAGCCAAAATAGCTCGGGAGTCACTGCTTTAAACCTGATGCATCAGTAGGGGCTATTTAATTTAATTGTTTCCTCTATTTTGTCTTTGTTAATGGATATGGCATTACTTTTGGCATGGGTGTGAGTTTTATTTCTTACTTTTTTGGAAGTTCAGCCTCAGCTCCTATAATAAGTCCATAATAAACTCTGTAGCCAATACAGAAAATAATATTTCTATATAGTTTTTTGACACAGACATTTTTGTCCCCTAAGGAAATTATAGCGCGGGTAAAGACGTGCCTATGGCCTCTTCTAGGTTATTGTTTGATCATATTACTACTGATATGTGATGACTGTTTTGTTGACGCTTGACCACCCTTTTGCCTTTCCTTTGTTTACTGTACAGTGTTATTTGCTGACATGCTGGCTATCTGTCTACCACAGTGTATCTCAGAGACAGACACCTGGCAGAGGGTGAACACTGGCATGCCAGTCAAGTCTCCCCGCTTTGCCCTGTTTGACCTGGCAGAGGGTAAATCCTACAGTTTCCGCGTGCGCTGCTGCAACTCCGCTGGTGTGAGCGAGCCCTCTGTATCCACAGGAGAGATCACGGTCGGAGATAAACTGGGTGAGCTGGCAAGACCTGCATCTATATTATGTGAAGGTGTCACATGTCATGATATATTGTCCAGCCACATTCCCCCATTAGTTAGTTTAGAGACCGCTGGTCCTTCCTGCATTATGTTCTGTCTGATCCCAATGCATGACGTCCCCAATTAGCTCACTGTAATTAGTCTTACTTCCTTTCTTCCATTTTTCTTACAAACCTCTTTTTTAACAGACCTGCCCTCAGTTCCGGGCAATCCAGTGGCCACCAGGAACACCGACACCTCAGTGGTGGTCTTCTGGGGGGCCTCTAAGGATGTTAAATACCTAGTTGGCTATTATATTGAATATAGCGTGGTGGGCACCGATGAGTGGATGCCTTGCAACAACAAACCTGTCAAGCAGACCAGGTATGTACAGTTAAAGAACATTCTGGGTTCATGAATTCAGTGCTTAAAAATATTAATTGAATTCAAAAGTACACTCCCACAATTTACTCATGGTTGCAGTAAACCAGAAGTGTATTTAAACATTTATTGTTGCTGCTGTCGTGGTTGAAATACATGCTGGGTTGTATTGGTGTTCAAATGTGATAACTTCAATGAAATACTGGTTAAATAATAATGATAACAACAATAATGATAAATGTCTCTGACTTATTTTTTCTTTGATTCTATGTCCATCACCCAAATGTTTAGCAGGCTAAGCCTCTAGCTGTGCTTTAATGTAAAGCCTATGTAGAACTAAAAGTGCAATCTTTTTATTGTCTTTTTGCAGTTGTGTTCAGATAGCAACTCCTCACTAGCGATATTTTTGTCTTTTCATTTATTTGTTTTTGATCAGTTTGGCTGTGTTTTATCATGTAGCATACATTTTGTCAAAGGTGTGTCTTTTTTATTTAATTTTTTTTTAATTTTGGAAGTTCAACCTCAGCTCTTATAATAATTCTATAATAAACTAGCAAAAGCACATATGTCCCCATTTAGACCCATTAAAACAAAAATGTATCCCACATCACACATTCTATTATATCAGGCCTTCAATCTAGAGCCCTGGCTACAAAATAAAAAAAAATAACAATGCATCAAAATCAATGTTGTTGCTAATCCTCTAGGATTTATTATATCAAAGATAATCCAAAACAAAGGCGTTTAAAGGGTTGAAAATGAGTGATTATTTGCTAGTGATGATCATGACGAAAGTTGGTTAAAATATTTAATTCAGTAAAAGTTAGAGAATAGAATATTAGATCAGAATTAGAATTACAATATTTATTTCTAATTTAATGGTAGTTTTTTGACACAGATATTGTTTTCCTCTAAGGATATCAGAGCAGCTTTTTTAAAGTGAGGAACAATGGGTTAGCTCCTATTAGTTCTTGTGTGAAGATAATATGACTCTTAACACTTTGGTCTGAACTGCTTTCAGGTTTGTGTGCCACGGCCTGACTACCGGGTCAAACTGCGTGTTCAGGGTCAAAGCAGTCAACGCTGCTGGGTACAGCCAGAGCTCCTCCAATTCTGATGCCGTGGTTGTGCAGGCTGCCATCTGTGAGTGTCCTCTCAACTCCTCTCCATTATTCACTTTGCCTGTAGCAGCCAAGCTATACTCTCTCCGTCTGCTCCTTCCTCCCAGCTATTTTTAAACATTTATGTATCCAGGGAATGATCGCTGAGAAAGTACATTCATATTTGCTTCAACACATTCAGACACATGACCTGCAGCCCTCTGCTGAGACCCTCTTAACTCATCTTTGTTCATGAAATAACCTTCTTCATCACTTATTTTCCTTTTCCTAACCAAACATTTGTAACCATTATTCTCAGTTATTTTACAGATATAATGTAAGATTATCTTCTGATCGATTAGCTGCCCAAATATCTGCTATATTTCCTGTATATCTAGAGTTTAATCAATGTTTATATGTGGCTGCTGGCTGATACATTTGCATGAGCCTGCCTCACTTATCATCACTAACACTGGATTTTGTCAGTTTGCTGTTCCCTTTTCCTTCATCTTTTAGAGACAAAGTCAAATAAAAAAGTAGATAATGCTTTATAATGCTTTTGCTTTATGCAGGTATTGATTTCTGTTTAGATTTGTTTTTGCTTGAGTTCTGTTTTGCTTTTTGCCAAGGTGAAGGCTAAAGCATTGTGTTCTTAAAGAGCATGAGCCTAATGAGAGACTCGTCTGGCTTTCGGAGATTTTCGTAGCGTGAAAGTTATCCTGCTTCTGGGCTCGAGTGTAAGTACTTTATCTTGTGTGTCCAAAGCATGTAGCATGTTCAACCGTACACTAATGAGAACTAAGATCTATGCAATATTTGGGTAATGCCAGGCCATCTGTATGCGATCATGAATAGGATTTAATTTTTCATGAAAGGGAAAACAAACAAATAGGGTCTGAATAGCTGAAAATGAACTTCTTTAACACACTTCATCATTTTTTTTCTTTTATAATAAATAAAACCTTTTTCCGCAGCCGTCCCTGGAAAGTCCACTGGTGTGACCCAGCTGGAGGCTGTAAAGGACTACATGATGCTGGCCTGGACCGAGCCTGCTAGCAAAGGAGGAGCAGATATCAAGGGATACTTTGTGGACTACAGGACTGTGAAGGGAGGTGTTGTTGGAAAATGGCATGAAATGAACCTCAAGGCATTGACTACTACCTCCTATAAAGTAAGTTTGCTTATTTTAGACACCCGTGGATCAAATTTCCAATTAAATTGTTTTGGTTTTTCTATGAATGAAGGCCTTTGAAGTTTGAACCTTTTTTTTTTTTTTTATGAAGCTCAAATTAGTTTATCTACTTGGTGATTTATTAACATTTGCCAGCCCAAAACAGGTATTTCAATTCTTTCTCATTATCTGCATTTTGTGTCTTTTAGGCTGAGAACCTGAAGGAGAACGTCTTCTACCAGTTCCAGGTGCGCGCTATGAACATGGCAGGTGTGAGTAAAGCCTCTCTGCCTACTTCAGCTCTGGAGTGCAAGGAGTATACCCTTACTGTGCCAGGTAAAGACAGTAATAGCCTATTCATGGGATCATCAGAATACAATTAAAAATGTATTTTGTGCAATGCCAAAATGTATTATATACTTTAAAAAACAATGTAACCTGCAATCCATTCCAATAGATATATTTGAATTATAAAAATACAGTAGAAATGACTTGTATAGAAAATACACATGGATTTGTATTCCTTTCTTGAAAAGCTCACTGTCTTGAAAATCTGTGTCAAATATATTTTCTTTACAGTGTTCCATTACAGCTTGTTTGAGAACATTATCTCTATTTATGCTACAAGGTCCTCCTGTTGGTCTTCATGTGCTGGAGGTTCGTGACACCTCTGCCGTGGTCCTGTGGGAGCCGCCTGCATTCGATGGCCGCACTCCTGTCAATGGCTACTATTTGGACGTCAAGGTGGCCTCTGCCGGAGAGGAAGGCTGGAAGGCTGCTCACGAAAAGACCAACAAGATGAAATACATGCAGGTGAGGATGATGAATAGATTGTTTTTTTGGATCTTTACTGAAATGCAGTTATTTACCTTTTGAACAACATGCGTGCGTCTCCATGTGATGTATGAATTGTGAAATAATGAGGACGGCGTTCTTTTAACTATCCATCCCCTCGACTCCTGTCGTGCCGATTCAGGTGACGGGGCTGAAGTCGGGTACATCCTACGTCTTCCGTGTGCGTGCTCAAAATCTTGCTGGAGTTGGAAAGCCCTCAGCAGCCTTAGGTCCAATCCTGGCCCAGACTCGCCCTGGTGAGTGTGATTGTTATGTAACTCACACATTCAGTTGCATGGTGTTCCTACGCAGGTCTGGAAGAGTAGGGAAAATGTCTATTTCTCAATACTCATAGATTAATAAACTTTTTGTAGAGCTCAGTGATGCACTCACTGTAACCATGTTCTCTTTTTTCCTCAGGCACCAAAGAGATGTATGTGGATGTTGATGATGATGGTGTGATCTCTATGATCTTTGAGTGCTCTGAGATGAAGCAGGGCTCTGAGTTTGTTTGGTCCAAGAATTACCAGACTATGACAGACACCTCTCGCCTGACTATTATCACTGAAAAGGGCAGGTAAGTGTCCTTTGTGTTCAGATGCAACGCACAGGGACCAAATTGACACTCTCGCTCTTGTTCCAGGCTTGTGTGCTAAGGCAATGTTTTCCTCATACTTTGTCCCCCGCCACATGTCCTCATCTCCAGGTCCAGAGCTATCTTCAACAGTCCCTCCCTGGAGGATCTGGGCACCTACTCCTGTATGGTCACCAACATTGACGGCTTCTCCTCCAGCTACACACTCACCGAGGAGGGTGAGTCAGCCCACACTGTTGGCATCCCGGCTCTTGTGCGCTTTAAACTTGATTTACTTGTTATTTGTTTGGGTGACGTTAGTGCTAAAGGTGTGAGGAGGGCTTGAAGGACTGTCTCTGTTATCCTGTTTCAACAGCTGCATCAAATTGACCTCTGTTACACTCTGGTGTATATGTGTTTGTCTGGAAAGTTGTCTCAAATTATTCCGTGAGTGTCTGTCAAAGTTGTTGTCAGAGCCAGGGTTGTACTTGATAGTGAGTATTTTTGTCGGCATTAATAATGTTCTCTTATAAAATACTGTCAGGCTAGTAGTGGAGGAGTTGATGCTGAAGGGTTTTGACATTGACCCATTTTGTTGCTGTTGTTGTTGTTGTCACTTGACAGGTCTCAAGCGTCTTCTGGACATCAGCCAGGACCACAAGTTCCCCAGTGAATATCTCACCATCATGTCACATAAACTGCTAACACCACGTTTTCTTTTATCACTTATCAAGACGTTAGATTTTATTTATCAAGTGCAAATACAGTTTTAAGATATAGTTGAGGAATTAGAATAACCATCAATGTGCTCCATAAACACAGGTTTCACTCAGAAATTGTATTTACCGAGCCTTTGTTACTTACATAATTCAAAAATGTGTTTTTTATCAGTTATTCCCTTCAAGAGTGAAATGGCCATGCAGCTGTTGGAGAAAGGTCGCGTGCGTTTCTGGACTCAGGTGGAGAAATGCACTTCGGCCTGCCAAGTGGAGTATGTCTTTAATGATGTCATCGTTACTCAGGGACAGGTAGGAATCATGACTTGCAGTCATGTCGTCCTAGTTTTAGTTGGAAATCGTCTTCCATAAACTGATTCATCGGGGTTTCTCTGTGTGTTTGTGCTTCCAGAAATACACAATGAACTTCGACAAGTCCACCGGCATCATTGAAATGTTCATGGACTCTCTGGAGATCACCGATGAGGGAACATTCACCTTTAACCTGGTGGATGGCAAGGCTAAGGGTACAACCAGTCTGGTGCTCATTGGAGATGGTAAGTCCTCAAATGCAGTTTTTACTTCCATTTATATTACAGATCTTCCATCATATTAGTTTGACTTGTGGGTATGGAATAGACACCCCAACCAACAGATTACCTTTGAAGGCTACAAGCTCAAAGCCGTTCTCTACTGGGTGTGTAGCATTTGCTGCAGTTAAAGTATGTGTCCATTGAGAGGCAGCAGAAGACCACCTTTCCTCACTGTCATGTCTGTCAGCTGATTTTTCTGATGCACTTCTTGCTATACAGAGTTCAGGGAGGTTCAAAAGAAGTCAGAATTTGAGAGGGCAGAATGGGTCAGGAAACAAGGTAAGGGATCTTACTTTTCCTTTATACAAGTTAAACACGAATTGCACAAGTATGTTTTGTAATCATTTCTCTTTAACTATCCACAGGTCCTCACTTTGTCGAGTACGTTGGGTTCACTGTTACTCCAGAATGTAATGTGCTGTTGAAATGCAAGGTAAGAAAAGTGACTGAATGAGCATCACAAATGGTTGCATTGTAGGCGACATAACTTAATCCGGTATCTCTTGGTTCCCTCCACAGATAGGAAATGTCAGACCAGAGACTGAGATCACCTGGTCTAAGGACTGCATTGAGATTGCAGAGGGTGATGAGAACGCTAAGAAAATCGAGAGAAAGGACAGCGATCTGACCTTTAATATCGGAAAGGTCAGCCCATTAGACTGAGGCTGTACATTGTGATGAGTCGTGAGCTTTATGAGTATAGAGCTAAAAGCATCGCTTCTGATGCAGTTGTGCTTCCATCGTAGACCTAGACTAGATGCTAGGCTGCCAACCATCCCTCTCTGACACACAGAATCATAAATGATGAAACACTTTTTAAAATGTTCACGTTCTCGAGTCCTGCTGGAGTGCTGCTGGAGTCAGCACGTCAGCATGTCGTACGTGGGAGTTAGAGTAGACGCATTGGGTACAACTGACTCTATTTTGGAGCTTTTGCCTTTAATTCTTATTCTGATATTGTACATTTTGATATTATTAACTTATAGGTCATGCTTTTCAACATTTATGCCCATATAGTGTAAATACACTATATGGTTTATCTGTTTGATTCATTCATAAACACTTAATTTCTAACACTATTCAATTTAACTCCTCTGGCCAATTTACTCAAACATTTTAAAACTGGAAAGCTGTTTTTTTATGGTATTCAGGGCCAATGCAGTTATATTGATGTTTCAAGGTACCTGTACGTTGAAACTATATAAACATCACTCATAAAGAGAGGGTTGGTGTCATTGCATGAGCTCAGGAGAGGTGGCCTGTCCATCGCCACTCCTGTCAGCCACACTCGCATTAACTGGCTTATGTGTCTGATTCACAGTGGGTTATTAAGCAGGAGAAACCGAAAAGAAAAGAAGGGGAAAAGCCAACTGCAGAGGCTGTTCCCCCACCGCCAAGACCCAAAGTCTGGACATAGTCCTTGCTGCCATAAGTTCTATAATTTGTCTGTGTGTCCTCTACCTCTCACCTTTTTCATGTTTCCCTTTTAACGCCTGTAGCATCCTGGGCAGGAGAAAAGCTTGCCTTTTCTGCCTAGTTGGTTTCTGTCTGACTGTTCTACCGTCTATTATATGTCCCAAGATCTATACTGTATTTCCCTCTGTTTGATTTAGAAGGTAATTCATGGCTGCCTCAAGGATACTAAAATTGCTTTTACTTCAAACTCTAGATCTCCAAGGCGGATGCAGGTACTTACGAAGTCTTCCTGAAGGACGACAGAGGCAGAGATAAGAGCATCTTCAATCTGACGGACGCAGGTAAAGTCTCTTTCATGAATTTTGTGAGTTGAACAAGTGGTGCTGTCAGTCTTGCACAAAAAAAAGGTGATTCATTTCTGTTCGCATCCTTTTTTTTAATCCCCAGGATACCAAGCTGTAATGAATGAGCTGTTCAGGGTTATTGGTGAGTCATTAAACGTCACGCTTCAAGCAGCAATGACGCACCACACACTAGAAAAACACCAGCAGAATGTGCACATGTATAATATTCTTCCACTGCATGAACTATTAAATGCTAGACTGAAACATTTAATGATTTGAAATATATACTTATTTAATTAATATTAAATGATATACCATGAATCCATATGGTTTCCATGGCCAAACACCTGCCTTTTATTCTCTTCCCTCCAGCCAACTCCTCCTCTGATATCAAAGTCACCAGTACTGAACATGGCATCATCCTCTACTCCACGGTCACATATTACAATGAGGAACAGCGTGTTGGTTGGCTCCACAAGTATGTAAACACAACCTCATTCACCAACATATTTGACGTCCTTTTCTATCTCCTGTGTGGCATATACATGTGCACTTGTCATGAAATACACAGGCACACACAAGTATGAACACAACCCGTTCAAAGTGTGTATCTTAATGCAAATGTTACTAAACTTGGATCCTGAATTTAATAAAATAAATAAAATACGCCTGTATTTACACTATGTGAAATCATTTTTTAAAGTGTTATAAAATAGTTGCTTCGCTTATTTTTTTAAATTTTTATTAGGGACAACACAAATTAACACAATGTAAATCAATGCTAATTTTCCCCTGCAGTTTTTGGGTAGGTTGATGTTATACATTAAAATAAAAGAAGACATACAAAAATCAGACAGAACAACATCAAAGCACATATACTGTAAAGAAAACCCAGTAAAATCAATTAAAATACAGACAACTTTACAATAAACTAAACATCCTAAAAGACCAAAAAGATGTATTGTCAATAAGAAAAGGTGAAGCACAAATTCTATCAATAAATAGATCAAATATCATGTTGGCATAGTTGTTTCTTCAAGTCCAAGTCTCTCAAAATAGTTGGTAGTGTTTTCCAGCCATGTGATGCTCGGAAACAAACAGCTTTTTGTCAAAGACCTTCAAATGTGTCAAATCTCACAAGGTTTTAGGGTGGTTTTTTACGTGTCTGTAACCAATTAGGAAAGAAATTGAGGGAGAATCATTGCATTCATAATAATTTTTTTTCCACTTCCATTGCTAATTATTTTCTGGTGACTAATGTCGCACTGTAAGAAATTGTTTAAATTGGACTATTTTGACTATAATTGTCAATCCCTGTGCATAATCTTTTCACAACCTATATGAAAACAATCCACAGATGGGGACAAAATCTCACCGACTGCTACTGATGCAGGTCACATGTATCAGATCTCTCTCTCTGGTATAATACAAGGATGACTGTGCAGACTCTAAGCTCTCATGTCTGAATCTTGCATTTCAGTGCACAGACCAGTTTTAATTGATCTCTGTGTTACCCATTTCTCCATTAGAGATGCTAAGATTGCCGCCTCAGAGAGAGTTAAGTCTGGAGTCACAGGAGAGCAGCTTTGGCTTAAGATCAATGAGCCCACTGAGAAGGACAAAGGCAAATACACCATGGACGTCTTCGATGGCAAGGACGGTGTGAAGAGAGTCTTTGAACTGACTGGCAAGGGTGAGTGGAACTTTTCAAACAAGGAAGATGTTGGATGTTGTGCTGAAAAGTCCCATTTACTTTGGCTATTTTGTATGTAACTATTAATAATGATATGTTGATCTTCTTCTGGTGCAGCATGGGAAGAGGCATTTGAAGAATTCCAAAAACTCAAGTAAGTAAATAAACTCATCTGACTCAATTCTTCTGTTGTGTAATTCTGTCAGAAGAGGATGTTTACACAAAGAAATACTAACTGTCATCACAAACTTAAAATAGACTATGTGTACTTTGTGAGTTCTTTCAGAGGCACTCAAAATACATTTCCTGGAATTGTATGGCTTTTAGAATACAAAATGTTTGCAACCTTTCTGCCCTGTGATATCATTTTAAGATGCTTCTGACAATGTCCGTCTCCTTCCTTCTTTCCTTCTTTCCTTCCTTCCTTCCCTTCGTAGGGCGGCAGCAATCGCCGAGAGAAGTAAGTGGTTGTTTGTTCTGGGTTTCTCCCATGAGACGTGATGTAACATTTCTTTGGCCGTAAAAGCTATTTCAGTTTTACTATCATTTTAAACTTGGGTTCAGTGGCATCAGAGATACAAAGAGTGTGTTGGTCATCTTATTGTCAAGATCTCATTCAAGGGAAATGGTTTTCCAGGAGATTTAAGTTGCTATATTTCTTGAAGAAAGGACATTTCAAGCCAAAACTTATTTGAAATATCAATAATGCATAGAGTAGAGTTAAAATATTGTAATAGGTTTTTATGAAGGCTGGTTCACTTACCAGTTCAGTCAGTTTTGGTTAATATTATGTTGTCAACAGGCAACTGCTCCACAGGTTGACTGACTGACTGATGGTTGACATTTGCTTCTTGGCTGACTCTTTGTGTTTCTTGTTTAGATCGCGCTCGTGTTGTTGGAGGCTTGCCAGATGTGGTTGCGATCCAAGAGGGCAAGGTAAATATATTAGATATTCAGCGTGTTAATACACTCTCTGTCTCACCTTCTTCTTTCTTTTTCGTTATCACATTGATTGGAGCGTCTCTTTCCTGTGAACTCTGTGGAATCCAGATTTGTATGACACACATTAAACCCATGCAATCCTCTTATTCCCTTCAGTCCCTGAACCTGACTGGCAATGTCTGGGGCGAGCCCGCACCTGAGGTGAGCTGGAGGAAGAACGACAAGGAGCTGGTAACTGACGAGCGCTACAAACTCAAGTTCGAGGCAGGCAAGTTTGCCAGCATCACAATCGCCGCCGTCACCACGGCTGACTCTGGCAAATACGCCCTCATGGTCAAGAACAAGTACGGCACAGAGGCTGGAGAGTTCACCGTCAGCGTCTACAACCCAGAGGATGAGGAGAACAAGGAGGGGAAGAAAGGCTAAAAAAAGGAGAATGCAGTGTAATGAAATAAAGCAGAACAGATGAAGGACTGGGTTATCTCCAAAGCATTTTTACCCCGGCACATGCCGGTGCACTGAGCAGTTTAAATAAATGATTAATACAACTGCTTCCTCGTGCCTCTTTCATGTGCTGGGCTAAAGAGCTTTGGGCATTGCTTGTCGCGGAGGAAAACAATGAATGTGATTCAGAGAAGGAAATAGTGTGCTTAGTAGTTGCTTGACTTGTCTTCTGTCACTTCTGACCAGTAGATGTAATGTTGAATCATTAATCTTTGTTTTAGCAATGAAAGCCAGCAAAACAAAACACAGTTTTATTAAAACTATGACAGTGTTACATCTGGAAAACCTTTGATCTCTGAAACCAAGTCAAGTTATGCAATGTAAACAAATAAAGGAAAAAAAAACTGATGTCATGAACTTCCTACCAGCTATTTGCTTTGTATTGTGAGAGATTGGAAAAAAGGTGTCAGTGGATATGTCATATGCTTCATGTGTAGAGCTCTTGGTGTTTATCTAAGCAGGTATTATGTTTAAATAGTACTGTGTGCATGTGTGTTATTTGTCGTTGATGTACTGTTTGCAAGCGTCTATGAATAGAACAGTTTGTAGGAGAGGAGGGGCAGGTAAACCCTGATGTTCAGCAGAATAGATCAAACAACTTGGTAGTTTAAACGGGTTCATTTAGGATTCCAGACACAGCCTACATGTTGGACAGGCATGACCTGCATGCCTTTGGAGGTCTTTCAACAGAACTTGTGAGCGACAGACGCTGTCATAGAAATGTGTTCGAAGAGAGAGGGGAATGTTGTATTTCCAGTCCAATATAATGAAAATCTAAAGATAAACTGCTCTGCAGCATTGTTTGGTTGTGTGTCTAATTGACAAGTTAAACATACGACTGTTTTCCCTTCAGGTCACTCCTTGTAATAAATGCACACATGCTTTGGGGAGGTTGCCCTTTGTCTTTACATCATTTTCCCATATTAAAAGTTCATTTATTGAGGAAAAAATACTTCATTAGAGTTTAATTTACAGCAAGCTCAAGAGTGGAGGCTTAATGATGGCCTATTAGAAAACAGTTGCTCGAAGGGCGGCATCTCATTTGTGCCTGCGTTCATTGCTGGTGCCATTCATCATGAGTTCCCAAAGTGGGGTGCTGGGCCAACAATAGGTCGTTAAAGGGGAAGCCAAAGGTCCCAAGCATCAGACATGTCACTGAGGTTACCTCTCAGACCGCATATGTAATCCTTTTGTGTAATATCTGTCAATAAATGTCCTCCAAACTGGGCTGCCCAGGGCAAAGTACTACTAAATAAAACGATGGAGCTCTAAGTTTAACTACATTGTTTACGAAGATAAATTAACCCTGGATAAAAGAGCCACACCAGCTGTGTGAGTGCGCCGCCACTCTGCGGCTCTCTGTCCCATCAACTTCAGCTCCCTGCTGGTTTCAAACCAGTCAGCCACGGTGGTCCCGGGCACGACGCGGACACGTCAGGGAGTCTCTTCTGGAGGAGTTTCACAGTCACAAATATGGGGACTCGCTGAAGACATAAACGTGCTTCGTCGGCAGGATCCCGCTGGAGTAACCCGAGAGGTAAATAGTCAGCGATGTGATGATTTCAACCCGCTTGATAGCTGTTTATTTCTGACAGGAACGTTAACCATCAGCTAACGTTAGCTAGCCTGGAAACTGGCTAACATACGTTAGCTACGGTGGATTCATTTAACCCGGAGACATAGCTACGGGGAATTCATTCATCACGTAACGTTAACACATTTACGTGACCGCTTTTCATTAAAATCCGTTGACCTGCCGTTAGCCGCGGCTAACCGTCCTAACCGTTTCTCTCCGTTTGCTATTAACTGTAAACCCACGATAACATTGACGCTAAAGCTAGCTGCTAGCTGAGCCTCGTCTCCATTCATTTTTTTTCCTGTCGACATTTTCTGCCCAACCGTTTATGATTTAGATATCCACGAATGTCAAGCATTGCACTACACAGTTAACAAAATTTCAAATTCCGTTTTTTGGTTTCTGTTTAAATATATTTCCGTGTTTTCCATTCATCTGACGTTACAACGCTTGTGTTAACGTTGCTGGTGACATTTCAATCGAGCACTATGGCAGCTTTAATCTCCGAACTTAGCATTTTTTTAAGCCGCAAACAACTGTGCGAAATGCAGCTGGCTTGTGTGTTGCGTTAATTCACGTTTTGTAGTTGGTTAACTGCTCACGTTCCTACGTGGTGTTGTCTTGAAAGCAGTGTTGCCACCTCACCAAATACACCACCTGCCTGTGGCTGGTTGCGTTTAAAAAACAATTAACAAAAACCTCTGTATTTTTCAAATAGATGTGTAATATGAAATAGTCCAACACTGACACTGTCCCTTAGTTATGGACGTTCAAATGTCTGTCACTACCAAGGTAACCTTACAAAAACTAAATACTTTGAATCAGTTTGATAGCTATATAATGACAGCAGTACATTTGATCTCTTTTGCACTCTTTTATATTATGTTTACAAGCTAAAACGTAGGCAGTCAACAGCCTTGTATGTTTCCTGACTGTTCAGTTCTTGTTTAAGCTGTTTACACTGAGAGGTGTTTAATTCATGGTCCTTTTGTAGGCTGTAATTTGTGGAGATGTTACACCTTGCTGTGTTATGTAGACTAAAACATTAGTATTTAAAACACTTGCCAGTAAAACGCATTACACCACCAACTACAGCCTACACAATTACCAGCAAAGATTGAACAAATTGCAGTTTACCAAACATGAAAAGCATTTGTCTCCTCTTTTTCTACGTTTACTGCAGCTAAAGAAGATTTGAGGAAGTAATGGATTTGTTGTACCTTCACCTAAAAGTAAAAAAACAAGCACTGTAAAGTGCTTTTTGGCTTTTTCTTTCTGACTATTACTCTGTAACCTCCATCCAAAAAGCTTTGTTTTTCTAGCACTGCATGATGTGTAAACACAAAAGCCTGTCTGTTTGGGGTTGTTGTTGTTGTTATGGTTTATGTTACACACGTAACAAGTGTAACTTAATACTTGAGAGTGTAACATGAACCGTGTGTTGTCTGGTTGGCCTGCTCAGTCACAGGACTGATTCTTTTGTCACATCGTTGAAGCAAATGTGCACTTGACCAAAATGTTGTTGTGAAAGTAACTCGGACCATAATACTCAGATGCCTGGTCTTGTAATTCTTAAATGTACGAAGGCAAGGGTTTCTACACTTATGGGTTATTTGGTGAGGGTTCTCTCTAAATGGAAAGTATTTGTCTTTTTGCTCATGGCTCTTCTCAAGTATTCAAACACAGAACCGATCCTAGCAGGGGGAGGATGAACCAGCAGCCTTTCACCCAGTAGGCCCGTGTGTTTGGTTTGATGGTGTTTACAAAAGGTTTAGCAGATGGGACAGTGGGGATGAGGCCATTTTTGGAAGAGCCTCATGCATTATGTTCATCTTAGCATTCGTT
The DNA here is from genome assembly GCF_023349555.1 of Cebidichthys violaceus. NCBI lineage: Eukaryota > Metazoa > Chordata > Actinopteri > Perciformes > Stichaeidae > Cebidichthys > Cebidichthys violaceus. The sequence goes on from NW_027176964.1 coordinate 11,232,957, forward strand.
TAGAAGATAAACCAGGCAGGCAGACGCTGGAAGACGGACCAGCGACAACCTCCTGTTGTCAAAAAACATGTTTGAATTCATCATTGTGTGGACTACATCTCATGAGCGTACCCATTCCATATGTAATAAATATCGATACGATTTGAAATAGCACGTGGGCTAATTTCAGCAAGCTATATTGATATTTAATCTAGACTATTCCCCACAGAGATTATCCCTTTGCTATTTACAGAACTTTCACCTGTTCACTTTTGCGATCACGTGTTTGGGGTCTAAAAGTTCAAGGGTAATGAGCGACAGAACAGCAACAAGTTGAAGTCCAATGGATCCATTGGTTGGTTGACTCCTGCAGCCAATCTGTCATTTGATTAGTCACGCACAATAACAAGCACGCGCAGCAACGATCGCACCGTACATGTGACTGACTGTGCAAGAACGTCACGCTGCAGAGGACTGCCCCCCCCCCCCCCCGAGCGTGTACCCTTATCAGGGAAAAACATTGAGTAGCCGTTCACAGGAATCCGCTATCCCTTATCAGCATTACACCGCCATCTTAAAGAGGCCGTCCCATTGGCTGAGCCCTTTGTGTCCTGTCAGCAGACTGGATCGAGCAGATCCTGCAAAGAATAGCCCAGATGAAGGATGGCAAAGTTTACGACAGCCTTGCGCAATCGCCTCAGATAGCGGTGTACTGGTATTTACCCTCGTGAAGGGTTTGTTCCAACGTGATTAGGTGGGCCACATTTGAGATCGGATTCAGGATGGCAGCAATGCACCATCATCATAATCCGCGGGAGGAAAACATTGGTCCTAGTGGAGTGTCCTGAGGCAGGTCAAGTAAGAGCTGGTGCTCTACTGACTGTGATGAAGAGACAGAGATCCTGGGGGGACAGGGAGCTCCTGGGAGGCAACACAGACAACAACACAGACACCAGTGAACAGGAGGAGTCCTCTCTCAAGTTGTCTTGGTCCCTGGTGAGTCAGCGCCGACAGCCTTCGCCTGATGCAGGAGGGCCTTCTATACTGTTAGACATCCTGTTCTGTATTGTTTGGTTTGGCAGGTTACTTGGATTTATTGGCTTATCATTGTGACCAAGCCTCGTGGCTTGATACCTGACAGGTATTGTTTCAGGGCTACATTCATGACTGCTTTTCTTCTGGACTATGAAAGAAGAGGGTGGGACACTGGTGAAGTGTTTGTATTTAAGATGGTCTCATGGCTGGGTCATGAAGTCTGCATTTTTGCTTTTAATGAAGAATATTCACCCTTACGTAATGACTATTTTATAGATATTTAGGGCCTTGTTGTTATGACAAACTTCAGTCGAGAGGACAGGAGCACCTACAATGTAACTTTCTGTGGTGTCAAAATTAAAGTGAAAGTTAATCACAAGACTGTTTTGGGTTTTCAGAAATACAGAAAATCCAGATAAGGAAAAAAACAACATGTAAATAATTGACGATTAGCCTGCCACATGTGAACCTTTTACCCCTGACAGTGGCACAGTGACATTATGTTGCAGCTGAGGTGTGTTGCTTTTTTATGCTCCCTGGTCCCTCTGAGATTAAAGGCTTCATCTGTGTATTACAGTTTTCATCTACTAAATCGATGCCTTTTGAGTAACTTTGTGTGTATCAGCGTTGATCACCATAACACAAGTACACCAAAGGGGAACAAGGTAGCCATACACGTTTGACTACTATGCCATTTGAATACTACGTACATATAAAACTGAAGATGGTAGTAATTACACTGCCTTTGTTTAAGTGATGTGATTCATATTTCGATACAAATAATGACATCAGCTGTAATCGTGGAGTTGTTGTTTGTTATTGTTTATTTTAGGTGTCTTTTGACAGATTAAAACCTTTTCCACATTTTAAAAATGTTCCACTGAACGGCTTGTTGTGATTTCAGTTTTCGGGATCATTCAGAATAACACATTGAAGGCATTCGAAGGAACCATGTGTCTGGTTGTATAAAGTCCAGCTTTACAATAACACTTGTGTTTAGTTTAGAACTTTGTTCTGCCATACAAGCAGTCGTAGTAAAATAAACTTTAAAAAGATTTTTCCAAAGGTTTGTTTACTGTCTTATAATTGTGACTGGTTACTTTCCTTCAGATTGTAGTTGCACGTTATCTTCCAGAAGAGTGTCATTGTAGTGAACGTCAACAAAGAGCGTCAGCTCAGGCATACGTGTTTTTCCATCCACTGTGTCTACAAATGTGGAGCGGAGTTCTGTGAGATGATTGAGAGCTTTCTGTTGCTGACAGGCCTCATGTCAACCCCTCTACAACCCTTTGAACTGTCAGCTTACAGTGGTTGCTGTTTGATTTGATGCTGATTACTTGCTTGTGTGTGGTTAGACATGTGTGAATTATTCTGAGTAACCCGCATGTTAGTATTTTATTGCTATTGCTATCTATTCATTAGCTTACTCACCATGCCAGTTTCCCATATATTCCACGATGCCACCCTTGCACAAATGTCCCTATTATCTACCCCCCCCCCCCCCCCCCCCAGGGCTAGACTCTGAACAAAAGGCCAGTGTGACATGGGAACGTTTCATGTTGCATAAACCCAATGAAGTCAACAGAGTGTTGATGTTTACCAGCTGAACTAGACCCTGACCTGAACAAACCAGAAATCCTGTTTGCTAGGTTAATGGTCATATGCACTCTGTTGCACACAGTGCACAGAAAGGATTGCAAATAATCTAGTTCAGTAATGAGGCCACGAGAAGGCTGGAAAGTTTGTGTGATGAACTGAGGCCCGTGTGGAATTTTCTCTTTGATTTAGCAGCTTCAACTTGTTAAATAGTTTACAATCTTAGAAACCGCTTCTCCCGAGCAACAAAAACTGCTTTGAGTAGATCTGCAGGGTCAATCCTAGTCCGTCTAATTATAGCCATAGAACTACGGCTTTTAGTAGTTCTATGGCTTGAAAACAGGAAGTCAGCTGCTTCCATTGCAGACGGGCACTGTGAACTCTGTGTGAGGTTGTCTCTTCATTGTTTCAGCCCCCCCTCTCTGATGTTGTTCATGTGGGACAGCGGCCAGTGACGGGGTAACAGTGGCACTCTGGCAGTCTGTATGCAGGTCAGGAGATAACAGACACCACAGGGCATGCAGAGAGGGATCTGAGGAATAATATCAAAAGACAAATGGGATCGTCCCACTGTCCAGAAGAAGATGCTTAAAAGAAGAGACAACAGGGGATAGACTGAGAACGTGCTCAGTCAAGTGGAAACTTATTCGATTTCACAACTTGTATGAGCCAAAACTGTCTCCTCCTCTGAACTCTTGCTGAACAGTACTTCCTCATCCTGTGTTTTTTTTCCCCCCTAACTCAGCTAATATTTTGTACTTTCCCCCCCCATCCAGGCAAACACCATGAACTACGTGGGCCAGCTGGCAGGTCAGGTGCTGGTAACCGTGAAAGAACTGTACAAGGGCATTAATCAGGCCACGTTGTCGGGCTGTATTGATGTGGTGGTGGTCCGCCAGAGAGACGGCACCTACCAGTGCTCACCATTCCATGTGCGCTTTGGCAAGCTGGGTGTACTGCGCTCCAAGGAGAAAGTGGTAAGTCTGAAAAAAGTGTTTTTGTGTACTTACTGTCATGTGGAAGTCATGTAATTATTAAAATGCTCCATATCAAGACACGTACAAGCTTATGAATCTACATAAGGAAACAATTGAGAGGATGAGTGTGAAAGAAAGTGTGTGTGTGCCAACTACAGATGTTTTGTTTCCCTTTTGAAGAACACTTTAATTAAGCTGTATGACAATTCGATCTTTAAGATAACTTATATACAGTAAGTGTGTTTATTAATGGTTATGTCCAAACTAAGCCAGATTACTTAAAGCTTTTCTTAAAACGGACTCTTAATTTAGGCTAAATCCACACTAAAACATATTTGTTTTCAAACCCCATAATACAGAGACTTCTAAAAACGCTCCTGACCCTGTTGTAGTTTGAAAACTCTGGGATTACGTTTTAGTCTGGGCGGGTGGAAATTGATACTTTATGATGAGGCAGAGACCCAAGTTAGCTTCTTTCTCTTTTTTTCCCCAGATGTTTTTGGTGTTTTTTTTTTTCCTTTTTATGAGTGCTGTGTCTTATCAGTCATGACGTGTCCTCCCTTGATTTATTGCGCCTCTATCAGGTCAACCTTTTCTGTAAGAAAACAAACAAAATCAACCTTGATTCAACATGGAAAACGAATTACAGGAATTGCATTGCTGACCTTGTTGTTTTGCAAAGACTCCCAATCTATGTTTGCTGCAGCTTTGACCGCCTTTCAGCAACAGTTCCATCAAGCAAAGAAGCAAAAATCTCTGATTTAAATTTTCTCCATAGTATTCTTTTTGCAACCGAGCATATGAATGGAATGGTCATGTGATATGCGTTCTCAGGCGTGTTAGTATGGACCAAGATTATTTACGATGCTGAAGGCTGTACGGTAAACGTTAGCCTTCCTTTCAACACAATTGGATGGGTCTGGCTACTTTACGATATATATTTGAGCAAAGCAATCAAAAACTGTAAACAATCTCTCTGAGTGATTCTGCTGTGTAATATTGCACTAAACAGGATGATGGCACGCTTTATCATTGTTATTGGTGACCTAAAAGCACCTGTTTGTGTATTCTGGGCCATTAACATTTGTCTTTGAGCAAACTAGACTTAATGCAAGTTCTTCTTCCTTTTTGAATGTTTAAATGGAAAGGGATCGATGGTTTGGGTTGTCCGTATGCCTCGCTGAATATAGATTGCCTCATTTACCAGTCGGGTTACCCATTCGCATGTCGAGGGGCTTCTGCAGCGATTAATAGCCCTCAATTTATCATCTTTGAACCATTCGGGGAAGTGTTTGGTTCTGTTTGCAGAACACAGATGGGATGTTCTGGGCTTTTCTCCTGCCTTGATAGTATATTTGCCTAGCTTGGAAATAAGATCCAATTAGTCATGGTTCAGGAACAACAGTACTTGTTTAGTCTCAATTCTCACCTGAGAAAAGGACATTTTGGCCTACTTGATGGTTGGGAGAGCAAGTTCAGCCTGTTGTTGATGTTGTAAGTTAATGTAGAGCTAAATATCTGCTCAGAGATCTGTAACCTGCTTTAGTCTCAGTCAACACAACCTTTCTTGTGTGCAAAATATAAGTTACTTGAGTTTATCGTTTTGTATAACCATTCTGAATAATCCTATTCAGTTAGTGTTTAGTAATGGCTAAAATAAGACGGGAATTATAATTGCGTGTGTGTTTTCCCACCGCATCACTATCAATGGTGAACTTGTCCATGACTTCTATTCTTAGAACAGTAAATGATGCACTCTGACTCAAAAAAGGCTTATTTACTTGCTTGAGGATCAGAGTGGGAGATGATTTTTGGGGGATTGATGCTGTCTAACCACCGACCCAGAATGCTGATGGGCTTGGATAGGGTTTCTATGGCAACAGCTCTACAACTTGAATGCGTGGGAGGAAACGTGAAGAAGAAGGCCTCAACATGAAGGGCTGTTGTGTAAGAAACAGTTATGCATGTGTCCCTGAGACCACTTATCAGATCATTTAGAGCTGCTGCTACAAAAGTGTGTGTGTGTGTGTGTGTGTGTGTGTGTGTGTGTGTGTGTGTGTGTGTGTGTGTGTGTGTGTGTGTGTGTGTGTGTGTGTGTGTGTGTGTGTGTGTGTGTGTGTGTGTGTGTGTGTGTGTGTGTGTGTGCGCGTGTGATATGAATGATTATTCAGATTTGTTTCTCAAAACTTCAGAGTGAGAATAAAACTGTAGTTTCCGGCCAAATCCTAATACATTTTTGGCTATTGATGTAGTGTCTGTGCCCATAAACTAGTACCTCTGGTTGCCAATGTTTTTTTCTAAGTACTTTCTGATTCTTAAAACATTTGGAATATTAACAAAATAAGTCAGTTATGCATAAGTAGTTCTTATTTTCTTCTGGTCAGAAGTTAAGATGAACTTCAAAAGTTACTTCAGGTTGTTCTGTCAGAGAGAAACAACCCAATTATATGTCCTAATTTTGAACATCTGCCGGCAGCCATTGCCTTTAGTAATTCCAGTAATCCAGCATGGTGTTTGTAAATCCACAACTCGGCCAAGTGAATGTAACCGGCTGTGAGAGGTTGAAGAGGAATCTCATTTATTCTGGCTCATTATTAATTGGTTATTGAAATTCCCAGCCATCACTCAGCATACATGAATTGCCCTTAGCAAGACTGAGGGGTTGAAATTACATCGTGAGGCTGCTGAGACACCACACCGGCAGGAAAGGAAAAGCTGCAACATGACGGTTTGCAATAGAAAGGGGGGGGGGGGGGGGGGGGGGGTGGTGGTGGTGGTGGTGGTGGTGTTGGAATAGACGATGTTGGTGTCCATTTAGTTGATAAATGAATATTGATGATTTGGTTTCAGGTTGTCAGACTGGGCTGGGCACTTGTGAGTCAAATTCTGCCTCCTCTGTAGTTTCTACCAGACGTGATCTGGTTTTTGCTTTTCTGGTGTCGAGTTTCTGAATAGCCTCAGGTCCGCTGGGGGTTTGCCTGTCTGGCAAACGTGAATGTCCCTGCTCTATTGGCAGGGTTGACTGAATGCAAGCCCAGAGGACCCATACAGTTATTAAGTTTTGTAAAGCCCCGGGAGAAAGATGAGGCTGTAAGTAGCTAAAGTGTGGCCTGACATGTCATTTTGAAAGTATAATAAAACCCCAATTGTTAGCAATTAAAATGACATAATCAGATCTAGATGGATGCATACATGCTGATTATAGACATCAGGCAAACACCATTTTCAGTGTCCTCTATATTATTTTGATTTCCGAATAAAACGTATCATTATATTGCTTTGATCTTCTGCCAAACTCTTCCAGATTGACATTGAAGTGAATGGAGAGCCAGTAGAGCTGCACATGAAGCTTGGTGACAATGGAGAGGCCTTTTTTGTTCAGGAGGCGGAGCAGCTTAATGTGAGTACCTGACTATCTACAGATCAATGAGATTACATTGAAATAACAATACTGCTGCAGGTTAATTATAACACTAACTTTAATTTAGATTGGTTTGTACTGTGTAAAGCATAGCAGCTAAAGTTGAGTGAGATGTTGAATGCACTGCAAATAGTTTTTCTATCATACATCGACTACAGCATCTGTACATGTTTCTGATTTGTTGTTGTTGCATTATTCAATGGAAATGTTAATTCTCTTAAGGATGATCATATCAGATTCAGCGTGGTTCTGTACACACTACTCAAGAAAGACGGTGACTCAGAGTAGGGAAATGTTTGTGTGAGATAATATTTACTCTAATGTAGTTACTGTATTTGACAGGTGACCTATTGCTCAAGCTTTTTAAACTCTCATTGTGAAAACTAAGCAGTGAGAACAACCCTGTTCTTGTGGAATTCAAACATAGGCTAGGAACAGACACTATGAATCAGCAATGCTCTTTTGGTTTGCACTTGTTTCTTAAGCCTCAAGCTTCTCCTGATTCTCTTTAATGCTTTTTGCAGATTGTCCCCGCCCACCTGGCCACCTCCCCAATCCCCACCGAGAGTCACCTGTTCTGGATGTCCGAGGTTGAGCACAGGGCACTAAAAGATCTGGAGGATGACCCCGCCGACCCAGAGGACCCACCCGAGCCTCCTGCTCCGAGCACCGGGGCCACAAAAAAGAAGAAGAAACGGAGGAAGAAGCACAAAGGGGACCCTCGAAGAGAGGAGCTGACCCCGCCAATGTCCGTCACTACTGGTAATGCTATTGCTGCTAACGCACCTGCTGCTACGACTGCTGCTATGTCCAGCTCTGGGCAGAATGAAGAGATCTTTGAGATGGACATGACCTCTGATGAGGAAGCTGCACCACATGTCTCCAGGTAGGTTCAGGGTCAACGCTCACTGTTTGTAGCAGAGATCTGTTTAAATAGAGAGGAGTTAGTTATTGTATATCTGTTTCACCCTGTACTTAGGTCGCCCTCCGTAACCACAATGCGGGACATTGATCCCAAATTACCTGCAGCCAGACACAACCTTGATGGATATCCACTGTCGGATGGGGACTGGCCGTCAAATGACAGGTATGTATCGACAAGAACACGGAGCCATCAGCAAAAATGTTCCAGAGACGCATAAATAGACTCCATCTTATTGATTGTTTGTATTTGTTCTACTGTCCCTTTAGTCATGGCTTGTCTCAGGCCTTTTCCCCAAAGAGTGACTCTGAACTGATGGTCAGGCCCTCAGAGAGTTTGCTCAGAGCCGAGTCCCACATGCAGTGGACCTGGGGGGAGTTTCCAGAAACAACCCGGGTAAGCGCCTCGCTCCACTAATATTGAGGGGCAGATAGTTCTCAGTATACTCTCCTCTTAGTAACTTTTTTTTTCTCCCTGTTATCCAAAATTCAGATCACTAAAAAAGAGAGGCCAGAGCTTATAAAGACGGTGACCATCACCCCATCGGAGAGCACCCACTTCCGTGTAATCCTTAGCTCTGAGGCCATGGAGAACGAGCCTGAGATTGAAAGGGGAAATGGTGCCTCCTCCTCCTCAGTGTGTACCATTGTGAAGCCTGAGCCACGCACCCCTATGACCACTGTATCGCCTGTGATTCCTCTCGCATCGGTCGGCACCATAACCTCGGGGAGCCCTCTGACCCCCACAGAGCCCCTGGATGTCCTGCCTCCCAATGTGGCAACCTCCACCCCTTTCAACAGCCAACAGAGCGACTCCCCCTCTAAGAAGAAAGGTATGTTCGGCGGCCCCCTTTTTTCCATCGTCTCCTGGTTAGCTGCGATCGCACGTTAACCGATGAATGCTTCTGTCGTTGAATGAAGGTGTCCCAAAGCGGAGCCAGCATCAGGGTCCTGAGGATATCTACCTAGATGACCTGAATGTACTTGAACCTGATGTTGCTGCAAGATATTTTCCTAAGAGGTTAGATTATGAAAGAGGCACCTAATTGTGTCACTGCCTGACCTGTTTTTAATTAAAAATGGGAAGCTAAATGTGGTCTATTTTTAATACCAAATGAAGCATCGTGACGTGTTGTTCTCTTTTGTTGCTTCAGTGAGTCTGAGGCAGCGACGAAGCACTGGATGGACTCGGAGATGCACTCTGGTTCACAGTCTCCACAGTCGGTGGGCAGCGCAGCAGCTGACAGCGGGACAGAGTGTCTTTCTGACTCAGCGAGTGACCTCCCTGACGTCACTCTTTCTCTGTGTGGAGGCCTCACAGAAAATGCTGAAATATCCAAAGGTAACCTAGGATGGCTCTCATAAAAAATGTAGACGAATGTGCACTTAGGACTTTTATGCGGGACAGAAAGTTAACCTAAGCCAGGAGAGACGTGCTGAATTCGTTGTGTAACTACGAAGTTACCTGACTTTATTGGCCACATTAGAAGGCCTCCAATCCACTGTTGATGGAGGCTCTGTTCCATATAAAGTCAGATTGGTGTGTGTAACTGTGAAAATGCTTGTGCCCACATTGCCCTTTAAGGCTCAAAGTGTCGATCTGAATGGGTGTGAATCCCGACGGTACTTTCTCTCTTGTGTCTCATACACTCTTCAGCTGATGTGGCCAATGGAAGAGAAAAAAGTTCCCTGATCTCTCTGTGTGGCTTTAAGTACGATGATACGACTCACCACCACTGACCTTTCATCTACTGACTTTAATTAATGTTCCACCTCCCTTCTGTGTTTGCAGAAAGGTTCATGGAGCATATCATCACCTATCTTGAATTTGCGGAAAATCCAGCAATTATAGATAACCCCAACCTGGTAGTAAAGATAGGAAATAGGTAAGTAAGCCTTTTTTTTTTCTTTTCACACGTGAAATGAACAAGAGAGTGTGGTGAATATTATCTCTTAACTAATGCCTTTTTTCTTAGATATTATAATTGGACTCTTGCTGCACCTTTGATTTTAAGTCTACAAGCATTTCAGAAGAATTTACCAAAGGTAACTGATCCAGGTTTTCTGTTCTGTTTGTTGTGATTACATGTGGATCATTGTCATCTTTAACGAGCTCATCATTAACTGTTTATCCTAGGCTACAGAGGAGGCCTGGGTGAAGGAGAAAATGCCAAAGAAGTCCGGCCGCTGGTGGTTCTGGCGAAAAAGGGCAGATAGTACAATCAAGCAGGTGTGCACGTTATAAGTATTAAAGAAACACTTCAAATCTATCGGCTTCTTTCACGTCAATGTGTATGGTCTTTAGATTTTATATTTACTTTATATCTTGGGATATTTCCCCTTTTTACTCTTCCAGTCAGAGACTAAGCTTGAAACCAAGGAGGAGTGTCATCTGGAGGAGGGAGGACCCTCCATGTCTCAGGAGAAACTGCCCTTGCCGTAAGTGGTACCAAAGTTTATGAATACTCAGTCAAGTCAAGTGAGTTCAGTGACATGTCGAACTCTGAAATGACATTGTAAAAAAAAATCCAAAGCTTTATAAATCTGTTGTTTTTATGACAAGCTCGGCATGATCGCATTATATTGTTAGAGATTAAAGTCGACAAACAAAGGTGTTTTTGGCACAGTTACAAGTCAAGTTTAATTTTATGTATTTAATGAGCTTCGAATCTTATAGTTTAGAAGTTGCACAAAATAATCAAATAGGATCAATACATATGCAAGCATAGGTTTGCTAACAGTAACGTTAACCTGTATTTTACTCGCAGCTGAAGTCATTTAAATATATACAGCAAAAGATGACACTGATTCTTGTCATTTCCCTGTAGTCCTAAAGCAGGAGACTCGTCCAGTGATGAAGAGGCCAAGGAAGTGAGCGCTGTGTCTTGTCAGGAGAGACTGCAGCCTGTAGATGTTCAGCACCACCCAGGCCAACCCACCTACAGGAAGTCACTACGCCTCTCCTCTGATCAGATAGTAAGTACAGTCTTTACACACGTGATTTCCTTCCTCAGTCATCTAGCCATCTTCTTGAAAGTATGGCATAGTACTGTTATAACATTATTAAACTGCACTTTTATTTGATGGTTACATATTCAAAAACAGCTGGCTGATTTTCAGAGTAGATAGCACTCTTAGATTTGTGCTTTAATTGTTTTTTGCTGTAGATTAGCGCTCCCTCTGCTGGCTTGCTATGACCTCCATAGTGTTAGTCCCACTTACAGTCTGTAGGGGGCGCTAAAGACCAGTATATGTTAATTTATACTGTGGCAAAAACAAATCATTCTGGAGAGTAATGCCTATGCTGTTGGAACACATGCCAGTGGATGATATTGCCGGTGCCTCCAGATGTTTTGATCGTCTTCCTTGTGTTACCAGGCCAGTCTGAAACTGAAGGAAGGACCTAATGATGTGACGTTTAGCATCACCACCCAGTACCAGGGCACATGCCGCTGCGAGGGCACAATCTACATGTGGAACTGGGACGACAAAGTCATTATATCTGACATTGATGGCACCATCACCAAGTACGTGACTCACAGCAACCGTCTTACAACTCCTTTGATCAGAGTGATGGTGCTGAACCTTTATGAGGCATTAATCTACTTTTATCTCACTACATAGCACGTGATTGTACACAAATACTAGACACGGATTTGTCACAAACCAGCTTTTAATGAAAGTAAGGAAAACAGTTCTACTTTCTTTTAACTATGCTGATTGTGGGCAGTACTGAACGACACAGTAAATCACTATGTTATTGTTACAACACGTAACATTGTCCAGGGCTCATGGGTTCTCCACCACTGCATGCCATTTTGTTTCCCTTAGGTTGCTTATAATATCAACTGCTTGTGTGTGCTCATTATATATACTCTTATAAATAAATTACATAAAAAAAAAAAATATATGCTCATCTTTGATCATGACCTGTAAGCGTCCGTATTGCAAGAAAGAAAGTCATTTGAGTTTTAGCAAGGCAGCCTCTGTAGAGGTGTTGTGTTATTTTTAGTCTCGTGTCTATAAATTGGCCACATACTGTGAAATATTTCTCCTTATTTGGTGACTAGTGTGATCACTGCAGATGGAGGCCTACAGGTGGGGGTTTTGTGAGGTGCTTATTCATAATCAGTGTTTTACCTACTGTAGAAGACGGCCAGCACACCCGCAGTTTGGAGAGCAGACGGGAGTACCATTGTAGCAAAGCAATCTACTGCTGTGGACGGGGACATCAGCAAAACTTATTTTAGGCACCATAAAAAACGTCCACCTAGATTTATCAATATCCGTTTAAGGGTGCGCTATACTTAAGAGTATTTCAATTGCTCTACCTAGTCATCAGATGTCTCTTTGCGACGGGGAACTGAAGCTATCCGTGCTTTCATCAAAGGCACCAGACTCTGTCGACAAAAACAGTGATTTTACCGCACAGAACACTGGAGTTGCTGATCTGCTGCAGCCTTGATTTTAGTTTTAAAGGGTCAGTTCGGCTTCATCTAAGTGAAATGGAAACTGCTGTCTGACAGCAAGACATAGCAGTGAAAATATTCTCAAAATAGATTATTCTTTAGGTGATTAAATATGTTTTGCTGCTGCCCCCGTTCACAGCAGTGCATTGTTTTGCTCCAACTCCATGTCTCTCCAAACTGGGGGCGTGCCGGAAGCCATCTGCTGCAGGTTAAACACCAGCTATGGATAAGTACCTCATACAAGCCCACTACAAAAACTCAAACTCTCCCTTTTTAAAGTTATTGTAGAACATTGGATAGATTGGATTATTGAAAGAAAGAAAGATGATGAATGAGTTTCACTTAATATTTAATTTCCCTTCTTAGACATTTTGTGCAGTTCTCTCTGCAACTTCATAGACACAGACTAATTCAAGTCCTTCTCAAATAGCAGATATTAAGTCCATAATCCATCTTTATTTATGTTAATCTTTTTAATTAGCTCAAAGCCAATCTGGGAACCCATCAGCTATCGGTCTGACGACGGATAAGCCTCTGGGTGCAAGGGGCTGTATTTCTAGGGATCTGGTGTAGCCAGCAGATAGACCTCATTTTAAACCAATAAAAAAAAAAGAAGCAAAATCATCGACAGAAAGGTAGCTGAACACAATCGGTCAATACTACTTGGAAAACAAACGGAAACCTGAATGTTTCTGATGCCCAAATCTTGTCCTGTTGCCTTCAGATTCTCCATGTGAATGCAGAATCAGTTTATTAGCTAATGGCTAGCTCCGTCTCTTTAGCCGCAAGTCTGCCTGACACCCTCTCTATGAATTCCATAGGTGGTCAACATCAAACAGGTCCACATTGACTGAAGCTTATTATCTCTGTGACCTTTTAGGCCAACCTGTGACATGTGATATTCTTTGAGCAACAGGGTGAAGAGCACACGGACTATAATGAGCTCATTTACATTTTAGTCTGTAAGCACGCAGCTATAAGATGTGGTGGAGACAGTTCCTGCCCAATGGGCTCGTAATCCTCATTAGTGGAGAACAGTCATGTTCTCTTTATGATGAACTGGTTGAGTAGTTAAGGTGTAAATGCATATATAGATGGATATATCTTCCTTAATGTCGCTAATATCCATATGTGTTTGTTTTAATATTTTAGGTCGGATGTGTTTGGACAGATCCTGCCACAGTTGGGGAAGGACTGGACCCACCAGGGCATTGCCAAGCTCTACCACTCAGTAGCTGAGTAAGTGCACAACAACACTGATTAATCACAGAGGAAGGCTGGATGGTCGGTCTGTGGTTAGCGCTGTCTGAGCTTGATTCCCAATAGTCTCTCTGTGGGGTTGATATTCTCTGGCAGTGTTTGCGTAGGGTGCTTTGAGGTTAATGACTCAGAAAGTTTGACTAAAACTTGTCGAAACTGTCAGTGTTCGACCACTTTTTCCATTGTAGGTTCCTTTTGTGATTTTCGATACTTTAATCTCGACCTGTCTTTGCTGCTTTAGTCATGCAAACAATAGAAATACTCTGTCAGGACATTAGTAGTTATAATAAATATAAGTAAACTTTTCATTGAATTGGCATAACTTCAGGACGGCAGTTGTTGGCTCTGTTGTTTGCAGCAAGAAGGCTTGTGTGTAGAGTTTGCTGGGTGAAATCAATGAATGGCAGCCCAACTGTATGGGAGTCAAACACAGGCTAAAGACTGGCTAACGGTACTTTGTTTGCAATGCTGCATTATTAATGTGAAATGGACCATAACCAGACACAACATGTTTTTACTTTTGTAGCTGTAGCTACACAAGTGAAGTGCTGTACATCTGAAGGTGTGTTTGCATTACTCTATGATCAGCTTGTCATCATTTATAAGCGTCTGAGGGATGATTTCATAGAAGCTATAGCCATAGACTGCACAGAGAGGAACATATTAGTGTATGACACAATCCCTCACTCATAACAGCTACATCATCACTGAAAACTTCCTGGAATATTATCTTTCGAAAAGACTGGGAACCCTGATGCAGGTTTACTTAATTATTAACAGCTAGGTATAAATGTGAGCCCCCCCCCCCCAAAGCAAAATTCCAGGAATATTCAAGGTGGAAACTTTCAGGAATGGGGAATTTATGGAAATTGACAGGAAATAACAGGAATATATGGAAATCCTGAAGTATAAGTGGGTATTGCTAATGGTTGGAATGCATGAAAACTGCATTGTGAAAGCATGTGATCTTATTAAAGTGCTATTTTTACTAATTGCTAATGATGGTGGTGATATTAAGCTGTATTTGAACCACTGTTAATGAGCACCGCTCTCTCCACTGGCAGGAACGGCTACAAGTTCCTGTACTGCTCAGCACGAGCTATCGGCATGGCGGACATGACGAGAGGTTACCTGCAGTGGGTCAATGACGGCGGCACCATTCTACCCCGAGGACCTCTCATGCTGTCTCCCAGCAGCCTCTTCTCTGCCTTCCACAGGTACAAGAACATACAATATAAATGTCTTCCAGTTTCAGTGTCATGAAGCCAATTACATCCTTAAAGTCATCACGTACATTAAATCTTCCTTATCACAAATCATCACTCCAATTTGAAACAATCTCTTATGTCTCCCCTCAAAGTATAATCCTTTTTGTCTGCAAACTTAATTTCACATTTAATATTTCTGTTTTTTTCCGACTCCAAATCCTCATTCATTATAATAAGCCTTTCGTATGCAGAGGTTGCTGAAGCTACACAAAACTCAAACTTGTGAGTTTCTAACTCAAAATGTTTCAATTGGTTAGTTAGTTAGTTGGTAGCTTTGCCATCAGCTACTAGAAATATATTCTGCATTCATCTCCTTACTGTCTCTTAACTTTAGTTTTTCATCTTTATTTCCTGGTTTCCACAGTTGAGAATTCCACAGCCCACTCACTGAGCTGTGGATGGATTATTTTAGGAGAACTAAACAAAGTGACGCTGAAATTTTTTTTTTTTTTCATTTATTCATTGCACAATTTAGCTGGTAATTGATGCAAACATTATTGACCTTGGTTAACAATATGAAGTACAGGATGCAACAATGATTTGCGATGTCAAGATAATTAAACAACTATTACTCTACACATATGGTTACATCTCCCACCCTCTGGCTTAAATACTGTGTGCACACAACATGCATGTTGTGTTTGCAAACAGAAGCGATGTTCGTGTTTATTGGCCTATAGAGCGCTGAATTGAGGTCCGCTCACAAGTGGTCACTCGAGATACATGTGGAGACGCAGTCCAATGCCATGTGTGAAGTGACATACTTAGAGATGATCGCCAAAGATGCATGGTAATGGCCGGTGTAAATGGGGCCATGGGTAATGTGTCACCAGTCTACAGCATGTGGATTTTTGTGCCATGTCTTTAAGTTGCGGATACTGTCTTTGCATTATTTACATGGTCCTCTTGATTTCATTTTATAGGAAGAAAAGCTGAATCTAATCTAAGGAGATAACAATACAGAAGAGAGAACGCTAACAACTCTCATTCAGAAGTGACCTGTGGTAAGGACATGCATATGTGTGTCGCTCTAATCAAACTGTCTGTTTGCTTCAGGGAGGTCATTGAGAAGAAACCGGAGATCTTCAAGATTGAATGCCTTACAGATATCAAGAACCTGTTCCAGCATAACAAGCAGCCATTCCACGCCGCCTTTGGGAATAGAGCTAATGTGAGTTAATGAATGTTTGAAGATGTCACACTCCCAGACATTAAAGCGCTTGCTTTCACATGTCGGGAGAGCTGTTTTTCCAGAAGTCGATGCAGACGTGATGTATTGCAAGTACAACATGAACCGTTGGCTGTCAATTAGCAGACGCAAACATATGAAATCAGGACTGGGCTGAACCTGAGCTGAGGTCACTGGCGAAGTTCGGTCCCATGTGACACCGTCTGTGGAAAAGAGCTCAAGCCGTGCACAGCATCCCATCTTCAGCTGCATAAACACCAACACCCAGATGAAGCACTGGGCCGGCCATCAAACCTCTGTCTGTCTCCAACGCTCGCCAAAGAAAAGAAAAACACAAAATAGCAAACACACAGTCTTGCACTCGCATCAAAATGTTCCATTTGGAAATATTGCCATTACGTGCATTAGGTGGAACACAAACAGGAAATGTGGTTAATGTTATTAAGGCTGTTATGTCAGTGTGTATTATGTATGAAAGCTACTTTCTGAAAATGGTATGATCTCAGATGGCTTTTAAATGCCCAGTGGCTCATTTTTCATCATATATAACTAAGTTTCAGTCTCATACTTTTAAGAAGATTTGCATTTAATGTATTTTTTAATGAATCATAATTGATTATTTGTCTCCATCCAGGATGTGTTTGCCTACAAGGAGGTGGGAGTTCCAGTATGTAGGATCTTCACAGTCAACCCCAAGGGAGAGCTGATCCAGGAGCAGACCAAAGGCAACAAGTCCTCGTAAGTCCATTAACTGACTGGTTCTGTCTGTGTCACTGTAGAGATCCCAATAGTAAGGATTAGACATTGGCACAGAAAGAAAAGGGTACCGAAAACATATCCCACCAAATGGGATATTTTATGAGAGAGAAATAAAAGCATAAAGCTTCCCTAATGGTTATGTTATTTTAACAGAGTTACAATTACTTTGTGTAATGTGAAAGTGGTCCATCGTAGTGATGAGCCCACAGAGATTTATCATGCAACTCTGCATAAACTCAGATTTATAGAGCTTTTTAGTGTCTTGCAACTCATTGTTTCCTTGTTTCCAGCAACAGAAGGCACCTTTCAGACCAAAACACCTCTGATTTACTGACTAGTTAGTGACTAGATGTTAAACATAGTGGAGCATTTAGCAGCTAAAGAGACGGATACTTGCCTCAGGAGTTGGTGGAGACCAAAACAGAGCTAAAAGTATATAAGTAAGTGTATATTGGACTTAAATTTATTGTCAGCTTTCCTGCATTACTGCATTTTTTTTTTCTTTGATTGCTAATGAGCCAGAAATACCTGTTAATATCATTGTTTAAGTCTTTATAAATATTTCTGTTCTCTGTCTGTCTGTCTGTCCCTACCTTTCTGTCTCTCTTTTCCTAACCTCGTGTGTTTCTCCACAGGTACAGCCGGCTCAGTGAGCTGGTGGAGCATGTGTTCCCTCTGTTGAGTAAAGAGCAGAACGAGGCCTTTGTCCTGCCGGAGTACAGCTCTTTCTGTTACTGGAGACAGCCCATACCAGACGTCGACCCCGAGGAGCTGGTCTGATCCAGCACGTATGGATACCCAGGTGCTCGTATACATGCAGCTGGACTGTGCACTTGAATGCATCTCCAGGAAACACATGGACTGAAACCCAAACTTTTGCTATATAGTACTTAAACATGCTCACACAGTAACAGGGTTATGACCATAGACACAAACAGTAATTACCCATTATCAAGATGAGTGGAAGTTATCTCCAGAACAATAAATCCTGATGAATTATCCCTAGAGACTATCACCGACTAAATGATCCTCCTCCCTCGTGCCTGTGAAGGCATCCTAACCCAACGAGCACTATGTAGTCCCCATCAAAGTACAGGGGTAAAGATCTGTGACTTCTAGCAAACTGGTTGGTCTGCATTTGCCATCAGGGACGCGACTGAAGCCCCATGCGAGGTATTAGCCCTTAGCACCAGAGTCTGAGCTGTGCACAAGGAAAAGACATTCTTTCACATTTCCTGAGCGCCATGAAGTAGTGAAATGAAACCTTCAAAGCTAAAAAGAAAAAAGAAAAAGACACACAGGGTAGGCAATCAACACTGGCCACGAGTCATATGCCGGTAATATTTAGCTGTGGCTGCTATGTTTGCCTACACACAGTTATCCAGTCCTGTTCTCAAACATGAAGTTCCATGAACCATACTCAGCAGGTTTAAGAAAGCTACTTAGGTGCTCAGCTTTGTTCCAGACTCTCGACTTTGGGTTGACTGACTGGTCATTAGTGCACTGTTGCTGGAACAGATTCCAGATTGCCAGAGAGAGCGTACGTTTTGTACCGAATGCGTCATGTTGGTATTAATATTCAAGGTTTGCCAACAAGTATGTGAAGATGCACATTTAGCTAATTTAGATGTGACTTAAAAACAAAATGAAGGAGCTTTGTGGTGTATCGTCTCGCTGTTATTTTAAATTTATTCTTCTGTTATACGAGCTCTGGCGAATCAAGTGTGTTTTGTTAACAATGCAGTCATTATTTATGATAATTGGTATGTTTAAGTTATTGATTTCTATCGTGATGCCTTTGCTTGTCTGAAAAAAGTAATCACCAATGCGATGTGGAAATACTTCCAATTGGTATTTTGTATGGGTGATCATACATTAACATGCACTTAACAGTAACTGGTAGGCCTTGTGCGATCTTATTTTTTATTTAATTTTTTTCAGATTTGTATCCCATTTTCACAACGATCTGTATTCCTTGTTTTACAGTGAAACTTTCACCATGCAAGGTACATACACATTCCTCAGCAAACCTAAAGTATTAAAATATGTGTAAATGTAAAAGGTAACGCTTGAGTTGGATCAATGAGCCGATCTAGAGAGAGGGCTTAAAAGAAGGATTCTTTTTTTTCTGTTAGGGAGGTCCTCTGCAGGATGACTACTGGAAGGTGTGCGTGTGCGTGTGCGTGTGCGTGTGCGTGTGCGTGTGTGCGTGTGTGTGTGTGTGTGTGCGCGCGTGTGCGCGTGTGCGTGTGTGCGCGCGCGCGCTTATGTTCCCTCAGTGGCTTTGCCAAGACTTATCCAACACACTTTGTCTAAGCTGCACCCACAGGTGCAACCCGGAACACCTCTCACCCACATGCACTTCACTGAAGGTCTCCATAGACAGTAGACCAGAGTATGCAATCAATGCAGGGTGGAGGAGTTCTAGTTTTTATTATGTGAGTGACCTTCTGACACCACAACAACGCAGCTATTCTGAAATATGTCAATAAAAGCAATTATTAAAAGTGTGTGTGTGTGTGTGTGTGTGTGTGTGTGTGTGTGTGTGTGTGTGTGTGTGTGTGTGTGTGTGTGTGTGTGTGTGTGTGTGTGTGTGTGTGTGTGTGTGTGTGTGTGTGTGTGTGTGTGTGTGAGAGAGAGAGAGTGAGAGAAAGGGAAAAGACTGATCCCGTGCCTCTGGTGAGGAGGAGCCAGAGGAAGAGCCATTGGGTCTTGTTTGGAGATAAACAGGAAATACTTGAGGAAGCTATTTGAAAGCGCTTCACTGGCATTATGTGTGTTGTGTCGTAGGAGAAGACTTGTGTGCCGTTCCACTGACATGGATCATACCTCCAGCACAAGTGTAACAGTGTCATGATAGTGTGTGCTATTGAGGATTTAAAAAATCGGACAAAAGTCGGACGGAGACTTGATAGACGAAAACCATTCAATACAAAAAAGCACAATTTACGATCATGGCTACGTCCAGATTGTCACTATTATTGTCATTATTTCGCTTTCACTCTGTAGCTCAGTTGTTTTTGTGATGATTTAAGATGCGTGTTTTGCGTTGATTTAATTTGCTTGTGCTCTTCAAAGTTTGGTGAAGTCAAATAGATATATATCTTTATGATTAACAAAATGAATTCCATTCTTTCTATGAAAGTAAAGCATCTCGTGTGGAAGAATCACACTTCATCCTCTATGATCGTGGGATACGTGGTATATATATATATATATATATATATATATATATATATATATATATATATATATATAAATATATAATATTGTTTGTTCTCGCTTAACTGCTGTGGAAAATGATCCAGTGTGTGTGCTGATCATCACATTCTTCTGTCTTCGATGCCTTATCGTTTTATTATTTCTTATGAAGCGTATGATCGTTTGTGGGTTTGTTCCATTCTTTTTTGGAGGTAATGCTTGCTATTTGATTGTGTCTGACCAACAGAAATACCTTACGTGTATGCTGTGTTTGATTTGTATAGAGATGTGGTTTAAAGTATGTTTAAAGAACAAAATAAGTTGTAAGAAGAAAAGAAAAATACAGGCCTAATGAAGCTAACAAAGTGTGGCTTGCGGTCATATTTGTATCGAATAAAGTTTCTAACTGAATACATTTGTGTGCTGCGCTTTTCTCCGTCTCCACTCTGAGTTAAGAAGTTCAACAGTAACCACAGGCTAGAGAAGTATCATACTTGAATAAAGTTAATACAGTTAAAATACCTCAGGTAATTCCACATTTTGTATTTGTTTTATTGAATCACGTAACCAAATAACAGCCCACTGAGTTACTGTTAAACTGTGAATATAAATCAGCAGTTCTCTCCTCTTTAAAGGTTAACAGAGGCTGAACTGAAGGCTAAATACTCTGCTGCTGTTTCTTACAGTTTGCTGCTCGAATATTTTAAGTCTCGGGAGTGAACTGAGGGGGAATTTATTTTTTCATCCACACCCACTTTACGTAATGACATACATGGTTGTTTTTTTTGCCTTCTGACCGTCTTTCTCAGTGCAGTTTTTGAAGCCAGTTGAGTCTGTAATATTAATCAAAGCAAGTTGTGTTTCAAAACCTCTTTATGTGTATTTATTAATCGTTCTCTCCTTCTACAGTGTGGATTACAGAGTAAGATGAAGTGAGCTTATGCTTTGATTTATCACGGTTTATGGCCTAACCAGTGACATCACATTCTTGCCTACTGAGTCTCTGAGATGGCTTTGTTAAAATAAAATGTTTTGAGTTTTTATGTTAATTTACAAACACTTATTTACACAAGACATTCACAATAGGTACAAAAAAGGCATCTTGATAATCAAATATATTAGAAACAAATGGCTTACAAATGGCAATGTAATGACTTTAGCTGAATTTATAAGTGAGGATCTTCACACACCGGCACTGTGTGGCAAAGAAGCGGCATCACAGCAAAACAGTGAAAACTATGCTTTCTCAAACATCTCCAGTCCAACTGTCTGGGAACAAACTAGTCCAGCTGAGCTCCAGCTATCTCTTGTCCTGTGGTGCGTACAGGAAGATGGCGCTGTAGGTGGACAGGATCTCCCTGGCCCCGGTGGTGGCCAGCTGGCCTCCGGTCCTCACCAGGCCCACGCGGTCTCCTTTCCTCAGGGGCAGGATCAGACTGAAGGACACCGAGCCTCCGCTACCACCGGCTGGGCCCCCGTGTTGGCCGGCCACAGGCCCCGCAGAGCTCTGCAGCCTCTGGACGCTGCGGTTGGACACGGACAGGACGGCCTCCACGCGGTCACCCTGCTTTGCGGTCAGCAGTCCGGAAATCAGGTACCGGCCGTCCAGAGGTGCGGTGAGGATCCCTGATGATATGAGACGGGGAACGAGTGGGTGGGATCAAAGAGTAGAGTCACATGTTTACTAATGTAATGTTACTCCTACTGGTCCTGTTTTCATAGCCTAATAGCTGGACTTCCAATGGAAGAGACAACATCCACATGTCTTCATTCTGTACAAAAATGAATTTAAAAGTGTGTGTTTAGTTTGTGGTACCACAAACTAAATATGTATTGGTTCATGCCCACAGTTTTTAGTTTTTTTTAAACCAACCTGTTCATTTTCTTATGCTACTGTATATCTTGTCTCTTTTTTTGTTATATGCACAAAATAAAGAAGAAGAACATGAGCAACAGAGATCAATTTAACTCCTGACCATAAACTAAAGAAACCACAAAAGACTTGAAGAAACCAACTGGTGTTACTGTGCAACTTCAGTTTGTTTGCATGACTATAATACAATGTCAAAAGTCCATGTACAGTGTCGTAGTGACACTGCAACAGATATTAAATCTGCTGCTGTTGTGTACCTGTGTGGGGATTGTAATGTCCTCCGTCGTTGACCAGAACTCTGTTGAAGCGGATGAAGCCAAAGTCTCCAGAGAGCGGCTGCTGTGTGAGGCCGGCAGAGAAGGAGAAGGGATCGGCGCTGATGTCGGCAGGAGCTGGAACGATAACGAGCAAGTCCATCAGCGTCTCATTTTAAAGACAAACTACATTTCTCATTTTATATACAGTAACTGAAAAAAAAGACATAACTTGACGCCTTCACAAAACCCTTATATTTGAGAAGATTTTGTTTTTTCTCTCTATCGATGCAGTTACTAAAATTGAGAGAGCTGATTTTTACCTGGTGATTCAGCTGGAGCGTCATACATCAGGTTCCAGGGCATCTTCGCTGCTATGGGAACTACAAGGTACAAATAAAAAAAAATGTTGATTGTGTATTTATGCCTACAGTCACGGCTGTGAGCTCAAGGGTCTCAATGAAGTCCCAACGTCACCAAATGCAGTCTGGGGTAAAACTTTCTGGTGAGTGCCTTCAGATGAGCTAAAATCCTTCCATAGTCCGCCCACATCTCCTTAAACTAAACACATCCAGTTCCCACTCCCTCGCACTCTCAGGCTACAAATTATTCACAGCTTTTCCAGTTTTTGGTTGTTTTTTTTTTTACACTGATGTAGTTGAATGGCAAAGCCTGCAGATACATGCGTTGTAACTTAATAATGAACTGCTACAATACCTTGGCGGCTGTGTGATTGAGGCTTGAAAGACACAGGCTGCAGAGGAGGATAGCCTGCAAAAGGAACGGATGATAAACACATCATGTTTTATCATCATCTGAAGAGAGAAGTTGGTGCCAGAGGCAGTTGTTTGGTTTTCCATCTGCACATTGCGGTATGGCTTTCCCAGAGAAGGTATAAATTAAAACAAAACGGGTTGTAATCTGCATCATTTTGGTTTTACAAGTGGCTTTTTGAATGAGTATGATGTTGTTTTAGCTGTTACAGGACAATGGGATCTATAAGGAGATTCAGGCGTTCACAGTTTCCTCAGAGCCTTGAAATGGATCTAAACCTGCAGATATTTGTGCTGTTTTAGTACCGAATAAGACCAACAATCATAAAACATGCAACCATCCAATCACAAGGATTCACAGCCCTGTAATGATGATGTGAAAACATGCCCTTCAATGGTGCAGAGTAAAAAAAACTGCTCTATATTAAAGCCTGAAGATTTGGATGAATTTGAGTTTGATTCTCAGGTTAAGAATCTCGACTAACATGGATTTATAGGACATATTTAAAAAAATGTCTCTATTATTTTACTGCCAAAACATGCCACAGGGAGGCTAAAACAAATCCTATGATATTTTCCCTAATCATCCTATATATGCAGTAATATTAATTCAATCCAGAACTGGCTCTGTGACTATCTGTTGTCTTTTCTGTCCAATTTGAGTTGGCCCCAGTTTAAAGCCTTTTAAGTATAGCATTCCTTTGTGTGGATGACAAAAGAGTACATGGATAATTAAACCTATGTTATGAGTTCCATGTGTGAAACGAAATGGCTGAAAACATTTTGTCAATGCTGATGTGGTTTGGATGAGTAAATCTGATGTGACTGGGATTTGACAGCACTGTTGAAAAGAGGAACATACATTTATTGTGTCACACATGTGGTAACGCTGGTTCAGCCTCGCTCTCCATGGTGCCAGAATTATGACACGGTGTCATAAAATGTTCTTCTCGTCTCAACAGTGATGACAGGTTCAGCGTTCATACATACGAGTCAACTCTGCATCCAAACCTGGATTAACGCTTTAGATTTCAGCCCGGGGGAACAGAGAGCACGAGGCTGCACGTGGGCCTCTGAAGCTGTTGTTTATGGTTTTAAAATGTTTTGGAGCAGTAATGCAGGTTTGAGACCTAAAGTCGGATCCATCTGACAATCAAAACAGATGTTCGAAAACAACCTGGGGATGTTTTTTTTACCATTTTATCAGATTTTACTCACAAACAAACTTTGATGTGGTATATTGAACAACAAACAGTATAATTAATATGAATGAATGGTATCTGTACGACTAACGTCAATATGTCATATTTTTTTTTACTGAGTGAATATTTTACTAGATGATGACGTCATTGCTATTGTAAAATGACATATAGGCTAAGCTTGTAATTATTATTAATAGCTATTGTGTAATTTAATTCTTTTGTTACCCCCTTATTTTTGTACTTCTCTGTTCCAAAGTGCAGGACTAAAACCTTTGTTGAAACAGATTTTAGATGTTATTTAATAGCCATTAATTCTATTTTATTATTTTAATGTCTCATGTGCAGTGGTTTTCAAATTGTTACATTTTACTCATAGTTTTTGTAACTTTTTTTTAGCTTTGTTTTCACACTTGGTTTATCTTATTTCTGGCGTGGCCAGTCATCCGTGCGGCCCTTTGAACTGCACTAACCTGTATTAAAGGTGCTATACTAGTTTGATTGATTGACTGACTTGGTCAACTTGTACATACCAAGAGGTACCTATGTTATGTGTATAATTACTTGTGGCTATAATTACAAAATCAGGTTTTGTGCCATAAATCCATGGTGTTCACACAGATTTACTTATTAAAATCATCCAAATTAGAGCTGCAGTGTGAAGGAGATCGTCACCATTATTAACACTTCTCACCTGGTGCTCCAGCAAATCCTTTGACAGGCATGCCGGACGAGTCCTCAGACCCTCTCCGCACGGTCACCCTGCGGCTGTACCCTGGAGGTCCGGCCTCGCCCGTCTCCACCACCGGTCTTATGGGAACCAGCGGGAGAGTGGCGTGGCCCGGTTGCCGGGGGCTGGACGGTTGCCGGGGACTGGACGGTTGGCTTGGCGGACTGATCTTGATCGTGTGCATGTTGGGCTGCAGTGGTTGGCTGGGATTGTGCGGCTGCCTGGGGATGGATGGCAGCGGTGGGATGATGAGAGGGATGTGGATTTGTTGGATTCTGGTTCTGGTGGAATCTGGCAAAGAAGCGGGCCTCTCTGGTCTTAAGGTCATTCCTTAGAAAGAAAAAGACAGAGAGTGGGAAGATTGTAAATAAATCAAATTACAGTTCACTTTCTGACCATATGATAGGCGGTACCATCTGGTCACGACAACTGAAAGTGATGTAAAATGTTCTCTGCAAAGGCACAAGCCTCCAATGAACGTTTATGTTTGTAAGTCCCACTTCCTCTCTAAGATTCAGACCACATCCCTCCCTTCTCTTGTGAATTCTCTTTTAACAGCTTCAATTTTGATGACAGGCCAAATTAGGCCTGGCTTTCAGTGGCCCTCTGAGGTTGTTTTTTTTCAACCGGTACCATTATTACCGTTCATAAAAGCGGAACAGGCGGTCGGTGTGAGTTTTAGGCAACGAGAACCATCTGAACGGAAACTAGTCGACTGCTTGCCAGACACCCTGAGGGCACAGACATCATCTGGGCCTCTGAGGTGGGCATATTGATGCTGTGAGAGTGTCCTGAGGACAAATAACAAAAAATAATTACAGTACCTGCTTTGTGTCAGCTCTTACAACCAAGTGTCAGGCTGATTGTGTCAAGCTGCATTTAAGATTCACTGAAGAGGTTTTACGTAAAAGGATAAAGCATATTTCTGCGTAAAAGAACGCATCGCCATTTCCGCATCACCTTATATTCTCTTGAATAGATAAACCAACCAGTTCCAAGAGTGATAAATCACAACTTAATTTTGTGCATGTGTTATTGAAATCATATGCACATGTTTAACATTTTATAAATGAGAGCAAATAAATGCCTTTGGGTGGAATTAACAGGCTTTCTCATCTTGTTTTAATTTCCTCTCATCAGTTTAACAAACAGAATGCATGCTAGCTTTTCATGTTATTTAAAACATAAGTAGGCTAAGAATCTGATGCTACTGATCAGCTGGTAGATGATCAGCTGTCGTGACAATAGGTCAAAAGATGCTGAAGCAGGAATGAACAGCTGATCGCCGATCAGCTGGTGCAAGTGCCTCTTCCAAAATTGTCTTTGCAGTTTAATCAGCCATTTTGTTGGCCCTTCAAGGATAATGTCTCATGTATTTCAGTGAGAAATACTTAATGTAAACATAGAGAGAGAGAGAACGCCACTGGGTACTTTCACAAATTAATCCTAAAATCCACTTTAAAGCTTTCAACCATACCTCATTAGCAGATGGAATTCTGCTCGAACTCCATCCGCTAATGACGACCATAAAATAAAAAATAAAAATTGTGAACCTTTAGTTTACGCTAAAATTAAAAGAACATATTTTTCTATTTAGCTGTAGTGCTATTTATCAAACTAGATTGTTTTGGTGTGAGTTGCCTAGTTTTGGAGATATCGGAGTCTGCCTTCTCTCCAGTATAATGGGACTATATGGTACTCGGCTTGTGGTGCTGAAAGTGCCAAAAAAAATACATTTGAAAAACTCAACAGCAATGTCTCTTTCCAGAGATCATGACCCGGTTACTCAAGATAATCCACAGACCTTGTTGTGAGCTGTTTCATGTAGAGAACTGGATGAAAGTAAATAGTTCCTATTTTTTTGGCGCTTTGAGCAGCTCAGCCGAGTTCCTGTATCTTAGAGAGAAGGCAGACATCTCTGAAGGATTCTCACGCCAAAACAATCCAGACTGATGAATCATGAATGAACATTCACGCTCAAACCCACGGGGTACCATTAAATTACTTTTCAGCTTGAACGATGAATCAACTGAAGTCAACTGTACATCCAGTCTTGTACTGAGGAAAAGCGATCAATCCAAGTACCTGAGAGCAACGGTATTACATTAAAGTCTGCCTGTTGCTCCGGATTATGAAATCCACTCTGTTCTTATTAAATAAAACATCAGCAACCATCAAAACTCCTCCTTCTTACTGCAAGTGGTACCACAAGCTACTCAGAAACCACATGTATAATCAAAAACAAATTAAACCCAGCATCATGTTGTACTGAGATAATCAGAAATCACTTCCTCATTTCCTTCCCGTGCCTCCTTCAGGACGTTGGTTGGCTGAGTACATATTTCCCATGAGCTCTCAGCCAGTGTCTCACTAAGGGGGCAACCACAAAGTCGAACAAAAAAACAAACACACTCACACACACACACGCACACACACAGACTGGCGCACACATAAACACTAGTGCTGGTGCAACCAAGAAGAGCGTCACCAAAAACAGATGTTATTACTCACAAGCAGATTGAGACACCCCCAAAGGGAGGGAAGCTGCAGTCCACAGATTCGGGTGACAGTGCGTGAGTGTTCAAAAGTGTCTGAAAGCGTCAAGCCATATTGCAGCAGACAAGCTGATCATGCGATGGAAAATGGTGTCAAGGGGCACAGCGCAGGGAGTGGCGGTTACGCACACAATAACGCATCGCTCACACTCTGACCATACATTTTTCTTTTCTTGCTATGCACATGGACACAATTTCATCCTCCACCCAGTGATATTAATGATGGGAGGTTCAAATTGTGCACTGCATGGCAGACCTTCGGGGACTCCCATCGTGTATCTGAGTCCATTCTCCTCTGAAGACTTCCAGATGGACTCATCGGTCAGAGATGGAAACACCTCACGTCGGGGCTTCAGATATCTCTCTGGGGAAGCTGTTGCAGTCAAAGCGCCTCCTCAAAATTCTGCTGCGCACTAAATATATACAGTGTGCGTGTTTGTGGTGTCGAGTTCAATTTTTCATTCTTTTCCAAGCAGACACCCTTTGACTTCAAAAAGCCTTTGATATCTTCTTTTCCTTGTATTCCTTCATCACTGTAGACAGTTAATCTTACTGCCTGTCTCTCCTGTATAAAGTCAGAATGATCAATTGCAAAGCATTGATCCATGAAATCAAAGCCTTCAATTTATCCCTGCTTTAATACAACTGCTTTTTTTTTTTTTTTTTCTGAAGGCCTCGTCTGTCAATAGAAACACTCAAAGGACAGGGTGGAGGGAGAGGAGGAAAAGAAGTCCTCTGGTATTCTCGGAAGGACTAAAAAAAAAAAACTGGACAGAAGGAGAGAGTGATGAGCGAGAAAAGGGAGAGTAGTTCAGAGATAAGAGAGGGAGAAAGAAACAGGGTAGTGATTTGAGCTAAACTGGGATCACCTCCAAAAAAAGGAGGAAAAAACATCTTGAGAATCGAATGAGAAAATTCAGAACAAGACAGTTGATTAGTCACTGTCTGAATGAGGAACAGTAAGCTTAAGCTCTTTGAAAACAGAAGCATTTCCCATATTTCCTAATAACCTATATCAAACTTTATCACATCTAATTTCGTAATCACTTTGATACACCTGTGTTATATAGAGTCACTGCTGCTTAACCACGACTCCCTCTCGGAAAGCAAACTGCCAGAAACAAACACTGACGAGCTGCAGCAGCAGACCTTCGCTGCTGCAGCTGCTGTGGGCAAAGCAGTGCCAACATTTTGCAACCGAAGTCACACAAATTCCATTCAGCAGTTACATTGAGTAAGGGCAAAGCTATTCCAGTTAATCTTTCAGTTCTGTTATTACAACATTTCATCTGTTCGGAGCCTCCTCGGGTCTTCATATGACTGAGGAAACATTTCAGTAGGCTCTCCACCACCACCACACCCGCAGAGATGGGATTTTTCACGGAAATGTTTTATCTCCATTTAGACTATATTATCTTCTTCCCGTACTTGAGGAAAACATAAAATCCTCATGCTACCTCAGCCACACAGTCCCACTCCCTTTCTCGTGGGATACAGACTATGAGCACAAAGAGAGAGAATATCAAGTTATTTGCTCTTACAGGAAAAGATTGACATTTTGGGGAACACGTTTATTCACTTTCTTGCCAAGAGTTAGAAGAAAACAATGGAACATCTCACATGTCTGTGCAGTAAATATGAAGCCACCACCAGCGACAAGCTAACTTAGCTTAGCACAACGACAGTAAACAGGGAACGGCTCGCCTGGCTGTGTCCAAAGTAGCTAAATCTGTCTACCAGCACTCTGAAGCTCACTAATTAACAAGTATCTTGTTTGTTCAATCTGTACAAAAACATTATGTGACAGACTGGTTTCCTGACAAAAAAATAATTAGTGAGCTTTAGAGTTGCTGGCAGGACGAATTTGTTTCCTTTAGAAAGAGCCAGGCTAGCTAGTTTCCAGCCTTTATGCTAAGCTAAGTTAGCCAGCTCCTGGCAGTTGCTTCACACTTAGCAAAAAGAAATGTGAGTTGTAACAATCTTCTCAACTAACTATTTGCAAGAAAGTGAATATGCGTATTTCCCAGGCGGCAACCTCCGGAGCTAAAAAGTGAAGCCAAAACAGAAGTGTCTTAAACTTGCATTATTTTAACAGCCATAAGGGGGCGACTCCCCTTGTTGCAAAAATAAGTCAGATTGTATAGAAGTCTATGAGAAAAGGACCCTACTTCTTATTACCTCAGTAAACATTGTAAACATGATTGTATGGACTCAATCGCTAGTTTCAAGTTTTCTACAATACAGCATGATGTTCATTTAGTAAATTATAGTCACATTTAGAGCAACATAGACAATAAAGCAGGGTATGCTTTAGGGCGTTGCTATCTTGTGATGGACTGACAGGTCGCTGCAATGGAGTTTTTCGGTCTGGGAGTTGTCCGTGTTTTCATCTTACAACTTTTACCCTTTCACAGTGTGTTTTTAGTTTATGAAAGTGAATTGCAACATTTTGGTCACCTGTAAATGTCTCATTCAATGTTTTACTTGGCGCCACCCTCGCTTGTCGCTTCTGGTCGCAGAAAAACAAGGTGGCGCAGCCAAAAACCAAGATGGAGACGGACAAAATGCCGAACCTGAGGCTTCAAAACCACAAACCAAGTCCACAAACCAATGGGTAATGTGATGGTGACTAGATATATACAGTCTATTGTATTTCCCAAAATGTCAAACTTTAAATATGCTCCCTCATATTAAAAAAAAGCCAGAAACTGATACAGGGATTAGGGATAAACAACTAATCAAGAGGCCCCGACAATTTGTTACAGTATGCACAGGCCTGTCTGATTAAATGCTGGGCAGAGGTGCAGTGTGCTGTTACGTCTACAGTAATGAAATCATATATCACAGTTTGGAAATAACTGCCCAAATTTGGCAAAGAGTGAAATGGAATAGAAAATGCCTTCATTCTCTCCGTCTACTCCACAACCACTAATCCAGCCGCCCTCCTTTTCTCCTCAGGTCCCTATCATACCATTGTTTTGGATGGTTTGCGAGAGGGAGGCACCGGTGATGGGGCCCCAGCCATGACATCACAGCTGAGGGTAGTCGAAGCATCTGGTCCTGGGTGTGGAGCCCTGCTTCTCCCCTCTCCATCAAGACTGGCTCCAGCAGTGAGTCAGGGCCCTTAATGAGGACCAGACTCCACACATCAGGCTGAGGTCACCCTACGGGAATCTCTGGAGATTGGTATGTGTAAGGAAAAAAGAGAGGGAGGGAGGTGTATTGTGGATGTGTGTGTGTGTTTAATTGTGTACTGAGAGATCGAGAATTGAGATTGAGGTCTGCAGTTCTGTGGTATGAGTAACAAAAAAAAAAGCAATGTCACGGTGCAAGAAAAAAGACCTCACAGCTCAACGTGAATGCACCAGTCTGCTCGGGTGTTCTGACATTTACATGAGGGAGCAATGAGGCACAAAACAGTGCGAGTAAATCATCAGAGTAGTTAGGAGGGGCTGACCTCTTGTCATCTAAAAATGTAATTCCTTATATAAAAACTTGTGAATTCTTAGGAAAACATGGATCTAAGTCGCAGGAAGTTTCCATCGTGGGCCTCTGCCTGTTGGTGCTGGGACATATTGAATGACATATTCAAGGCGAGCACGGGAGGCCCAGTGAACCCGTGTCCTCCCTCTCCGGGAAATACCCTGCGGCCATTCATGGGATCTGATCCTTCCCACCAAGCCTCCATATAAGCCAAGCAAGCAGAATGCATTATATGGAGGATTTTCTTCAGGAAAAGTTTGTGTTTACACAGATGTTAATCACACTTGATAAAATCATATGGTGGAAATTAGAGAGGAAGCTACAAAGGAGTGAGTGTATTTAGTAATTTAAGTGCCTGCGTGCGCTAATGGGAGAATCCATAGACTTTTGAGTGGTGAAACTGTGCCATAATCTACATCTAATTACTGTCATATAGTATACTGAAATATAATAGGTTAAAGTAACAATTGTGCTTATTTGTTTTCTTGCTGGGAGTTAGATGAAATTCAATATGAAGCTATGGACAGCACCACGTTAGTTTAGCTTATTTCAAAGACTGGAATTAGGGGGAAAGAGCTAGCCTGCCTTTCTACAAAATTAATTTTATAATGTCGAGCACACAACACGTTTTGAAGCCTCGAGTTTCGAATTTCGGTCTTCGCCATCTTAGCTTTTTGCCACCAGATGTAACAAGAGTGGGTGGATCTGCGTACAACAGAATGCTGAATAAGACAACAACAAAGCAAACAAGCTTATTTGTCAACATGTTGAACTTTTCCTTTAAATTCACTAATGAAGCGAAGCCTGCAACATGGTTCAGGTAGTCAGTCTCATTCGACACTCTCATGATATACTCTTCTTATTGTAACATACATGCAGTGGACTCTTTTTCATTGTGGTGTACTTAAGCAGTACTTAACCTGTTGTCCCTTGCTGCCACATTACCGCTACTGCATTTCATAAGCCCCTCCTCCTGTAGGCTCTGAGTCTACATTCCCCTTGGTTGGAAGATGTTTCCTCCACCCCCCCCCCCCCCCCCCCCCCCCCCCCCCCCCCCCCCCCCACACACACACACTTCCCGCTGTGTTGAGTGTGCTGCTTCCATTTGGGAAGTGAAAAGTCAGAGCCAAATACCGAATACTGTACATATTCAACATTAAAACAATAATCCATTCAACGTGTGCTGGCAAACTGAAGCTCTGTAGAGATAAAGCCTCTGAATATTGACTCCAAAGAAATATTGGTAAATATGACCTCACGATGCCAAATGATCATTTTCTTCTGCAAACATTACCATAGACAGCCAATGATGTCATCAAACCATCACCGAACCACAAACTCACCTGGCTCTTTGGCGGCAACATCTTTCAAGACATGTTTGGCCATCGCAGACAGCTGTGCCTGGAACCTCTGCAAGGAATTCTGCAGCGCGATGATGTCTGCGCCATGATTTCCACAGGTGACGTTCATCCTGTATACACTGTCCCGCAGACCTCCAACATGTCTCTCCAGTCCTTCTTTCAGCTCTTTGATGTTGGCAGAAACCCCATCTAACCTTCCACACATCTTTTCAAGTCTGGACACGCGTCCGTCCACAGCAGAAATGCCATCAGAAACACCCTGCGTGTTCTCTTTACATTGACTCAGCTCAGATGACACCTGCCTGCTGAGCGCATTAAACCTGGTCTTCAGCTCTTCCACATGTCGTCTGGTGTCCTCTGCCTGGCTACTGGGTGCTGCGATCACTGATGCCCAGTTGTCCCGTGCTGGACTCCCAAAGCCACTCTGCTCTGCATGGCAGCATGTCGAGTTTATTTTGTGCATATCCTGGTTGTATTTGCTTAAGGAGTCACTTAACCCAGTGACAGCACCAGCCAGACCGAGCACATTATCTTGGAGATTAATCAATCCCTTCTGGAAGTCATCCATCGTCTTCGCACGTCTCTCATTTGCGACTGACTGCCGTCCAACCAGATCTTCCAGTTGCCTGAGCTTGTCCGCATTGGTATTGACATCTGTGTTGAGAACGTCCAATTCATTCCTGTACCGACTCAAGTCCGTCAAAATGTTTTCTAGACCTTTATGTGTGGGCGAGGAACTCACTGCACCTACACTAATTCCTGAGCCTAAACATCCTGCAGAGCACAACTCTCCAACAGCATTGACCTTATCATCCAAACCTTTGAGGAGGAACTTATTGTTGTTCACTTCTGTCTGGATGCCATCCATGGAGTCACTAAACATCCCAGGGTAGGAGCTGTTGCTCATTTCTACCAGCATGTTCGTAAACTGGTCCTCCATGCTATCCAGACGCTCCTCCAGAAGCCGCCGGAGTGCAGCCACTTCGTCCGAGATCGTTCGGGTCAGCTTCTCTTCGATATAGAAGCAGTGAGTCTCTGCATTTTGCTCTGTGACGTTAATGCGTGCCTCCAGCTCTTCAATCATAAAGCCGAAATCATTGTCTTCCCGAGGAGCTGACAGGTGTGCCAGCTCGTTGTCAATGCGGACATTCAGGATGCGATGAGCCGCTGCAATACGGTCAATCTCCCGCCACAGGTCTTTGTGGTCACTACGCTCCTCTTCCACTTTGGATGGATCAGTCTGCCTTTGAGTTCGTATAGGTCCATCTGCTGCTGCCATGTCCAGACGTAGTGCACGGATCTCCTTTCTCAGATCAGCCTCCTTGGTATCCACCAGCTTGGTCAGGCTGACCAAGCCTTGATCGCGGTTGTCTTCACAGGTTTTGATCTTGTCGTTGCATGAGCTTTGCAGCTTGGCCATCTGTTCCTCCACGTTCTGGTCTAGCTCTGTCTTCAGCTTCTCAAATTTTCCATCAACATAGGTCTGTATGACATCAAACTCCGCTATGGCTGGAGTCTGAGATTGAGAGGCATCCATCAGGACTCGGATCTGCCCCTCATGACTTGTCATGGTTCCTCTTAGGTCCTCCAAAGCTTCATCCTTGCTTTTCAGTTCATTGTTGATATCATCCAACCGGGTCACTATTTTTTCTATAGCCTTGTCTCCAGCAATCCCACCTCTGGTAGCCTGATGACCATCCAGCATTGCTGGGCTCTCCTCTGCGCCTGTAGCTGTAGCACTGTCTGGTGGACGCATGTTGTTGAGAAGTGTCACCAGTATCTTCTTTGTGTCTTCCTGCAGATCTGTGCGGAGGTTGGCAGTTAACCCTGTCAAAGCAGACTGGAGATCCAGGACTGTCTGAGACAGGCGCTGAACTTCACCTTCGAGAAGACGCACCTTATCTGTCCCACCATGCCTCCCCTCATGGTGCCCTGTCTCTCTCCGCTCTGGCCCTGTGATCAGAAAATAAGTTATTAGATTATTATTGTTTACATTCTCTCATCTTTTAAGCGAAAGACACTAAGGTAGCTCAAACTAGTTGTTTAGTGGTACTTAGTTACATTTGAAAATACATAGATATTTTGCAGAAATTAAAAAAAGAAAAGAAAAAATGCCTCTTACTCTGTGTGTGTCTGTATGTATATCCAGGATTTGGTGGGAGGTAAGGCTGTGTTCCCTGAACAGTTTGTCGGTCTGGCGGTGGTTTTAAATCTTTACAGTCCAGACCTTGGTAACCAGGACAGCACCTCCACTCCAACTCTGTGACCGTCTTGAAGGCAATCTTGTACGTAGGTCGAAACCGATTTTGGTATCTGTGTAACCGGGCAGAGGATCGAACTTTTCAAAAGCTCAAACAAACATGAATATAAAATTGGGAACACTGAGCTTAATTTCCAAGATCAAATCCAGACCATTTATGGGATGTTATTCTACATCTAATCTGCCATTCCAAAAAGAAGAAACTGTTCCAATAATGTGTATTTTTATTGGGATCTGTTGACTCCTGCAATCACCAAAACATCTGCCTTTGGGAACACTTTTTGAGCTTCTCTACTTTATCACGTTACATGAACATTTCAACTTTCTAGCCAAAGAAAACAGTTCCCAAAGAAACAATAGATGACATCACTTCCCTGAAGGCAGGGGTCATGTCATACAGAACATCTGGAAAGTTGATGACTGAAACAATCATCTTTGCACATTTCCTAACTGATACCCTCGTTGATAACACTGTTCTAGCTTGACAAATAGAAGAAAGGAAACTATAATCCTTGACATCAGAGCTGTAACCAATATATGTATGCTTAAAGTCCCAATGAAAAGCGCCTTTAGCATCAGTGAAACAGAATAATTATGTCTTGATATTATTGGTTGAAATTGGTTGGTACTAGCTTAAGTAAGCCCACCTCGTATATTGTTTGACTGGAAGACAAGATGATTATATATTGATATGAAAATACAAAGAAATTTATGTTTTTTCATCTTTTTGAAATATTGTTAAATAAGTGCACAATACGACCCTGGATGTGATCTAAAAGGGTAAAAAAAGGGATTTTTCATTTCATTTCGACTTTAAATGTCATCTGCACATGAGATAAAGCCAATGCATTATGTGATCACTTAGAAATGGAAAAATCCAGAGGTGTCTCTTCTCACTGCCAGGTCTTCTTGCTTTAAGCAGAAACTTGGAAATGTGTTCTTGTAACCTAATGATCTGTTTCCAGGGATCTTTTCCACCACACAGTGGCTGTTGTGGCTGTTTGGATCACAAAGCTCAACAACAGACAGCATGTGTTGTTTCACAACTAAAAACAATTCACGAAACTAAATATATTAAATTGCAACACAACATGTTCCAGTAAAGAATCAATAATAACTGTTGCTAATCACTGGTGTAGGTACACGCATTTACAAAACACAATTACTTCATCAGAGGAACTGATTTTTTTGTTTTATTACTAAGTTTTCTGTTTCAGATTTTCTGATAATAACTCTCATGAATTGCTCATAACTGTGTTTCTGCAGCTCCTGAGTATGAGATTCCTTTTGATGCAGTTTCCAAATGGATTCATAGCGAGGTCTATTATTTTTGTGTTATGTTGATAAAGGCTAAAACAGGACATTGAATTATGTAATATAGCATTGTGGGCCATCTGCTAATAAAAAAATAAAACAAAGCATTTGTAAGTGAAATACAACACATATCTGGAGACTAATGTGCAGATTTATTAAAAAAAAATGTCCCTGTGATGCTAAACACCACAAGCATGTTAACCAAATAGATCAATTTCAGACATTGTTTACAGTTTATTAGTGTAATTTTTTGGAGCACAGGATGATATAAGGCAAGTGTCATCATACATATCAGAGGCACTAGTTAAATTGAATTACTATGCGTCTTACTTTGGCCAACACTCCAAGAAACCACATCCTTTGAACATCATGAATATTCTGGTTTTTTTACACGTTAAAGGGACCGTTTAGATGTGAGTTGCATAGTTTGGGAGCTATCGGCCACAGAGATGTCTGCCTTCTCTCCAATATATGGAACTACACTCCACTCTGCTTGTGTTGCTCAAAGCGCCAAAAAATACATTTGAAACACTCAACAGCAATTGACTCTTTCCAGAGATCATGACCCTGTTACTGAAGATAATCAACAGACCTTGTTGTGAGCAGTTTCATGTAGAGAACTATGTTTTAAAGAAAATAGAAGTAGTGCAGGAGTGTTCAAAAGTGGAGCGTGTCCACGGGTGATCACTGGTTGCTATTGGCTGTTAACACTAAGGTAACCAGTTTTATTGCTATAGAGAGAGAGAGAGTTCTAGTCCTCATTATCTTTACGCTCCATTTCCTGTTTAAGCCTTTGCTATTTAACTTGCTAAAAAAAAATGCTGTGCTTATGGCTCTGCCAACAGCGTTTCTTCACGCCACTGTGAATATTTTCAGTTTCTCTCGCTCAGAGAAACATTTTGTATCAGAACTCCGGTCCATCTCATACATCTGAACATGCACCCGCGACCCTATGCTCTCGTCCCCCGGATGCTCACGTCACTTGTTGCTGGCAGTCGGGCTGGTAGGCTGGGCAGGGGGCCACTACGGGCTCCTGGAAGCTCTCCACACTCCCCTGCACGGCGCAGCTCACGTTCCTGCGCACCACATAGGCACACCAGTTCCTGAGAGGAGAGGAAGGCATAAATAAACAAGATGTATATACCAAGAACTATCAGAAACATTTCTGGAGGAGTAGTGTGCAAATAGAATGAGTTATGACGTTTTTAGGGATTTAAGATCATAATAAAACATAACAATTCGGCCCTAATGCTTTACGGAGCTTCCCCTAAACGTTGCGTCTTTTTAGTTTATCTGTATAAGAGTTGCAAATAAACTAATGGTCTCCTTTAAACGAGGGATTGGAGTAATTCACTGCCATTCCAGCGTTTATCTAAATGTTATCACCTTTTAGCAACACTGGGAAACTCCAGCCAAATTTAGCCGCAGGCTGATAAAAGCACAGTGGATATTAACAGCCTAGATGACCACAAGAGGCTAAATCTTCACCGGTCTGAGATCATTCCGATTAATGAGAAGTTTTGGACTTCATCGCGGGTTGTTTTTTTTTGGCAACTGCGCAACAAAATGCACGCAGCTTTAACCTTCGGGAAAAGTGGGATTATAGAAACGCCAGCGCTGATTTTGTTGTTGTGACTTTCTCAAAAACAGAAAAGTTTCAATGGTGGGCCACATGAGTATAAAGACTCGTAACGTACCTGTTTCTGTGTCTCTGTACTACTCCAGTGTATGCAGACCCTTGGAACAAGTCATAAGAGGAGGGAGACCCGTAAGTGAACTGAAAGTTCAAAAACAGTGTGAAAACTGTCCACCGCCAGTCCATCTCTCCGCTTCTGCAATTCATACTAAACAAATGCCTCAAAATAAATACTCCTAACACAGAAAAAAAGAGGCTACTCTGTTATTATCATGCGCGACGTTCCCAAAAAAACACAGTCACATTGCCCCAGTGACTGATGAAACTCCAAGTTTGGGGAAGTCCACATCCACTGCAACTCCTTTGGAATGACGTTTGGGGCCAACACCCTCCTCCCAAAAATTCACGAGGAGAAAAACTCCCCCCCGTCCCGTCCCGACCTTTAAAAAAAATGCATTTCTTTGTGGTAACGTTTTCCTTTAATTAAGTTATGCTTTTAATTAAGTCAGTAATTAATGTAGGACAGGATGTTGCCATCAGAGACGATTTGGGAATTGGTTAGTTCTTTATCTGCCAACAGCCAGTAATTCACACCTTACTGATGAACATGACAGGATAATGTCTTTTGAATGCAGCCTCCTGAGTTGAAAGGTGTTGATGATATTCATGGCA
The DNA here is from genome assembly GCF_023349555.1 of Cebidichthys violaceus. Taxonomy (NCBI): domain Eukaryota; kingdom Metazoa; phylum Chordata; class Actinopteri; order Perciformes; family Stichaeidae; genus Cebidichthys; species Cebidichthys violaceus. Next base: position 11,271,142 of record NW_027176964.1, read on the forward strand.
GAGATAACAGTAGTTAGGGGGGGGGGGGGGGGGGGGGGGGGGGAATATATAGTGTGCAGTCTGTTCTTTTCTGCACTGAGCAATATTTTTTTTTCCAGAGCCAAACTGAGCAATTTGTTGAGCAACATCTTACTGTGGAGGGAGACAGAAAGTAGCACATTAGTTACATAAGAGCTTCAATTCACAGCACTCGAGGCAGGAATTCATTGTCTGTGCTTTAGAGCTGTGTGACAGTGTAAGAAAGAGAAGAGTTTCCAAGCACACAGTGCTGCTGTGGAAATTATTTCTGGTGAGCCTTGAGCCATTCTCCTCCAGTTCCCCTGTCGTGGGCCACACCGGATGACTCTCTCCCGATCAGATAAATTCTGTCATTTAACGTAAAGAGACTTAGATAAAGACATCGGGAAAAGTCAAGATGGGGTGATAATGAATCAGAGGGATGCTGTAAAGCATTATGGGAGATGTATAAACACACATGTGGACCCTCCTCCAAAAGAACCAACATTTCACCATTGAACAAGCTCTTTTCTTATCTGAACTGGTGTCAGACCAGAGATAACCCTTCCCAAAATAAGCCTGCACTGTTTCATCAGGCAGTGTGCACTGAGGGCCGGCCAATTGAGAGATGCTGGTTATTGGTTATAGAAGTGAATGATGTCTACTGGGATTTGATTTTCAAGTGTTTTATCAACATGAGCATCAGATAAACTTGACATTTCATTATTACAACCCATACCTCCCACACATAGGATCCTTTTAAGGAGATTAGTGACAATTTCATTGATTTCCTTCTGTTGATTTCCTCTCACTTTGTTATATTTACACATAATTCTCATATTATAGATTCTGCAAGCCTAGACATTTTCAGGCTATTCATAGAGGATAGAATTGGTTGTTTAATGGGGTTCTTGGGAGCCAGATCTGTGGACCGTATACGGCTGTTTGTTTAGTCACCAGAAGAGGGCAGCACAGCAGCAGTAAAGAAAGCAAAAAAAACCCTGTCTTGTGTAGTCATGGCAATTCCTTTCCAAAATTGTTGGAGTGAGAAAAGGACATTTCATTACTGAGGCAGTATGAGCGCCCAAAATTCTCCAGCTCCATCACCTTGCCATGTTCTGCTCATGTCAATTATCTGTGTTATGCACTCTGAATTCATCCTCCCTAATATAAGTACAGTCCATTTTATTGGAATCATGTTATCTCTCAGGCTAAATCCTCATCAACCAAATTCTATTTCTGTCTTTGGTTATTTGTCAATGGTACCTTTACAATTAATAGTTAGAGATTATTGTCACCAGTGTGGAGAATCACAAGCAAAGCCACGCAATCTGTTTTCAGTGCTCTGACTGCAGCTGGAGCCCCTCGCTCTTCACTTATGCTGTACTCATTTTCAATGAGGACATGAAGCCTATGGGTCCTGCTCAATTTAAAAATAGACATTATCTTCATATATGCCCTGATATTCATGCAGAACAGGGAATAAGATGAGTCATGACTGAAGGAAGATACCCTGCCATATCTTTCAGTTTAACAAAAAAATACCCTTTGATTTCTGCCATAAATCCAGGGGACTTTTCCTCATTTCACCTCTCTGGGATCGATTTCTTTGTTCTTTTTTTTTCTCGAATTTTCAGAAGTTGGAGGGCTGACTGAAATTGGAACTGCACTGAACCAGGGTGGGTCTTTTGCAGAACACAATGCATTTGTCATTGAGACATGAACTTTCCAAGGCTACCCCTCAACAAGACTGCTTTTGAATCCAACGTGCTCACACTGAAGCTGATCTTTTTGCTAACTTATAATAAATGTGCAGGTTCACCTTGGGGTAGGGGGTAGGGGGCGTTCAAGGCTGCTACTGAGGCACCACTAAGCAGGGTTTTTCTTTGAAAAGGACCAGTTTTGTGCTGTGAGTCATTAAGCCACTTACAGTATGTCAGGGTATACACCGCTTCATATTATGTGGATCAAACTAAATTCGGCCATAGCCAACTGTTCATGTGGGTGCAGTGTGGATTTTGTGGACATTGTGGCTTCCTCACAGTAAACATGCTCTTGTAAACTTAGCAAAAAAATAAATAAAATACTGGCTTTTTGACAGCGCTGCACGTACACTGCGTGAGTCAGTGGGAGAACCAAGGCATGCACACACTGCCCACACAGGTAGATTTCAAAGTGTGGTCAAGGGGCTGCCTGAGGGTGCTGCGGTGAGATTGTGACTTCATTTTCACCTTTCTCTCTTTTAGTTCCACAGACTGAAAGAGAGAGTGTGAGATGTGGTGTTTTGATCACATATTCCACTCTATTCAGTCATTGCAAGATGTTGAGCTGAATGAATTAAAAAAATCTGAGGCCCTGCAGGCCTAAATTATAGACTTCAAATTTAGGATCCCTGTCTATTAGTCCTGGTGTGAAGATTGTGGATTGTTTGTCCCTTTTAGATACACACTATACTATACTATACTATACTATACTATACTATACTATAGGAACACACGCATACTCATAGCATTTCATAGCACGGTGAAGCAGCTAAAGACTTCTTAGTCCCAATTTCATGCTGTTACACCCACTCTCAGAGGCTTCTTGAATATGTGTTAGGCGTAAGAGAAGCAGAAATGATGATACCTCAGAGAATAGACCCCACCAGATTTTCTTCCACCATTATTTCAGATTTATCTCTCTCGTTTCCCCGTTTCTCCTCTCCCTCCTCATTTATTTCGCTTTCCACAGAAAAAAAGAAGTCTTGACAGAGACTGACTTGTATCGCTGTCGCTTTATAATAGTCGACTGATCGAAAATAGCTCCCTAATTAGTCGACCTTTCCATTATGGGTGACAATTACTTCGTGGGATTTATCTTTTTTAGGTAATTAATTGGCATAACACTCTGAATGGCCTACCCTGGATCAGATTGCAGTTTGAATTGATCTTGTTTTGCTGAGTAAAAAAGAGCACAACGGGGATTCTTCACTACACTGTCGTGATCAGAACATAAGATGAAGAGAAAGTTCAAAGACATGTTGTGGTCAGAGACTCGGAGACAAGGGGAGAGAGATATTTGCTGTAGTTGTGGATGTACACAAATAATGCACCCACCCACCCACTCAAAAGTACCCCCCCCCCCAGTCTCTCACATGCACAAACACATGGGCCTGTGCGTGCAGACACACAGAGCAGATTAGGAAAGCTGATTTATTGGTTGTAGAATGTTAGCTATAAGCCCGGCTCATGAATTGTTAATTAAGGGCGCGACAGACTCGTCACCTAAAATGTTAATGAGGTGAGATTGCGTTTGGGCTGTGAGGTCTTAGTGAAATACTGAGCAAATACAACGGATGAGCTGCATCCACAAACTAGAACCCTTTATAATAATAGTGCATGATATTTATTCGTAGATAGTTCTTTATCAGTTAGAGAGGAGCAGTAGAGACCTGTGGCTACAGGAGGGGTCTCCTGTGGCGTTCAGTGGTGCACCTTGGTGGGTGAGTAGTATTGTTGGTCATGCACTGCAGCTTGAACACCAAACAATGAGGTTCCATCGCTACTTTGATGATAATGGGACTTATATTTTAGCGACTTTAATGAGAACAAAAAAACCAACCCTGCTTTGACTTTCCACAGCGGATAAACCTCAGTAACATTAACGATGGCTGGTTTCCATGTAGGTGTGCGTGAGCCAGTTCATTATTAATTAAATACACCTGTGTTTGAAAAGTCCAAGTGCCTGCTGAGAGAGAAGTCTATTAACTGATAATAATTAATGTTGTGGCTGGTCAAGTTGGAGCTCATTTGAACTATATTTCTTATCAGGGATACTTAACATCATACAGGTGTAACAATTCAATATTTGTGATATATTGCATGACTAGAAGCTGGCGATATAAAGTTTTTTTAAATCTGAAAACTGTCATCGTATGAGGAACACACTGCCATATGCATAAAATCTAAGCAAAAATAAGTTTTCATTTTTATTGCAATCACAACTATTGGATATGTATTTGCATTCATCTCAGTCCCTATATAATCAACTACATGTCACTACTTTTTGTGAAATATGAGTCACTGTCTGCTACAAAACAAGGACAACACTCAATGCTTTAAATGAGATATTCAAATGTATTCATTTATTTCATTTAATGCAGCCAGCCCATTCATGTCAAACCACAGTTTAACCCCAACTACATAGCAGGTGTCTATTATCAGGAATTAATGGACACCCTGCCACCAATCAGAATGGAGTATTCACCCAGACAATAGCGTTTGTATAATATTAAGATTTTTACTGTAACCTATTGCTGCTTGTAACTAAATAATTTTCCCTCGATCAATAAAGTTACTATCGATCTATCTATCTATCTATCTAAAGCCTATTAGTGGAAGATAATCATTGACATATTAATGACATCACTTTAATGTTGCAGCTGGTGGGGCTTATATTTAATTACTTTATATACTACATGGTAGAATTCCAACCCCTCAGGAAACAATTAAGTATTATATTTACCATTAACACATAATGGTATCATAATCTATTTGTTGATTATATTTTGTAATATTCATCTCAATCCACTATCTTAGCCTGACTTAAGTTATCAAATAAGTGTATTAAGTTAAAAAAGTACAATAGTTGAGTAGAAAAATAAAGTAACAGTAAATAAAAGTACCTCAAATTTGTACAGATTATGAGTAAGTGTATGCTACCTAGTTAGTTTCCACCATTGCTTAGAATAACCGACTCTACGGGCTGTAAAGGACCATATATCTAACGCACCCTTTCACAATAAGGCGGGCTATCGAACCTCCAACACTCTTTAGCTTGACAGACTGCTGCTTCTGCTAAACTGTTTGTGATGCTAACGTTGCTAACGTTGCTGCAACAATGTCGCTTAGTGGAGGAATAATATCAACCCCGGAGTTCTCCTTCTCCTGCATCCCGTAACGTTCGCTTCGGACTTCGGTGTCCTCGTCCCCAAAGGACCGGGGGATCGTTGCTTCACTTCATGGAGCCAAGGTGAGTGTTTGCTGTTGATGCTAACACGTGTGTTGTGAGAGACATCTGGGCTGTCAACAGCTGAGGGCTTGTTGTTTATGTGTTGGTGTTTGCTAGTTTCTTTTGTGCCACGATATACTAGCTATGTGCAGCATTGGTATTAACTAAGTGTGAATCTCTGCTTTGGACTATATGATCTTATTTTTTTTTGGCATTTTATGCTTTTTATTCAGTGTTCAGTTGTTAAAATATTTTTACTGTTGTACTATAAATGCTCATTTTTTAAATTTGGTGTAGTGCATTTAAATCCACCTTTCGCAACTGTTTCTTGGGTCCTTTTCATTCCTTTTAAAAGCAAATGTCAGAGTCTTTTGTAACTCTACACCACGATCATATTTTCTTCACGCACTTCTCAATCAGCTTCAGCAATAACTCCACTCAAAGCAACGGGACTATGTGACTTCTTGCTGCTTCGTGTCACAATAAAATCTGAGCTGCTGAGCTCACTCAGTGGCAGCATTAGGCTTTCATTGTGCGCTGATGGGTGATTGTGTGATCTGTGTGAGTGAATGATTTGCTGCATAGCCGACGTGTCCTTGGTTGCTTATATCAGGTGGGTAGCTGTGTCTGGACTGATCCAACTCACTTGACACGATAGTATTTATTTACCACAGTAGTCGAATTTGAAGGTGCTTTGTTGGGGGAATGGCCACGTGATGGCTGCTGAAGGCCGAAGTCTGCCACACTGTACTGGTAGTATGTTCAGGTTTATGTATGCATGATAATATGTACAGGAGGAATGATAACAGCGGAAAATAGCTCTTTCAATAAACGGACATTCATGAAGTATTTTTGTTGGCCAACGCTGGAAGTTAGCTTCAAGCTAGCTCCCTCGACAAAGGGCTTTTTTGAATTGTTGCAGAAAATAAGCTTTGTGACAAACACAAGTTTATGATACTTTGTTCAGCAAGATAATCTTCACACATGAACACCACATTTATGATTTTTGAATGCATTCAGCAGAAGTAAAAGGCTAACGTTGGTCTGTAAACAAACTATACGACGGTCACATGATGGCACATAATGAGGCTGTGAAGGCGAAACCTAAATGCAGGTTTAAGGACTCATTCCTCCAGCACTCTACATCCTTTTGCCAACAAAATTAGCACTTATGTGCAGGTGTTTAAAACATGGGAAAACCTTCTTAAAGTAGGTGACGGACTCTTTTCCATTGCCAGTAGACAAGTATGCCTCTTTGTAAAGTAACAAATGTGCTGGAAGACGGGGTTAGTAAACAGTGAAAATGTTACAGTTGTTTCTTTTTTAAATATCATTTATTCAGTCTCTCTTTCAAACTCTCAAACCACAGTTGGTGACTGTTGTGGAAAGACTAACAAAAATGGTTTCGATGAGTTTTAAAACGCTCGGCCAGCGAGGTCAAATTAATATTTCTGTCAATGCAGTCTTGTAGCTTTGAGGAGCACAAGTAACGGCTGTTCTTTTTACATCAAACTCAGCAAATTATGGGTTTATTTCAAGAAAACCGTGTTTAAGAAGTTGACGTTGTCCCCGTTACTTCACCCACTGGTTTGTGGACTGCTGTTTTAAAGCCTCAAGTTTGGCAGTTTTGGCCATCATCATCTTCTTAGTTTTTGGCTGTTGTCATCTTTTTTTCTTTTTTTGGCAACCAGAGGTGACCCGAGAGGGTGGAGCTAAGTACCACAGAGTGCTAAAAATGCATTTTTTGGCAACAAAAATGTTACAAAACTCTGTGAAAAGGTTAAAGTACTTTCTTCAACATCTCAAGTAATTTAAATCAAAGACGCACTTCATTAGTCAACCTCAACTTTTCGCGTGTCATCCTTTTTTATATTTTCTTCTTTTATCCCATTTTTAAAATTTCGTTATTTTTCTATTCACTCCTTTGTCAAGCAGTCGCATGCCTCCGTTCTCACATAATTTAGTCAAGGACTACTCTGAATCAGACGTAAGTGATGTAAGCCTCTTTCAGACTTTTGTTGCTCGGAGGGAGTAAACACCTCTCCGTCTGTGCTTTCTTTGTTCGAAAAGTGTGAAGAAAGAAGTAACCCTGAGCTTTGGCTTGAATGCCTCACCGTTTGTTGGAAAAGGATACCGGTTTCCAAAAAATCTGACGTACTTTCTTAAGTTTCATTTCACCTCGAACTCGTGTGAACCTGCTTAACGTTGCTGTTAAGTGATGAAGCTAAATAATTCTGAGTGACATCCGAACAGTATTCATCGACATCTTTATGCTGCATTATGACTCAGAGTGATTCTTTCTTTTTGTGTGTTGAGTGTTTGGCGGGTGGGGCCAGGGGTCATGGGTGATGATGTCAGCATGACGTCAGAAGGGACCTGTGACTCGATGAGTTCAACCGCCACTCCCTTTTTACTGTACATATTCCCCCAGTGTCCCTTCCTCCCACATGCAGCACCCCCCCGTTGTGTGCAGTGTTTCACTCTGAGCCAAAGCGCGCAGCAGGGATTCACACAAAAGTAGTCATCTCTTTAAAAAAAATAAAGAAACTATGAGTTCTCTGTTCTTCAGCAAGACACAGAGTGAAGAGAAGAAGGGGGGGGGGGGGGGGGGGGGGGGGAGATGCAGATCACCAATGGTCTCTGATCCATATTGGTGTGAATGTAATTGATTTCCCGCTGTGAGGAATCTGTCTCTCAGAATCACAGAACAAACGCTGACTGAATAGTTGAAAGGGCAGAGGAAATCTGGGCTTTATCTCACTCTGTCTATATATCCGTTTTATCCTCGTCACATGCACAGGCACAGTATAGCAGCACACATGGCCGTCTTATGCCCATCATGGCTTCATTACGGCGGTCTCTTTGGAGAAACTTTTGTGTAAATAATTCATGTTTACAGGGACAAGTCACGGCATGGACCTATACTCCAAACGCCAGCATTTATAGCCTACTGTGAGCTGGTTAGCAGTAGGAAAACAGGAACATATATTATTAAATACTGTGTTATAATAAAAATACCATGAAGTATATGATCTTATGTACGTACACAACTGAATCTCTCTTCACAAGTAGTTTTAACCTGAGTTTAAAAGGTCCATAATCTGAATAAACCTGTTTTTCAGGTTAAGAGTTCCACATATTGACTCTTGTGGTTACTGAGCCAGAGACCCGCATGGCTCCAATGACTGGTTATTTAGGCCTTTGTGGTCTACTTTTGAACGGACCGATCCAGTGGAATCGTTTCGGCACCAATACAGACCTTGTAAAGCTGATCATGGATCTGCAATGAGTAAAAGTCGGACTGGTGGCTTTTATGTTGGCTACATTGTTTAGCCTGAATGCATTGACCCATTAGCCAAAATGAACACAATTATGAGAGTATGGCCCAGGTTGGAAAATACTTCCATTTAATGTTAATTGTTAGCGGTGATTTCAGGATACCTCACCTGTTGTTGTTGTTGTTGTTGTTGTTGTTGTTGTTGCTGCTCCTGCGGCTACTGCTACTCGAAAACCGCAGTGTCTTTCAGAGTTGTGCCTCAGCCAGGATTGTGGCTGTGAGAAACTCATCAGAGTTCAGGCGCTGCTGGCAGTAAAGGCTCATCTGTAACACTGGACTGGTGATTAGAGAGGGAGGGAAATCAATAATACATGGTAAGGGACGGCTAATGTACCACAGGGACCGACAGACAGACAGACAGCGACGTCTCCGATACCCGGCCCGCCGGCTCATATCCGCTGGTTTCGACACACTAAGCCAGACGGAGCGAGCGCACGAGGTATGAAAAGCAACAGGGGAAATAAAAGCTGGGGAAGAGAAAGGTTAGACGCATAGAGATTAAAGAGTTTGAAAGCACAGAAAAACAACATGCAGGTACTATAGAAGGAAATGCAAAAAAATAACTTGATTAAGGATTAAAATTAAAAGTCCGATTTTGATTAATAATTTCCTTTAATCCACATATCATGATCCTTTCGTGATATAAACACAAATGAATCTATTCGATTGACTACTGAGAAGAAACGCACACAGCAGCACACACACAGCAAGCTTATTACAGAGCCCTTCATCCTCGCACCAGCATGATGTTTCAAAAATCAATACGGGGCTGTGAAACAGGCCAAAATGAAATAAGTGTGCAAGCTATCCGGGAAATAAGACGGGCAGGCGGACAGCAGCATGCCACCAGTCTCTGGGGACGGATGCTCGCCAAGCGGTCTCTCATCCAGAGAGATTGGGGTTAATGCCTCCTCTGCATTAGCACACTAGCACCACGTCAGCCAGCGCTGACCTCAGCTCCAGAAATACTGGATGATCCCACACACACACACACACACACACACACACACACACACACACACACACACACACACACACACACACACACACACACACACACATACATACGAGAAGTATGATGGCCTCATTAATCAGTGATTGGAACAACTGCACGCTTCCTCTTTTGAATGCCACCCTCCCACGCACACACAGTACGCTCCCTCTTCATTACACCCCCACCTCTCCGTCTTCATTCCCAAGACCCGCTCATCATTACAAACACACACAAACACGGGTTTACGGATTGAGACGGAAAGATGTTTGTCCGCACGAAAGCGGTCCGATGTCCTCCTGACACAGCTTCAGCTTAAAGCCTCGTTACTGAATGGACTCTCCACAGGTCGCTCGTTACTGCTCGACTCGCTCTTCGCAGCTCAAACCGCCGCAGCGTTGGAGACCAGGCTCTGTTAGCGCTCCCGTGTAACATCACAGACCGTGACCTCCCACTCCATCATGACGGAAACGCGGCAAAGCAGTGATTCAACAAGAAAATATACAAGCTTCGTATTTGTATACACTAACTTGATGGTTGCCAAAACTGAAAATCTGGTTGCCTATTTGGGTTAACTTATATTTTGTGTAGTTATACATCCACTTGATAGTGAAAATGTGACAAAAAGAATGACGGCTTTATTACAACAACCAAACATATTTCTTTGTAGTTTGTGTTTTATCTTTCCAGAATTTGAATCATTGGTGTCATCAGCTAACGTGTCCACCTCAATTCCTGGAATATAAATGTGTCTATGTCAAATACATAGACACATTTGTCTGTTTGCTTTCCCTATTTATTATTATATGTTAAAAAGTGGTTGCCACCTATGGCCAATCATTAGTCAGAGGATACAGACATTGGCGTTCTTGAGCAGGATGGGAATAGGAAGCTGTGTATGTTGAGGCTATAGCAATGTGTTACCACAGAGGTGAAATCGCTGCAGTGTATTGACTCTTAACCTCGACTCAGATGCAGCTGAATGTGAAGCTCAAGAGACACGAGCGGCTGGTTTCCGTGTTCTCGGGTTCATTGAGAAAGAGTGTGTCAAACTTACAGCGTTTTGTGTTTTTGGTTTGTGTAACCCCGTTTCAGAACACTCAATGAACCAAATGTCTACACTTTAGAAATATCCTGCACCTTTGCTTGGTATTGGTTCATGTTTTAACCTCTTAACCCTCAGTTTGTAAAAATCCTCCTGCTCCATACTCGTATGACGATAAAACGATATACAGTATATTCTGTATCTTCTTGTTCCAGCTGTTTATTAAAGGTACTATATATTCACAATATATCAAATAAATATATACAAAAGAATATACAAAAGAAATTCATCCGTTGATTTTCAGTTAATATATTGATCAGAATCAAGATGACGTCTTCAAAGTGCTTCTTTTGTTCAGCCAGCCAACACTCTCCAAAGATGTTTAATATCCAAAATGGTATGATCTATTATGAAAATAGTTGAAATTGAAATATAGCAGATGTCTTGTATATCACTTCATAAACACTTTCTCTTATGGATGCCCATTAGAATTTAGAATAATGTTCTGTTGGTTTTTTACAAATGATAGGTTTCTCAACATGAGTGTATAATTTGAGATAAATCATCTGTGTCTAGCCAATATGTTGGTCAATGTTGGCTTACTGCAGATACTGCTGTATGTGGCAGCTGATCAGTAACAGTATACAAATTACATACATGCCAATGATGTGTTCAGAAACAATGTCTCCATTATGTACTTTTGGTTACACTTCTCACCATCAATGGTCGGCATATTGGCTGTGTAGTGGAACGGCACGGACCGTCAAACTTCAACGTAAAAAAAGCGAAGATGACGCTGTACTTTCCACCTTGTATGAAACAGGGGAAAACACACAAGCAAGTAAAAGTAAAAGCACATTAATTTGTATTCTGTTTTAATAGAATTGTCAGTTGATTAAACAAGATGTCAGATACTTTGATAAGAGACAATCACGGCCAAATGTTGGTGGTAATTCTCAGTCCAGTTACGATTTGCCATTTAATAGAAGAAGAAGAAGCGTCACTTGTTGCAAATGTCACAACAGCTGGGATCGATTTGAGACAACACTACCTCGTCGAAATTCATGCACTACGCAAGTAAATAGTGTACACATAGTGTACACAGTGTACTACATGGAAGTGTACTAACGAAAGTATCCGAATTTAGACATTGCATTTCATTGAGCAAACCAACTTTTATGTTGTGAAGTGTCATGCTTAGTACAATTCTTTTAAAATATGAATTTAATCCTTTTCAGAAATGTTTTATGTTCTGCTGGTTGTTGATATTTAATAATTTGACTTTCAAATATCTAGCAAGTATGGTTTAAATGATTCATTGATTCACTTTCCGCATTGTTTACTGTAAATCCCCCATTTATTAGTCAACTAATCATTTTACACTTTGCCAAAGAACAAAGGTATTTCTCAGTTTACAATGTGTAATTTCGGTTTTCCTTAATTTATTAGAGGCAACTTGTAAAGAAGCCAGCTTGAGAAGCCCGAGCCTAACTCTCTGACTTAAAGCGTTACGGCCGGTGAGTACCAGTGGAGGAAGCGTGTAAGGTTGTCACAAACGTGTTGATTGGCACCTCGTCAAGCGCTCGTTCAGCCTCCCATCGCCGTGCAGCTCCTCCTCCGCTGGGTTCTGTGATTCATCATCTCCTCGGTGAAGGAGGTTAAACTGTAAAGGGACGCTTGTTTGTGTCGGAGAGGCCCCCCCCCTCCCCCACGAACACCCCGTGATGACGATTTTATTTGACACCATAGCGAACATCCCTGTAATGAAACGCAGTCAGAAAGCCATCTCCTGAAATAGAAAAGGATTTCAATTTGAGGACACCTATATTAATATGCAAAATATGTCAAAAAAGCCTCTGTCGGATCTGGATGCATTGGGAGCCAGTGGAAGCCATGGGATGATGCATTGGATTGCTTTGATTTGCATCTGCATGAATATAATTATGTTAATAATTATGGACTGATAAAAGACCTTTTGAAATGGAGGAAAAATATTAATCTTCAATTCCATTTTATTGAAGATGTACCAAATTGATTTCTCTTGCAGGATGTTTTCTATTATATATTTTACTATAAACTACACCAAATAAACAAGTTGTATCCTGGCTTGTTGATCTCTTTGAATTGGAAATATTTGACTTTTAAAGTAACAATCTCAAGGATTTTCATTTAAATAAATGTTTGTTAACTAAGTCACTGTCCATTGATTGAGTCTGTGGCCCACTGATGTTGCATTACATATTATAAGTGTCTGTGGTGACGTTCCCGGGAAAAAACACAAGCGGCGCTCTCTGGGAAGTGAAATCCGAAAAACAGACCTGCAGTTGCGGCTTATGGTTACAGGTGTCGCCAAAGAAAACAAAACCAAGATCTTCGAAAATGTTACTGTAAGGGCAGCAACTATATATTATTTTCATTATTGATTTAATCTGCAGATTGTTTTCTAAAGCTCCCAGTAGTTCCAACGTACATTTGGTTAATTCTCAAACATTTAATGTTTCGGTGATGGTTCAGCTCTTCTGGGAGAATATTTCTGGAAACACCATTGCTCAACTCTCCCTCTGTTGCTCTAATAATATATCATTATTTCACCTGATCTTGTCTTTCCTCCTTCTTGGCTCACCATCATATAATATAAAGACCTTCACCTCTCCAGTCAGGAGGATTCAGTAAAAACTGAACTAAGAAGAGCTGAAACTGTCCTGCTGCTGTTCAGACAAAGTAAACAATTGGAAGACTTGATGACAGAGACTGCAGTGTGGATGGGAGCAACCTGTAAGCCTATTCTCACATGTCCTGCACAAAGGTGATCGGATTGATCAAACAGGTTTTTTGTACTAGTTCCATTAAGATAAAGACTGAATATCACCATGTATTTGTCCTGTTGTGAAGCAAACAATCAAACACAGAGTAGACTGAGTAAAAGTAAGAAACAAACATGCAACAGTAATTTGCGTTTAATTTGCATCCATGGGTGGAACCAATTGAAAACATTACATGCTCTGCTGTCATCGGAAGGTCTCATTTTTTTCCCCCCCCGAGCCTCGGATGAAATCCACCTTATTGCTGCCTCCCGCCTCCCCCACACCCAACGTAATGAGAGAATATTTCCCCAGAGTCTGAAAGCAGATCCAAGCTGTACTTTTAGAAACTTTATTAAACCAACCTAACCAATTATTTCTGTGTTTGCCCTCCCTCTGACGAGTGACGATCCATTCAATAAGGCTGGTAAATGTTAATGTATTTTCTGATCACCGATGTCCTTTTGGCCAACAGTGCTGCCAATAATAGTTTCACAGCTTCCAGCAGGGTTGGTTTTAGCTGTATGGGCCCTGGCAGTGTGAAAGGTATTGGAGCAACAATGAGTGCAACACCTCTGACTCAGAGGGATAGCATTTTAATACAAAAGTCTGGCAAGACTTCAGCTGAGACAAACTCTTTTATTGAATTGCCCAGTTAGCCTGTGATCAAACACTTTGGTGGGAGATTGCGTCCCTCGGCTGACATTTATCTATTTATCTTTTCAGAGAAAAATAGTGGAAGAAAAATCAATCAGGCTTTAGAAATGAGACAAGGTTGACTGCAGCCTTATAGATGTCTTGTTCAACGTTCGGCCTGAAGGGATGCCAAACATTCCCTCACAAGACGATGAGCTGCTGTGCAACGCTTCAGAGTAGAGGTATAGGACACAGGAGGTACAGACGACCGGTAGCAATTTTGTTGCCGATTCCGATTTTTTGCTGATTGCGATTTTCTTTCTAAGAACTATGATTGACAGCATGTACCCAGAGATTTATTACAGGGCAACTGGCCTACTGAATACGCACAGCAGTGTTTTGCCCGCTGGCCCTTCCTGCAAGTTCGTTGCTCGGCCCATAGATATTACATTGTGATGTTCCGAATCTTCATGGGATGCAACCTAGACTAGCTCTGGTCTGTTTAACACAGTACACAAATGACACAATCACACTTTAGACGACTTCTCCAGAACTAAAAACTGTTGAAAATAGGATGATTGTTGAATTTATTAAATTCAAACAGTCCTCAATTATTTGTCTCAAACATAGCATAACCATCTAATATGGTAGCTGTTTAAATTAGCGTGCTTGTGACATCTCACATGTGGCTCTGCTGCCTCGGGGTGATTGGTTGCCCCGTCGCTCAGAGGTCCTGGCGGCCGATCGACCCGGTCACGGCTGTTTTCTGTCCTGGCCCCACAGTGGTGGAATGAACTTCCCACTGACGTCAGGACAGCGGAGTCGCTGCCCATCTTTCGGCGCTGGCTGAAAACCCACCTCTTCAGGAAGTGCTTGTCACGAAGGGAGCTCTTGAGGAGGACTCGGACGCAGAGTAGAGGTTCAGCTGACAATCTTTTATTTCCAACAAAAAAACACAGGGAAATCCCTAGAAACAAAAAACTCCTCCGAAGAGGGAAGAACGGGGAAATGCTCTGGCTAAACTAATAGAGCTGGGCAATATTAAATACGGGAAGCCAACAAAAACCTCTCTTAGCGAGGAAAGAAGAAAATAACAAAGTAGAACTAAAAATGCTCTGATTTAACTCAAAAGAGCTGCAAAGTCAAACGGCAAAAGCCAAACCAAAAATCTCTTCTCGAGGAAGGTAGTAAACTACAAGTAAAAATGCTCTGATTTAACTCGAAGAGCTGAATAGTCGAAAAGGCAAAAGGCAAAACCAAAATCTCTCTTACCGAGGAAACAAGAAAATAATCAGTCACTAACAAAAAGGCTGTGAAGCAAAAAACGGCACAAGGCCAACCAAGGACTCTATAACAAGGTTCGGAACAGACAAAACTATGACTTGGACTTGATACTCGCATAAGGCGGGTGTGCAAGACAAAAGGACATGACACACTGGCACAGGACAAGGGGAGACGCAGACTATAAGTACACATGAGGGAAGTGGGGAACAGGTGGACACAATCAGGAATCAGGGAAGACAATCAGACTGGTGACACATGGGGAAGGGCAAGGAACCTGAAACGAGAGGAGAGTTAATTTCCAAAATAAAACAGGAAGTCACAAAACAAACGTGGAGACAGGACAAAAACCCAGCTTGACATACAGGTGTGACAGTGCTACCCTGAGCCTTCCACTTAGCACTTATTGTATTCATACTAGCATACATACTTTTTTGCACCAACTGTTTTTCTTGTTTCTGCACTGTACTTTGGCTCTGAGTTATGCTCTGCTTCATGCTCTTAGATGCTTGTTTGGAAAAGGAAATGTATTTATGACTTCTGGTGATTAGTAGCTCTTTTGATTACCAATGTTGAATGCACTTATTGTAAATCACTTTGGATAAAAGCGTCTGCTAAATGACTGTAATGTAATGTAATGTAATGCTTACAACTGAACATTTAGCCCACTTTATAGAAAATACAGAACTATATCTTGTGGCGGAGCACCGCGGCGCTTAGTGTGTGTGTTTGAGAGACTATTGCAGGCAATGTGTTGCAGTGATCAGAGTACTTGCGCTGCTTTGTCCCTTATTGACCCGTCTGAACCTGTGATGTTTTCTAGTCAGTATGCTACCCAGAACCCAACCTGACCTGCGCATCGCTATTCAACACCATTCCACGCTGTGACCTTACTGTCTGTGCCGCTGTCTGCGCAACGTAAAACCGCCATACGTGTGTAAATTTGACCAGCAAGAAATTGGATGTGTGAGACAGATCGGTTGGTCACCGATCACGGCCTTTTTTTTCACGCTGACAACCGGCCATTTTGGACCAGTGGTCTATCGATTGGTGCAGCTCTAACAGGAAGACTGTGGAGATCTAATCATCGTCAGCTGCCACGACTCGTGTGAGAAGCAGCTGTTAGTAATACTGCAACACAAGATATGTTTGTTTGTTGGTGTTGGTGCTTTGATTTATTACGTGGTGGCATCAGTCAAGCATTTCATCACTTCCAGGTACCTTGGTGTGTATTTCAGAGCAGATCTATCACTCTGTTGCACGTGTCACTGGTTTCTTCTGATTACCGGTAGGAAGAAAGTGGACAATGGACACATGATAATTGGATGTTTCTGGAATTCAGAGCGGTATTGCAGCTGAACCCTTTTGAAGTGATATGTCAAAGCACTCACTTCTCATGCGAAAGGTAGCTTTCCTTTTTACTGGGCAATGGTCGTGATTCACGCTTGTACAAAGGCTCATCAGAGTTAGTTACTACATGGCGAGTGGGAGTGGGATGGAAGGATTCATCTGAAGTTCCTTCACTTATTTAAAAGTTAGTTTTTATGTATTTAAATGGGCAGTGTATCCTCTTGAGCTCCAATCCCTGTAAGTAATACTACCCTTTGAAAATGGTTTTTTCATTAAAATTGCTCACTCACAAGCAGCAGTGACGCTCTCCAGGGTAAACCCACGTTTAATGTTGCTGTAAATGGGTCGTCACGTCGTGATGATCCAGCTCCTGAACTCTGATTCTCTGCTTGTCTTTGGTAGGAAGGGATAAACAAGACAAGCAGTGACGTGTCGCTTTCTTATCAATGTGTTCCAGCTCAGTATCTCCAGGAATGTGCCATGGCTGACGTGCATGTTTGCCTTTTTATTTGCCACCATAATCACCATCTTTCTCTAACAAAGTGTTTAAGTTTACTAAGCCTAACCAAAATTGTACCATATTTAATTTAGTCATAATCATGATTTCATCTTTCTCTTACCTTAACCATACCATAGCTGCCACACACAGATACTGTAAAAAGTGATCATTTTAAAAACGTTGGACATATAAAACATTGGTTTTGCAGAATCTATTGATTGTTTACTGGCAATAGGGTTCACAAATTCAGTTTTTCTCACCTGCAAAGATTCTTAAATAATTGGAGAATGTGAGTTGCTATGTTTGTCAGCTAATTAAGTAACAACCTCCTAGTTACATGACGTCTGACTGTGAGTAAGTTTCTGTTTTTAGCAACAAGTTAGCCAAGACAACTCTCTACATAGATGAACTCAAATTGGAGATGTTGCAATTTGATGGAAAGTGTCTTAAAGCCTTATGCAGCCAGAGGTCCTATTTTGCCATTTTTATTGTCTAAATGTTATTCTGCAACTAACTTTTCAAAATCACTTGTTTCACTGGTCCTTTAAAGCTTGCATGTATTATAAGAAATCATTGATACCTACATTAGCTCAAAGCCAATAAGAATAGTTTGACATCTTACGCAAGTTCTTGAGGAATAAGTTGGGCATAAGAACTTGAATTTTTTTTTTGATTTTTGAGAATACTTTCTGTCTCAAAAAGTTCCTTAACATCTGTAATGTATGAAGTCATACAAACACAACATCAACAATAATGTAAACTAAATAAGGTAACTACCCTTATATGTTTTAGTTGTTGTTCTGAGCAGGAACTGGATGGCAGTTTCCCACAGTGTTGTTTGTTTGAACACAACTTTACCTTCTTGTTCCACACACACAGAGACACCGCACATAAACTGTAAAGCAAATCTTATTCAGTTGTAAATCCACATCCATCAAACTGTCTCTGGGGATGGTGAAGAGTCTACCTCCAGTGGATCCACAACACTTAAACCACCTCAATAAAACACAGTAACATTTTAAAACTCCGCACTGAGGTTGCTGTTCCCTGGCATTACAGAATGGACTTTTATAGGCTTTGGCTGTTAATGAAGTTTACCGTTTTTTGTTAATGTCTGTTTGCTATGAATATCATTTATGTATCGTTAGGTGTTAAAAAATGAATTCTGAAGTCCAAAACAATAATGACCAAATCAACTGTTGGAAGTGGCTTGACAGTAAGGATTAGGTTTGGTTGTGCCTCACAACCAAACCTAAATCTTTTCATGCTCACAGTGGTCTATAAAAGTCACTTAGATGAGAACAGAAACTTAATGGACCAATAACAAGATTTAGTTTCATTGAATTATAAAACGGTAGACAAAAACACATCTCTGGGATAAATTAGACATCATAATATAAATGAATATATGTTCTGCTTCACTGGAGTCTTCCTTAAGCTGCTAGCTTGACAGTTGTTAGTGCTAACAATAGCCATGTCTGTTGTTTACGTTCATCACGACCATTTCTGGGGGAGTGGCTTAGGAGGGAGGCCTGATGGGACGTGCTGTCAGTGTTGCCGAGTTGGCGACTTTCTCTCTGGATTTAGCATTGTTTCGGACCTACTGTTGCTAGCTGCTTTCATTGGAAAAGAGTTGGCAACACTGAAAAATCTACCGTTCTTCTGCTTGTGAGTGTTACCTACCCAAGCTTTAAGGCCTTAATGTGTGCATGATGAAATGCATTGTGAATTTTAAGGGACATTAAATGGCTTTTGTGCTGAAAGTCTTGCTTAAGAGTGCCACTGTTCATCCATTTGAAATGTAAATGGGATGGATCCTTTTTTCTCAAGGTAATGGAATGAAAAAAACTATGCAGAATTCAATATTTGATTAATTTGAATGACTGAAAGTAATCATGGAATAACCTTATGGGATGTGGTGTACTGGATGCCGTGATAGCCTGTCAAGGCTCCAGAGATCTGACGAGGAGACGCACCCGCCCATACTTATTTTCTCATTAACAACTGTTGCATCAACAAACTCAATTCGCACCTTCTCTGAACTCCCCCAGCACAACCTGCTGTTACCAAGGTAACTGTGGGAGCCAACCAAACGAGTCTGAACCAAACAATGCGCCGCACAATGTCCTTGAAGTCGATCACATGACATGTCTTAGAGTTTAATGCTCGTAGTGACAAAAGCTGGAAAGTTATGGAGTGAATTTTCCTTTTCAACAAAAAGGTGGATGTCACTTGTATAAGATCAGCTGTAGGAAGGCTGTACAGCTGATGTGATGTTGGGGGCTGGGAACATGAGTGATGCTTCCCCCCCGAGGGAAATGAGGGGCTGAAATGTATGGAGATAATTATTTCCTCCAATCTTCCGGCCGGCCCTCTGCTGTGGTCCTCTGCGTCCCGTCTATGACTGACCTCTGATCCCCAGAGACTTGTGTGTGTGTGTGTGTGTGTGTGTGTGTGTGAGGATGTGTCTACATAATCCTGCTCAGTAATTAATCGTTACTGATTAACAAGATGTAAAAAGCAAAATGGGGAATTACATTCACATGCAGATGATGCTGTTACTGAAAATAATACAATGTTAATGAAAAAGTTACTAAATATATAAATTCACTACTAAAATGTACATTCACACATTTAATTTATTTTTTTTGCATTTCATTCATGAGGGAGGTTTTTAGTGCAATGTGGATTAGACCTAGTTTTATTTCTAAAGAAGCATTAAAGACAAACAAATTGTGATATTACATGTTTTTTTTGTGTTCTACAAATCGAATAAGAAATATCAAGTGTCAAATTTCATGATTTCATTAAAGCATCCCTTCAATAGTCTTCACTATGTTTGGGTTTTCAGCATGAGTAATCACCATCCACTAAATGGCAGTTGCCCACAGACTGGTTAAATTCACAGCAGACGTCAAAACCAGCTCACTAATGCCGTCTTAACAAGTTGTGAAGTCTTGAGGGGCGACCGCCGTGAGGGTGAGGGATGATGATGGGCTTCTTGTGACATGGCGGCACTGTGAATATTTCCAGCGGTGCAGGGCTGAAGGGTCCTCCATCTTTCTGTGGAGACAGAGAGACAAATAGGCTGGCACTCTCCTGTGAGTGGCTGTCATACATCTATCTCATCATTATTGAGACGCTGAGAGCGGCGCCCCGTCAGCCTCGTGTCACACGACGAGCATTTCCATTCAACCGCAGTCCGCAGGATCAGATTCAATGACAGTAGACGAGAGCCTCTTGGCTTTCTATGTGGTGTTTTCCTATTGAGGTTTTGTCTCCCATAGGGTTGGACTTTAGAAAGCAGGACTTGATTAACTATTGAAGGACGTTTTATAGGAAATGTCACAATTTTTGCTGCTTTGCAACGTTTATAGTGCTGAAATCAAGAGCCAATTAGTCAACAAAAAATATCCCACACTAATGTTGACAATTTATTAATTGTTTAAATTATTTATTAAGCACAACAGCAAAACATTCCCTTCCAGCCAGATATCTTTGGATGGTTGGTCGGACAAAAAACAATACAAAACTTGGGCTCTGAGCATTTTTCATTATTTTTACATGTGTTTTAGACTAAAGGTTTAACAGATTAATCCATTGATTAACGTTCATCCATTCAGTTCATCCAGTTTTCCATGTCACATGGAAAACTGCAATGGGCATTTTTCACTATTGTTATGATATAATATTAATTAACAATGACAATAACTGTTAGTTTCAGCTTTTACATCACTGTCAATTTAATGTTCTCATTTAAACTTTTTGTTTTAGATTTTTGGCTGTACAAAATGAGCAATTTGAAGTCATCAACTTGGAGTTTGGGAACTTGTGAGGGACTTTTTTGACATTATTCACCACACAATTCATTTATTAGTTGGTGAGTCCAAGCTCTACTTTTTTCCCCTCTATCCTTTTTGGTAATTGTTGTTCAGAGTGTGTATAAAAGAAAACCTCAGGACTTCTGTGATACTCCCCCAAAACCCTGAACCTGGAGGAAATGGCAGGCCGGACACGGCTAAGAATAGAGCGAGGCTGTTTGGGTCGATTGAAGCAATGGAACCATCAATGGGCTTATCCTGCCCTCCTGTTCTGGTGTGTTTCTGGTCGGCTGCTCAGCGTAATCACCAGGTGCAAAGAAATCTCATTTTCTTGGGTCTTGATCTCGGGGTACCGGACTGAATAGCAACTACGTTCGGCCTGTGTATTAAAACTTTGACCCCGGCATTAATTGGACATGACTTGGTGGGCGCCTGCACTGGGAGAGGCGGAGGGATTTTTCCCCATCGACAGCTGGAGGGCGGAGGGATGAGGGTCAAAAGAGACCGCATCCTGTCTCTCACACTTAGGCTACCTGACCTGAGTATGAGCCTCCTGTACTGGAGCATTAATACTGATATAAGTATAATATATTGCTATGGATGAAATGCCTATTCATTCTTCAATAAGACTGACTCGACTGTGAAAGGCCAATAGAAATCATTAAGACAAAGAAGGCAATAACAATGCTTAGCTATTAAGCAGGGGCCTTTTGGAGGGAAGTGCCAAATACTAAAAATACTGGACAGTGGGCTCCACGTGGATGTGTGAGTGTGTTGATGTGTGTAAGCTTTTATGTATTTTATATGTGTGTGTGTGTGTGTGTGTGTGTGTGTGTGTGTGTGTGTGTGTCTACAGCAAAGCCTGAGAAGCAGACATGGTCGCCCCTTGAGATTAGAGTGCAATAAAGGAGGATGAACGTATCCGGAAAGCTCCAGAACGCGCTCCAGACACCGCCTTACTGGAAATCAATCCGCTCGGTCAGGCCTCCTGCGTACTGGGTTTAAGTGGGAGTGATGGCGGGAGAGAGTGAGCCAAGTGAAGAAGCTGAGAGGTGGGGGCCACGAAGGGGGGAGGGGGTGTCGAAAATGCCGAGTGAGAGGGCTGATTGAAAGCATTATGGTCAGCTTGATTAGCGGGCTGCCTCTCAGCGCTCGGGTCTGAGTCGAGGTTGATGTGAGCCGAAAAAGGGACAAGGGGGGCCCGGAGGCTGCAGCTTTGGTTTTCTTTGTTTTTGAACAGTCGTCGGTTGATGCTGAGATTCACTGAGCTGGCAGGCTCAAAACGCCAATATCTCTGCTAGTTTAATAGCGCACTCACACAGAGGTGAGTTCGCTTTCTCGACTAGAGCCAAACAAAAGCGAGAAAGAAAAAAACAAACATTTTATCTTCCACTTTTATTTAATCTTCCTGTGAAACTTTCTTCCACTCTCCGAGTGAAGTGCCTGTTGTGGTGGGGTTAAGAGAGCCAAGGGTCAACAACTGTATTCCGCTGAGGTTTCACCTGGCAATAAGAAAGGTTGACCGGAGTGTAATCTGCTCTCGCTTCATATTGGAAGAAAATGATAATTGTTCTTTGTTGTGAAGAAGTGTCAGAAGTGTCAAATGTGCATATAACACATTGATTGTGTCTACGCCGTCACTGTGAAGAAACACAGAGGAGCTGTGGGGGCTCGTCTAAAAGGAGAAGTCTGCTGTGGAGGTGTCAAACACACACACACATACTGTACAGACACACACATTAGAGTGTACAGTGTTCTCATTCTTCAGCCTTTATTGATGCGCTTTAGTCACAGAGAGGAAACAAATGACAGATTTGTCTCGGTGACATTGGTGTTCAGACATATTGACTACTTGAAGCATTTCACGCTGCATACCGACAAACATTGTACGAGCACAACCGCAAAGGACAGCAGATACAATGGGGCTTATTTATTTCTCTCTCTAAATGTAAACAAAATGCCCAAAAAATACCCAAACCAACATGTCTGTCTCTCAGTGCTGTCTGAACTCACTACCCTGTCTGTGGCAGCATTAAGCCCATTGTGCCTTGCTGAACATCGGCTTAAAATGGAAATATCACCAGCTGTATCCTTTAATCTTTTGTCAAACTTTGTCTGTGTAAAATAGCTGATTTCAAGTTCCCAAAACCCAATGTGATTTCTCGAAATGTCTTGTTTTTCCCAGACCAACAAGCCAAAACCTAAATATATTAAAATAACAATAGTATCAGAGAAAAGCAACAAATTCTCACATTTAAGAAACTGAAACCATGAGACAGTGAATGGTATTTTTGCTTGATAAATAACGATTAGTTGATACATTTTATGCCCATTAATGAAGCAACTAATTGTGTCAGCGTATGTATGTATATATGTATGTATGTATATATATATATATATATATATATATATATATATATATATATATATATATATATATATATATGTGTTAGTTGATTCATATTGGTTTTCATATTGGTTTCTCAACAACAAAGCCACTCCCTTTGTGTGGACTCTGAGCTTCAGCCAAACATAAAGGATTGCGATATTTGTTGTTGTTTGATTAAATTCCACGAGAGTGCTTCCCTCCGATTGTATGTTCCCTAATGGATGATGAAATGTCAGTCTTGGCATTATGACCAATCACAGTAATCGGATCAATTGCCGCACAAGAACATTTCCACCTATGATGACAACTCGCCATGGCATTTCTGAAGTGTATTGCCATTTCAGGGACCTCCAGAGTATACACCGATATTACGAGCTAATATTGTGAGTGTCAAGTATGTCATTGTTTTGTGCAAGTCTGTTAATCTATATGAGGTGGAAATATTGATACTTATAAATAAACTACTAGAAGAAAATCAAGAAGGTTTTGAAAGAAATAGTGAGGAGGAGAAGAAGCAAGTGAGTTGGTACGTGCGTGTTAGAAATAAAGTGATCAAAGATCCTCACATGCACCATACTGGGGTTTATTCAGAGGCCAAGCTGCTGCTTGTTATTTGTTCAGGGCCACTAAGAGCTCCTGGAAAAAGAAATGATCCATGTCTCCATCTGAATAGGGGACCACATGTTGTCACGTCAATACTTTGCTATTGAAATCGCGGACAAAGACTTCCCCGTAAGGCAAGAAAGCTTGACCTTCAACGAATCACAACTCTTTCAGCGTGATGTTAAGAGCTCCGTCTGTCTGCTCTCATGTCTGTCCTCCTGAATGCACAGGAAATATGTATTTGAGATACAACCACAGCCTTGGCTGTAGATTTACATCCGGATAACAAAAAGTATTTTTTTCTGGTGATACAAATTTCACTTAGATATTTCCACTGCCACCTGATGCACATATTCTACATCCTTACAACACTACTCAACAGCTTCTGCATCGTATAAAGACAGTGTTGTATAATTTACTAGCATAGATTTGTACTGAGCAGCAAGAGGGCAGTAGATGAGCACTTGCTCCGTCCTCCAGGAAGCAAAGATTAAAGCGCACACTCTTTAACAGTGAAATGATTCCAACATTTATTTTCAGGTCGCTCACTCCTCCGCTCTGATCGCCTCTCTGCACACAGCTGCTTTAATCACACATTCTGTTAATCTCTCTGTGGCCAGTTGGCCTGTATTGTATGTGGAGCTTCTTATTTCAGCCTGCTCGGGCGATGAGATGATCTGCTCGAGGCGAGAGCTTGGGGAAAGGCCCGGGGCAGGGCCGAGACATCAAACACCAAAGAAACACTGAAGGAGAGAGAGAAGCCTGTCATCAATCATAACTCCCCCACAATGCACTACTGGAATCCAGCCTACCAGAGGTGTTGTCTTGACTACTGATTTCCATTGCATGAAGAAGCCATGATCAGTGTTCAGATGATGAAATTATGATGATTAAATTTCATCTTTTCTCACAAAAATGTCCAGCAAGTTGTTTGTTAGCAGCAGCAGTGCCCTCAAACAGATCAAATGTATAGCAGCACCGACACGGACCGAATGAAAACAACAGCCTGGATGATTTAAAGAAAAACATTTAAAGAAGACCTGAGAACAGGACAAATAAGAGTGTGCGATTGGGGTTTTGTGTCTTGATGAGGTTGGCCAAGGATAAACCACCATGTTCTGATGCCCTGCCATGGCCTCTTGACAGTCCACCCCCGTGTAGATCGGTAGCCACAAATGAGCTCATTAAAAACGGGACTGTTGCTGCCGCAAGGCTAAAAGTCAAGATGGCCAAACTCTGACAGGTGTCAGATGCATCCTGAACGAGGGCAATGAACTACCTTTCACCTTCTAGTGCAACAAGGCACTATGTATGTATATATAGTTTTTACAGAGGGGTATGTTAGGGGAAAGGAAAGATTAAAGAGTTCCTTTATTGGTGAAATATTGGCATTACTCTTAAAATGTAGTGGTGTAAAATTTCACTTTGTGACGCTCGTGCATGTCTCTTTGCCGAAAGATCTTTTATGTATGATGATATTCCCCAAGAAATGAACGATAACGGAAGCCAGATAATAAATACACTTAACAATAGACCCTTTGTTTTCGCTCTGCATACTGTAAAATTGATTGTGCTGTATCAAACAATATAATTATGAAAATAACGTTGGTTGTCACAACAGATGGAGAACCCCCCCCCCCAAAAAAAAAAAATTGTGTACACAATTCATAATTCATGCTCTGGAATGAGTAATTCACGCTCTTGATTGAACATAATGACATCACTTTCATACCATTACTCTTTTTTTACCAGAGTAATGGTAATACCATTACCATTTTGCAAGCATGCTTCATACTCTCTCGATGCATCGCTTTGGTTTATTACGGTTATATTTTGATCTTGGACTGAGAGATGTGGATATTCTTGTCTTGTTATCTTTGAGATCCATTAAAACATATTTTACACGATAGCTATTTCTCCGTTAAAAAAAACTTTTGATATCGCAGATGTCATCCAGTTCATAAAATCCCAGCTTCAGGGTTCTGGAGCGCTTCATAAATGTGGCCTACACCTTGTCGTCTTCTTTAAACCTTCGGCTGACTGACTGTGCTGTGCCAAAGGCGTTTGCTGCACTCTACAAGAGGGGAGGAAGTAAGACATAAAATATGATATTTAGTCAAGAGCACATTTTTTTTTTTTTTTCTTTCTCAGTGACACCTCCCTGGCGCTGCACTCTTCACTTATATGTGTAAAGGTGGATTTCCACCTTGTGACACTGAAACAAGAGTCAACCTTTATCTGAAGAGATACATTGCACAGGAGATCATGAAAGATAATGAGACCTATAAGCGCGAGTGGAAAGTATGATTATGTGTTTGCGAGCAAGTGCATCCAGTTCAAGTATGTTACTCCTCAGTTTCTTGCATGATGTTGTTATTGCTTGAAGACCCACTATAGGATACATATACTTAGAGGAAGATGTTAACCCATATGCCACAGAGGTATAGTGAGTTCTCCCTCATCAATAAGATGATCTGCATTACAATATCTCACTTCTCTGTGTGTGCCTGTTACATTTTTACCTTCAGGTATTCAGCGTTGGCCCTTAAGGACGTTTAGCATTTTAGTGGTTTAGCACCACAAACAAATACTGGGAGGGTGCAAAAAAGACCCAACCAACACTATTAACATCCCAACATTTAAGATAAAAGTGCACACAAGCCTGGCATTTCAGTGTTATTCTTCACTTTAAAGTTACCGCTTCCTGATTGACATTATTAATGAGCAGTAATTTTTCATCTGTTTGCTGAACATCGTCAACGAGCCATTAGAAAAGTCCATACACGGCATGTCTTTATTTATTTATTTACCTTTTACCTGTTTCAATGCCTGTCTGCTTCCTAGAACACAACAACCACAAAGGAACTCTCGAGTCTAATTAGAGCCTTGTGCTAACAAGGGCTTCCCTGTGAGATACCAAGAGACGTTTTGGCAAACATGGCATGACATTTAAATACATTTATCCACCTATATATTTATTTATCCATCTATTTTTTTTCTTCTCTGAGGACACCATGGCAAAGTTTTCTACGTGTGAAATAACAAACCTCTAAAATATAGAGATCTCACTTCCAGTAAATCACCAGCCAGTGCGAGCGGAAGGTTACAAAGTGTATCCAATTAAAAGTAGGGGAATGATCATGATGTGGCTGAATGGAAAGTTAACACTCACCGCTGCTTATAATAAATACAGACCTCATCTTTGGGTATGCCAGCTCAGTATGACAAAAATAATAACGCTTAGTTTTGCCTCGTGTCCTGATGTTGTATTAATTTTGTAATTGATTGTTAAAAACTTAGGGTTTGAGAGTTGGAAGTCAGTTGCTGGTTATTAACTTATCACAAAAATAGCATGTCTGAGACTGTGGGGAGGAACAATTCTTGAGAAATGATGAGAACTTTTCTTCTTCTAACTCTGTGTGTGTGTGTGTGTGTGTGTGTGTGTGTGTGTGTGTGTGTGTGTGTGTGTGTACGTGTACTCTTTTGCTCCCCTGCTGACAGTGTGTGGGTGATGGATGGCAGTTGTGTGTACCGCCTGTTATGTCACACGGACACACACACACACACACACACACAAACATTTGGCTATCAGTTTGAATAGCTAGCTTTATTACACATAAGCAGGATGACAATGCTCTCTAATGGAGCACGCTAACGCTGTGTCACACTCTCTCCTTCTTCATATTCCCACTAATCTGGACATATCCGCCTCCAATCATGTCAATCCGTTGCTAATGAGACTTGCCTGTCCTGCTTTGCTTTAACCAAGGAAACATCTCAGCGGTGTATATCAATACACTTTCTCCTCCCTCTGTTACAGATGTAACCTAGATTGCTGTATAATGCATCTAAAATGTTGTCAAAAAAATAAAATAACTAAAACAAAAAGACAAATCTTCATCCATTACATACTTTTTGCCCTTTCTGCAAACGTGCAGACATTTCTTTAAAGGCTCCTTCACTGCCTTTGAGATGTAGTAAACACATACTTTACACTGTTGCATCTACACATGCTGGCTTTGACTGATGGAGCCCCAGCAGCAGCACACTGAAGCTAAAGGTTTCTTGTTTTAGTTGCACATCCTGGGGGGCGTCTCCAGGGTGAGACTGAGACAAAGTTAGGTGAAGCGTCAGCTGCTACCTCAAGTAACCCAGTAAGGCATGGAAAGGGTTTGCAGTCTATATGCAGTGTATAGAGTAGCGCACAGTCGAAAACTACACCAATTAGTCTTTACAATTGCACTTTTCTCTGCTTTTCACTATTTGTCAGAGAGATTGAACAACACCAGTTAGCTTAACATCAGTTATGTTTCATGCAATTCATTTGGCTATGGTTTGAATTAGAGCGGCAAATTTCTGGCAATATTTAAGGTGGAAACTTTCCTTGGAAACTAACAGGAATTGATGTAATCTAATTACCGGGGTAATAACTGGAATAAAATGGAAATAGGGGTTATTTGCTTAG
The DNA here is from genome assembly GCF_023349555.1 of Cebidichthys violaceus. NCBI lineage: Eukaryota > Metazoa > Chordata > Actinopteri > Perciformes > Stichaeidae > Cebidichthys > Cebidichthys violaceus. The sequence goes on from NW_027176964.1 coordinate 11,299,349, forward strand.
GCTGTATTTACCATGTCATCTGCAGATAGTTCACAAACATTTTACCATATCATTAGCAGACATAATCAATTCATTTGTGGTTATGTGGTGAATTAGGTAGCTAGCAAGTAAGGAAAGGTACTACAATGTTGGCTTTGTCCAAACTTTCAGTTTAAAACAACTAATTCATAAAATAAATGTTTTACAGTGAAGAATGAATGGAAATATATTAATTAAACTCCTCAATTAGCTCAATCAAGCTACATTCCACACTATAACAGCTAGCAAGCACGAACTAGCAGAAGGCCTTAACAAGTTATAACTGTGTAATATGCTTTAGGCTACTATCTGCTGGCTAGCTGGAATATCAAATATATTCAGTCCAGTAATACAATCAAAACTTGCATGACAGTTTCGTCCCTCCCTGCCCTCCCAGTCCTCCCTGTCCTCTGCCACTACCGAAATTCTCATCCATCCCCTCATAACCTCCAGACTCGACTATTGTAACAGCATCCTCTACGGCTCTCCCAACAAAATCCTCAATAAACTCCAAGATGTTCAGAACTCTGCCGCTCGACTGCTCGCCTCCACCCGCCGCTATGAACACATCACCCCGGTCCTTCGCAACCTCCACTGGCTCCCGGTCAAATACAGAATAGACTTTAAAGTGCTACTCACCACCTACGAAGCCCTAAACAACCTGGCCCCTCCCTACCTTTCAGACCTCCTCCCCCTTCACGCCCCAACCCGTTGCCTCAGGTCCGCCGGTGCAAACACTCTGAAGACCATCAGGACCAAGCGCCGGACCTGGGGTGACGGGGCCTTCTCAGCTGCTGCACCCCCCCTCTGGAACGCCCTCCCCATCCACATCCGTGAGGCTCCCTCCCTATCATGATTCAAACAAGCCCTCAAAACCCACCTCTTCAAACTCGCCTTCACCTGCTAACCCCTGCACCCTACCCTCCACTACATGACTCATTCCGCACAGCTTCTCCAGCTTTCTTCTTTCTTTTTTTTTCTTTTTTTTTTTTACCAAAATGTTTTGTTCGTTTGTTTTGTTTTGTCTTGTTTTGCTTTGTCTTGTTTTGCTTTGTTTGTTCAGTTTGTCTCTGCCCTATGTAAAGCGTCTTTGGGTACTTAGAAAAGCGCGATATAAAATTAAAGTATTATTATTATTATAGTTTGTAGTCTGTTGTTTACGGCAGTAGTGTTGGCTGCAGATGTGATGGGAGAATGCACTGTGCATGCAGAGGGTTAAAGAAAAAGACTTTTAAACAAAACATGCCATAAGAACTGGTGTTGCTCTTTGTGTATTTTCTCACCAAATAACTGCACTATTAAGGGGTATAATCTTAATATTGAAATTGTGCAGAGTTCAGTTGAACGGTTTTGGTACACTGGAACGGAACTGGAGTAGAGGAGCAAGAGGCTGAAGCTAGTTACCCCTTTAATCAGGAATCTGTTGTGAACTCCACTCTGAATCGAATCATGGCACCTCGAAGCTGAATTGAATCTTGAGATTTCAAAATACGACCGATCGGTTCTTCTGTTTTTGTAAGGGAGTCCAAAGCCATTTAAACACCGTGATGCCACATGAGAGTTGTCGAGGTCACACGTGAACCGTTAAAGTGTGATGGAGGTGGGCTCGGGCAATATGACGCGCTTATCGTTAAAAAAATATTGGTTGGCCTCGAAAAGAGAAAGACATTTAATTATGCAACATCTGTGCAACATGTTGCGCTATATTCAGTCCCGTTCTTTCTCTTTTTTTCTGTTGTTTTTTTCATGCTTTTCAAAAAATGTATCAACATGCTAGAATAGCTCACCTCTCATGCTGTTTGTAATTACTAGAGCTGTATCGAATGTCATTATTTTATATCGGAAGCTTTGATTGAAGTTTTTGAAGGAATCATATTTTATAATATCACCTTAAAAGAATGGGGGAAATCTTTTGCGTTATTGTGGTTATATACAATTAGGGTGCTGTTAAATTGCTGCAAGACGGCCCCATTATTGCAGGTGCTTAGGGGAGAGTTAAGTTTTATACGTAACCTATTATGTTATATCTTAAATTCACAATACTCCAGTGGATAGTTAGATGTTTTTGAGCATATCCTTTATAAAATCCCAAATACTTAATGGAAAATTTCCGTTTCGATTAAAAATTTTATTTTTCCCTTCTGGTACGAAGATGATTCTTTCAGTATCGCATAAAAATGTACAAGGAGGAGACACTAGATATGTGATGGGGATATTTCCTCATTTATTCTGCATCTATTGAAAGCAATTTAAACCAGAACCTCTTGTGATCGTGCAAAATGTTATGCGTCGTCATTTATTAGTCGTATGGTTGAGTGTGTGGCTTTCACGCTTTATCTGTTTAGCACTCGTGTGCCTGCGGATGTTTACAACTGATCTGCATGCATGTTATTGTCATGTATGTGCGTGACTTGCTTTGTGCATGTATAAGTGAGCTTGTGTATCATTTGATAGATTGACTGGAAATAGAAGCTGACCTTAAAAATGTGATGGATGAGTGGGTTGAATGCAGAATACTAAAGCTGCTGTTGTCAGGCACCGGACCCAGTTGGCTTATAGCTTAAGGTCACCACGCAGTGACAGAAACCGGGATGGGGTGCAAAAAAAAACAAAAAACGAAAAGACAATTCATCTCACAGTGGCCCGAACCTCTGATCCCTCATCACAACTCTGTCTCGGGCTTCTCGTGTTTTTGCGCAGCCAGGCATGTCACGCCGAATTAGGGAAACTCACTCTCCACTAATTGGTTTCTGGGGAAAGGTTTTTTTTCGGCTGACATTAAGAAAAAGGTGACTTCCTTCTCTTGTTAGTTGAGTCAGTGGTTAGAGTCGAAGCACATGGTGGAGATGTTCCTCCACAGAGTACAACGGCGCTTAAAAAGTCCCCGCTTCACTTTGTCAGGTCATTGAAAACCTGTCCGGCCTGCCACCACGTTCTGTGAGGATTAGTTTATATCATCACCAAGGAGATAAAAGGATAATGGGGTTGAATGAAAGCTACTTTACCTCCTGATGCAATTGCAGCCAATTTGCTGAGAACGATGTGGAGCAGCGGTGTCATGGCGGATGCGTCCGCAGGGTGTGCTTACCGATGCATTTTTGATGCCGCGAACCATCCGACGGCAAATCAAGTTGTTGGCAAGGGAAGGAAAAGAGGATGCTCGCACTAATGTGTTTTCACGTGTTTGTCCATTATGAATTCATTATGTGGACCAAGTTCACAGATATTGACTCACTAAATAGAATTCTAATCATAAACTGATTTACTGAAGGCAGGTCTCAAACGGCTTCCGTGAGCGTCTCTCTCTCTCTGTGCCTGTAAATGTGTAGATGTGGCACTTCAATGCCATGTGTGACCGTCTAATTTAGAATCACAACGTGCTGGTGTGTGTTTGTTTTTTTATATTATTAGATAGTCTCATCTCTGCAGAGGAAATATATACTTCTGAGCAGACCAGGCTCTTTTCCTTTATTAGAAATCTTCTCATAGACGGTGGTGTTGGGAAACTATGTTGCTCTCTCTCACATTAAATAGTGTGGTGCATATTATAGATCATAACCCACCTCATGAGTGTGTAGCTGTGTGTGTGTGTGTGTGTGTGTGTGTGTGTGTGTGTGTGTGTGTGTGTGTGTGTGAGAATGTGTAATGACTCACCCTGAATAAAAGGTATGGTTACTAAATTAATTTACAGAGGAATATATTTTGCTCATTTTCAGGTTCATACATGTATATTTACATGCTTTAATGTTTAAACAACACATTTTTTTTCTCATTCTGTCTGTCTGAATATAAATGTGTGACCTTTTCTGACCCAAACAATGAAGTGATTAAGCAAGTCAATAATCAACAGATTAACTGATAATGGAAATAATCCTTTTTGTCAAAATCATTTGCTTTTTAGCGAGTTATACTGTAACAGCACTGAGCATTGAATTGTAAATATAGGCCATTTGAAAAAATTACCAGAAAATATTTTGTTCTTCTTTTTCTTGAAAGTACAGTTCCCATTTGTCAGTGTATGTGGATGTGAAACCAGTGAGGGTTCATGTCTGTTTACTACCTTTTGTCCACCATCGTTCACAGCTTCATACTGGTGCAGGCCATTTGGGCACGTACATAATTATTCTTTTGGGGGTACAAATTGTATGAGAACAAGGATTTGCAAGATGATGGAATGTACTTGTGACAAAGTTTTGTAAAAAAGTACAGCCTTTTTTGGCGAGTGTGTGTGTGTGTGTGTGTGTGTGTGTGTGTGTGTGTGTGTGTGTGTGTGTGTGTGTGTGTGTGAACGCTTGTGGGTGTGCGTTTAGGTGTTACTCTGCAGATGATACGGTAACAGACTGTGAAAGGATGAAAAAGCAGAACCTTGACGGTGATGTCTATTGTCTGCAGTGCTATTAAATACCCCTTTCTCTCTCTCTCCTTCATCGCCACTTTATTTGCTACAAGCTTGATTTTTTTTACGACATCATACTCAACATGTGGGAAGCGGTAAAGCCACAGTCATCCTTGAGCTCATCAGTGTAAAATAGGCATCGACCACATTCATCATGACACCATCTCATTTCCCGCTAGTGAGAGTGGTGGAAAGTGGTCGTCTCAGACACTCCTCAGTGGAGTGAGAGCGGCACGGGCCTCTGAGATGCAGGGAAAAAGAAACCGGTGAAGGATTGTTGGGTGGATAAGTCCTCAGATTCAGGAGGTGGCTGTTAAGACACGGTGCTTGTCAGGAATTACAGGCTCTCATTTTACCCTGGGCGGGTGCCGTGAATGGTGATTGCAGGTAGAAATGTGAGCTGCGGGTCTGGAGAAACATGAACTTTTAGGGCATCATGAAATAAATATGTGTGATACAAAATGAAATCACTCCTCCCACCCAGAGGATCATTTTTAAAAGTCTGCTGCTGCTGCTGCTCTGTTCCAGGAAGAAAAAAAAATTGTAATAGATAGAGTATGGATGTGCTCTGACTTTAGGCATCCAACAACAACAGGATTTGTTCAGACTGCGAAAAACATCCTTTCATAGAGCGACAATGACCATGTCTTTAACATTTTTAATTTGGCTTTTTCACTGAATAGATTGACCTTATTCCTGCCAGTAGGAAATTACTTTAGGCTGGACAAAGACAGTGCATGTGAAATCCTACTCCCTATTGTTGAGTGGGAATAGTGAGAGGTGGCTTTATTATTAAACCGTGGTGCACACAGGGTCAACTCATTTACTCGGGCTATTTTGAGCTCCCGGGCTGCGGCGCGATTGGTCAAGCGTGGGTTACGGCTATAGACGCAGCCATATATTTGACAGCCCTATTTTGTTTTGAGAGGCGTAATGCCGTTATCACTGCCACATCTTCTCTGATGATGGTGATGACATTTATGTGGATGAGAGTGACGGCGACACTCGAGCGAGGATATATTTTTGTTTTGATGAATCCCGACCGAGAGCTTTGTCCCCAGCGAGCCCGCGAGCATTTATGTGAATTTGATTGTTTAAAAAATCGAAATGCTATCTCTGTTCTCTTCAGGAAATGTGGAACAACTGCTTTCCACCAAATCCGTCACAGTTTTCATGATGTGTAAGCAGCATATTTCCTCCAGTGTGACACCATCTTTGTCGCAATTTGAGTTGAATTGGTGATTAAAGGTAAAGTTGTGACTTTCAGCTTTTAGTGTTGGAAGGTGTAAATGCACAACGGGTGAACATTGTAGCGCTTGTGGTCATTTGTAAACATATTCCCTCCAGGTTTTAAATGATGGAACAGGACATTGCATCATTGCACTAAAACTAAGGCTTAACAATGAATCAGATTTTTATCAAAATGGCCTAACATGGCCGACAAAAACGTTCAAATCTCATGAGGTGCAGTATTTGTTAAAGGCGATATTTGTGTCAAAATACCATTTTGAATTAAATATTGTCCTGCTGCCGAAATGTCCTGGCCTACAATATATTCTACAACCCCAAGAAAACATCTTAAATCATTTTAGCTTATGCTCTTCCACTTCCCCTCTCGCTACCATGGACCCATTTTTGTCTTTTCTAGAGGAGACAGGTGGTCTTTAGGGGGAGATAGCAGGTGAAAAGTATACGCCACATTGAAGTGCTGTACATCATCTGAAAGCCTGGGGATTTAATTTGAGATGCAGCTCAGCACTGTGTGTCAAAGTTCTTTTATTATTCATAAATCTTTAATGTGCATTGTGTTTTGGTTTGGCGCCTATTCAAATGATGAGCAGCTTAAATAGTTTAGCTAGTGTGGCACACAGTATAACACTGGTAGAGCAGTCAGGCTAAAATATCACCTGGTAAACAAACACGTAATGTGAGCTAACGCTAGCTAGTGCTAGCGCTTCACGTTAGCCAATGACTAAATCTGCCTACCAGCACCTCTGAAACTCAGGAATCCATCAGACTCCAGGAATTCTCTGCTCCCGGACCACAAAATACTTCTGCAACTTGTTGTTTTAACACTTAACCTTTACCTGATGTTCGTTTGAACTCACCATGTCGCACAAGATGGTTTTGCATGTCGTAATCCAGCCTAAAGTCAAAGGCTGATGTCATGGGTGATGATGGTTCAGTTTTGATCCAGTACTGATTTTCTTACAAAGAGCACTTAATCCAGTCTAAGGGAACAAAGAGTTTTAAACTCCTGACCCAAAAGTTGGGAAAGGACAAGATAAACTTCTAGCATAAACACGATCCTCCTTGAAAAGGTTTGATTGAAGACGGATTGTAATAACATTATAATCATTAGTCAAAGTCCTTCGACTGTTTCTTTGTCTATATTTGGAAATATCAGATCTAATGATCTCATGCAGTTGACATACGCTGTTAGTCATCTTGTGTACAGACTTCTCTTAATCAATGTCAAAATGAAATATGTCTCCTGTTCTGCATTTGGCTTTTTTTGTTTGTTATCAGAGCTACTTTTGATTATGTCTGGAGTCTGAACTGGACCTTGACTTTCTCATGCTGTTGCTTTGCATCTCATTGGAAAGTTAGAGCCATGAATCAGAATTAGGAGGTTTTAAATCACAGGAGTCTGTGGAGAGTTTTTGCAGAAAGTTTGCTGAGCCGACATCGGCTGCTTTATGGTTTTTAAAAACCATAAAGCAGACGCTCAGCGGATGTTCAGACACACTGAGTCGAGGTGAGAATGTAACAGGATAATGGTGCACACCTGCCTGTGTGTTTCATCTCTTCATGTATAACATCAGCACCCAGAAAAAAACGGTATCAGACCCTCAATAGGTTTAGAATATACCCAGGAAGTCATTGTGAGGTAATTACCCACCATCTCAGTAGATTTGCAATTACTGCGGCATTGCTCTCATTTCTCCTCCCTCCACTGTGCTGAATGATGGCTGGAGACTGAGAAGCCAGAACCCATGGTGTTGAGAAAACACATGAACTCAAATGGTGATACGACAGGCATTTCCCAGAACTGATGTGTGTGTTTGTATGTGAATGTTTGGCGTGTGTGGGCGGTTGGTCTAAGTGTGTGTGTGTGTGTGTGTGTGTGTGTGTGTGTGTGTGTGTGTGTGTGTGTGTGTGTGTGTGTGTGCGTGCGCAAGCCTCTCTGCAAGCACACATCAATGCGGTTGGCTGTGTTGAACTAAGTGGGATCCGTTTCAGTGTTGACGGTAAAGCTGGGTTTCATGTAGCAACTCTAAATTGCTGCCAGTCCATCCATGAAACTGGTAGCAAACAGTAGACATGGTGTGATGATAAACATGAATAATAAACAGAGTTTTTTTTGTCTTTTGCAGAGGCAGTGTTGAGAGAGACACACAGGGAGTGAGAGAGCCGAGCATCTACAGTGATTTGTACATGGGGAGGAACCGACCTCTGAAGGTTCAATCAGGACGCGTCCAGCAGGAGATCGGTTGCTGAATTGCTTCAATCAGAGTTATCTGAAGGAAAGCTGCATGTTCTCTTAAGTCAAGGCGAGACAGAGAGACAAAACTTAAGGTGTTCATTCTTAATTCTGTTTTATTACTCATCACAAAAACGGTTTCTGTTAGTCAGAAAGCATCCAACGCATTAAACAGACAAAACTGCAGTTCCAAATAGATTCATTTCATTTTTTGTTGATCATCAAATATTGCTCCTGAGTCTGTCTTTTACAGAAACTGGCAACAGTGCAGCATTCACATAATAACTTATGCCCCCACTTAGTTATTGAATACACCATCTTCGCCAAGTGAAAGCAGTTAAAGTGCTTTCAGCTGCGCCTGTAATATAAGTAAAATAGTTTATATCGCTTTCTCTCCTCATTAGCCAAATCTCCAGGCTACCACACTGCTGGTTATTGTTTTGTTTTGGAGGATTGTGATCTCAGAAGCACTTTGCGGGAGCCATTAAAGTTCCATTTCCTTCACCAGAATCCCTCTTCAAGTCATTTTGAATAAATGTTTTCTGGTCAGTGAATGTTTTAATGTTTATTGTCAAAGAATGAAGTGTTTGTTTTGGTGTTGAGGAAGGCTGTAACTTTTCCTTTATGCATGAAATGGTAGCAGTTTTCCCATCAACATAAGACACTTTGACATGCAATTATTAAAGATATAAATCTAGTTTGGGAAAAGTGGATCCAGCAGTCTAGTGGGGGGAAAATAAGGTTTATTATTGGTTTCAGTTTAATTTATTTAAGTCTGACAAGGCAGCATTCAATCACACAGAACGCGGTTTGTGCTGTGTTCAGCGCACATTGCGGCATTGACATCGATTTAAGAGCATAAACCCTGCATACAAGGGCATTTAAGGCAAATTCTAACACTTCATAAAACAGTTTAAGGCAATTTAAGAGCATCACGACTAAAAAAAGGTCAAAAAAATACATAATTTCTAATAGAATTTCGATGCACAAAGAATAAAGGAAAGTTCATGTCTTTTGGTTTTCCTCGTGGATGCTACAAATTGAAGTGGGTGTTAAGTCTGCGGGCAGGAGACAGAGCAGGGTGGATGTACTGTTGGTGCTCTTATTACTTAACACTCAAATTGACCAATGTGCCAATATCTGCGAGATGAGTTTTCTTGACAAAAGGAAGGTAAAAAAAATAAAAAACCACCACCAATATGATACCAGCAGAATGAGATCCATGCTGTGTTACAAGTGGATTACAAGTGTAATGCATTTACCATTTACCACACAATCTTTTGTGGTTCAGCATGTTGCCACTAGAGCTCACTCTTAAGCAGAACAATACACATGGTGAGTGTAATCTTATTCTTTCCAGTCTCTACAACAGCACTACACCCTGTTTCCTTAACATATCTGCTTACACATGGAAAAACATTTATAATTTTGGGAACATGATGCCTCTGACTATATTTAGATCCATTTAATAGCACTCTTGCTACTTAATGTAGCTATTAGGTTTAGTGCTTTGTAAGTGCCTTCACTGGCCCGGGTTTGCCTGCAGTGTTTTCCTCCCCAAGCAGAAAACTTCTGATTATTTCTGTAACCTTTCACGAAAAGTTGAAACCAACAAAAGTGTTTTTTGTTTTCTCGGACACCTTTTAGAAAGCTAGTCCAAAACGCATCTGCAGAGTCACGTCTCTGCAGATGACTTGCTAAGCCTCTTGAGATTAATTCTTTGTGTTGCACTTGAAGCATAGAAAATCTTCGCTTTCCTCGATCCAGTCAGGCTGATGATTCTGCTCCAAAATGATAAATACAATTTAAGTATTATGTATCTTTTGTACGTATGTGTTTGTGAATTTAGGGCCAGCCTTTGGATTTAGACGGGAACACCATGGGAAACAGAACAAAGAGACAAGCCTCGACACTTCTGAGCCAGAAAGAGTCACTCTGTCACAAAAAGTAATATGACAAGTGTTCACTTTAGCTGTCACGAGACCCTCGGAAACGATCCCCTGTTACAATGCGGTGGCAAGTTCAGGCAACGAAGGGCGGCTGAATTGACAGGACGGTGGATAGAAGATGAGTTGAAAGCAGTTTACAGAGTTGGAGAACACCCCAGGGGAGAGTGTGGGTAGCGGGTAGCAGGAGAGGAAGAGGGTGAGAGATGGACCTAGAGAAAGAGTAATAATGATGAATGAGAGCAAGTGGGAGGGAGCTGTCAAACCGGAGAGAAAGTGATCAAGTAGGTGTGCGGCTCTGAGGGAGGTGTGGGAACGAAGGGATGAGGTTGGTGAGGAAAAAGGCGAGAAGGGACTGTTTTAATAACGTCGACTTACCACAGGTCAATTGAGACGAGATCTCCTCAAACACACAGGTGCCTTAATAAAAGCCTCATGCATCAAAGCCAATAACTCACCATGAAAAACCATCGAAAGCCACGGCCGTAACAGACATATGAACCAACATATTGATCCACCCACCTTTCTGAGGGCTGGCGTTACAGTCATCAGGAGGGGCAAAAAAGAAATTTGACACCAAACAATGTCAAAGCAACTTTATTAGTTCTTATTAGACCGGGTTAATGAATCCCACCCACCTTACAAAAGTCATGATGCTGTGCATGGATTTGTTTTCCCCCCTTCAACTTTTCCATCACTACACCTGAGTGTTTTTCTTCTCACCGTTCACGGTGACTACCACAGCCGTCACCATCCTCCACTACTCCCGAGTGAGTAAAGCTCAGAGTTGGACGTATAGGCTTTACCGGCACACGTTTGTTTGTTCCACTATGAGCTGCTTGCGTACACGGTGACACATCATGGAAAACTACAAAGCAGTGAGGGTTAAGAGGCTGACGATCACATGACAAAAACATTCTCGGGGAGATGTGTGTTTATCTCATCTATTTTTAAAGGCTAAGACTGAAACAGAACTGCAATCAGTAAAGGCAGCAAATAACAGGAACTTCTAAAAATGAACTCTTACCTGTTGCTCTTGTTGACAAACCACATGGCTCTCCCCTGGTGAATTAATTACTCAGGGGTGCGGCCATGTGTTTAAATTATAGTTCACAAACTCCCTTGCTGTTTTGGTCTGGTGACTTCTGGGTAATGTAGTGCAAGATAGAAAAAGACCTTGCCCCGTGGGAGAGGTGGTGTCAGGTTCAAACCTGATACAACTACCCCCCCCCCCCAGACTCCCACGTAATGACTATTTCATCACCTCACCTTTAATTAGAGATGAAAAGCTTTGGCTTAACTTCCGCCAGGACTAAGTATCACCTTGAAATCTGTTCAGTGGGCCACATCGTGACGAACCCTGCTGGCAGGATTGGTCCTCGTGTTTAGAAATGTGGTTTCAGATTTGTTTCTCAGAGTCACAGTTGGGGGATAACAAATTATTTTTCTAAAACAGGAAGTAAGAACAGATTTTCTTGGAAATTAATTGAGAAATGGCTTAATCTTTAGGCCACAGGGGTGCTGTCACTGTCATCATTCTGGGTTATATATGTGACAATTAATTAATTAATTAATAACTTTCTCACAGCAAATGATGCAGACTGGATGAGATTTTTTAAATATGAAATATCTTATCTATCTATATTAATCAAGTAAGTGATGTATTTTTCAGAGCCATCTTATGAAAAAAACAACTTGATACCTTGCTGTAACTGAAAAAAATAGCAGAAATTGTGTCTTGTATCATTTTTAATAGTAGTAATTGTAGTGTGTCTTTTCAAATTAGTGATGAGAGTTACAACATGAAAGAAATAAAATACCTCTTTGCCATTGACAGTCAGCAGGAGGTTAGATGAATGCTTACAGTTTTTTACAAGTAGAGGTTTATAATTATAATGTGATGGTTGAAGCCATCACATTACAGAGAAAGCAATATTCTAACAAATTACTTAGGATGAGAAATCAAACACTTCTTGGAACAACCAGTTTCAAAGGCATGATGGGTCCAGAGCTTCTGACATTCACTGACTAGTTTAGAGATGTATGTGACATACTGAATATGTGTGCTATGTGTTTTGATATTGATGGACTTGCATTGGGAGACTCCCAGTGTTGGTGTCAGGATACTTTATACAGTTTGACTGAAACGGAGATTACGAAATATATATATCGTGATGTATAGGGACCTCCACGTAATACAAAGTCAGAGGAGATTAGCGGTAAAGAAGTTTCAGGGTGCACAAAAATATCTGTATGGATACACGACTTGATTTATTATTCAGCTGATAGCATAACAGGTATTTAAACCTTTGTTTTCCCTGATTATGTCTTTACTACTTAGTTGTTGTTTTTTGTGAAAGTCCTCGCCATTGAGGAGGTGACCTAACCCCCCATCTTACAATATTACATAATTACAGTGCTCCTCCTGGGTAAGGTAATTGCAAGGTTTCACTTTACTTAATGTGATGCTGCTGTAATCATGTTGGATTTCAGTTACATTATTAAGAGCTTAGGTCACACAACAGGTTTTAATCAAAGCATGGCGTCAATTAAAGCAACACATTCAACAACAACCTGTTGTTTACCTCACTTAAAGTGCTTTGCTTTGTACAACTTGTGAGGAATTTTAAGTTTTAAAGCATTCCTAGTGCTGGATATTATGTGTCACAGTGTGTTTAGGAAGTGTTAAACCAAGGAGTGTGGTCATTGAATGTATATTGAGTGTCTGTGATGGGGGTTTGAGGAATGCCAGGAGGTGTAAATCTGCGGGGGAAGTGGGTAGTTCACAGAGGTGTCTACCCAGGACAATGGGTCAGGATCCAAGGAGGAGCCCATTGGACTTCAGCCAATCGTGGAGCTGATCGATAGGTTGAGGAATGTAACTCTGGGGGGGCAAAGGAGCTGTTTGTCCCCTGAGAGAATCAGACTTCCTTCGTACCATGGGGCAGATACATCAATCTGTCCTGTGGTATGAACGAGGTCTCATATTTCTTGAATATTTTACTATCGATAGTGTAATTTGGTTTGTGATTGTTTTGGCTTCTGTTAACAATATTAAATACTTTTGACCTGGACCTGCTTACTCCTGCCCTGCTTGCTGATGGAACAAAGAGTGCAAAGGGGGGGGCTGCTGCTTCTTCTCCTCAGTGGCCTTCTTCTCCACTATGGCCTTCTTCCTCTCTGTTTGAGAAATCTTTGAACATTACAAACTCTAACAGAAGATATTTCTTCACACATGCACACACACACACACACACACACACACACACACACACACACACACACACACACACACACACACACACACACACACACACACACACACATACACACATACACACACCTCTGTTCCTCCATCATCACCATGAAGGGCAATTGTAAACAACACTAATTGTCATGTATGTCATAGGTGTCAATCTCAGCCTATTCAAAAGGTGATACTAAAGCAGAATTCTTGGAACCTTTAGCCGAGCTGGTAGGGTTGTTTTACATGATTGGTCAATTAAAGTGGTTGTGAAATCATTCTTCATTAGCAGGCTGCACTGCTATAATGTCTATTTTTAAAAGCCACTGCAGGAAAGTAATGGAAATGGCAAGTGGGGCAAACAAAGCAGTCTATAGGATAGGTTTTCATTATGATAGCTTTGGTTTTACTCCACGCACATACTATAGGTAGAACACACACACACACACACACACACACACACACACACACACACACACACACACACACACACACACACACACACACACACACAAATGACGGTTCCAGGACAGTGGTGAAAAAAGTTAGTCAATTCTAATTCTTAGAAAAAAAATCGGTGCATCTCTATTGACTTGTTGACAGTTGTTGACTCCACATATTAAAGGGATTCTATGTTTCAATGACAGAACAACCCTGTCGTATTGCTATATCATAAGTCTGTGTGTATAGGAGTGTACAGCAAAAATACAGGGATCAAGGCAGTACATATAACAAAAACAATATTCACAATCAAAAATAAATAAATACTATTAAAATGAAACCAACAACATCAATATAATGAAAGGGATAAGAAAACAAATACATGTTTTTATCACTCAAAAACAAAAGGTCAGAATGTCTACTTATGAATGAAATTAACATTAAAGATGCCAGAAAGGATAGATTCTCCACATAGCCAATGAAGGCAAACCAGATTCTATTATATTTTTGAAGTGATCCATTTAAAGCGACCTCAGTTTCTCAATTTGAAGACACGTCATGACCTCTTTGGTCCCCTGTAAATAAAATAAATCCTCCTAAAGAGGATTATTCATCGAGCGGACCGTGAAGCAAATGTTAAAGTTTGTGTGTATCGTTCGTTGTAAAAGTGTGGACTGAACTTAAACCTGCAAAGTGAGTCAAAAGAGACTTTCTTGTGACTGTTGATATTATGGTAAATGTTACAAGTACACTGCAGGTGTCAGAAGAATCCGATGGCATATGTGTGTGTGGGAGTCTGTTTGCTGTTTATTACTGTTACTCGTGTTCATGCTGTTGTCGGGAGTGAAAAGGACAAGCGAAAAGTTGGGATGGCATCATTTCTCATAACGCCTTGTTTTGTTATTGGTCTCTGTGACAGCTCGACCACCTATGGTTTATATTGTTCCTTGTTTGTCCACGAGTGGCTGAGCTAATAAAACAGAACTGGCTGATCCCTCTGAAGGGACGGCATGGCTGATCAAAGGAGTGTGGAAGCCCTGTTGATTTATTGAAACCGGAAAGTGGCCGTTGGTTATGTTGTTTTTGTTTACCCCTGTTAAAGTATGTGGTCTACAGTATTTGGGATTAAAATGACTCTTTTACAGCCGAGAAACATGACTTCATAGCAGGTGTTGGCAATTTATCTGAGTCTTTTTCTTCACTGGTGAAGTGGAAACATAGGTCTTGTATTCTTTTGTCTGTTTTAAATTAGTTTAGGAAATGAAATGTATTCATGAAACAGTTTGAATGATGTTCTTCTCACCGTCGTTTTGTTGTATATCGTAGCTGCTGCAAAATGCTGTACCTAGTGCTGACACACATGCAGAATAACCCTGCATAATAATATAATATTAATAATAATATAGGGTGATATTTCTGCACTGTAGGGTGATACTGCCTGGGTGCAGGTTGTTTTGCCAGAGGAGGGGTGATACACTGTAGAGTAACTTTGCCAGGGTGGATAGTCATGCTCTGTGTACTTTTACACTAATAACAAGCAAGCTAGAACAATTGTGTGTGTTTTGTCGTCATTAATCCATTGACGTTTAATCAACCCAAGAACCTCAAGTGGTCTGTAAAGGTGTTGACGAGATGTGGATGCAGAGCTTTTTATTAGTTGCATGTATTGAATGCAACATGGTGCCGGTAAACCCGCTGGTTGGAACTATAGGGCACTGTGCCAATGTGTTTATTTTTTATTGATCTCTATGATCTGTGATCTGTGTGTTTGCACACCCTGCGTCTTGCCAATGCTCCTGGCACTGACCACATTAACAGTAGCTAAGGCAAAAAAAAACAACTTCCTGTTGGCCATCCAATGAACTCTAAAGGTTACAAATAGCCCTTAGCACTCCCTAAATCTAACTTTGTATTTGATGCTTTGACCTCTTGTTAGAAATGTTAAGTAATGTAAGTATATTGGATTTGTGGTTAATGGGCTTAAAGCACAAACACAACATTCTGATTGTTTGTCTGGTTTACAGTATCATCATTTTTCCTGTTTATTTTACTTAACTTAACATTTTATTTGTTCTCTTTTTGGCATGAAAATTCAAGCATTACATGTTATTTGTTCCTTTATTAAAAGACTAGAGCTTCTTCATGAGCTCACAAATATAGCAAGCTGTTTATGGTCACACTTGGCCAAAGACAACTCACCTCTAAGCTATATGTATACATATACATACATATATTACAAT
Organism: Cebidichthys violaceus; assembly: GCF_023349555.1. Taxonomy (NCBI): domain Eukaryota; kingdom Metazoa; phylum Chordata; class Actinopteri; order Perciformes; family Stichaeidae; genus Cebidichthys; species Cebidichthys violaceus. Next base: position 11,315,118 of record NW_027176964.1, read on the forward strand.
ACTAGAGAGTTATGATTTGTTTAAACCTTAACTTGAGGTAAATACCACATTAAATAGAGAATTGTGTCTTACGAGAAGGATGTCCTATAACGTTATGGGCTCATGAACTGGCAACCTGCCCGTGGGGAACCCTTCCTCTCCCCCAGTGCATGCTGGTACCGGCTCCAACCGACCTGTGACCCTGTTCTAGTGGGCACAGAGACGAAACCGATGGACCGAACCATTGTTAGTTTGCAATCGTGCCTTGCAAAAGAAGGTGCATATTTCATGTGAGTGCAGAATTGGTCAGAATTGTGTCACACATAGTAAAACAAAATTGGTTTCTGTTCTGGGTTGAAGATAAAATGATCAACACTGAAAATTGAAGTGTGCTAGAACTTAAATATCAATTTGAACTTCAGGTAAAAGCCTTTCAACCCAGTTCTCTTTTAGCATAACTTTTCAATGTTCTACTCAGTGACAAGGTAAAGTGTCTGCAAACTGTACGTATGAATAAAGGATATATTATTGTCTTCACAGCTTGTACGCCTTCCGACTGAGTTCTTGGTGTTCATTGTCATCGAGGTGGTGCTGTCAAACCACAAGTCACGGTTTTCCCGCATCAATTGGCTGAATCAAACAAAAGAGAGCGTGGGTGAGGATCGCGGTTCATCCAAGCTTTTCAAAAGGTTTGTAATCATCCTTGGCTGTGAATTTCACTTTAATGTCATTAGAGTTTGCAAAGCAGCTGAATGCCGAGGTGCAAAAGAATGCCGTGTCCTTGGTGTTGCCTGACAACCAGAGCTGTTTTGTACTAATTGAATTGCTATTCTTGAGCTTTTATGGCTCACTCAACCAAAGGCCTCCAGACTTGCAGGTGTGACGACAAAAAACGTACAATTTTGTTTCGATTTGCACTGATGAATTCTTCAACTGTTTCATAATGATACAGTCAATGCTTTATAAGGCACATGTGGGATTTAGTTTGTAAGAGCATGTTAATAATTTAAAAAACATTATGTATTCCAAAATATGGAATCAAACATACCTGATACCTGATGAGAAAAATACTGGACCTCAATTTCCAAAGGATTTCTGTGAGGCATAGATTAATTGAATGACTGTTTAACATAGCAACCCTTTCCCTGAACTGGAGAATCAGTATTTTTACTTTAGTACTTTAAGGAATCAAAACTTAAAATGGTTATGACATGGATTGACTTCATCCCCAAAGTAATATGCCGATGAGTTCATCGCTAACCGTTCTGACTGAACTGAACAGCTTTTTTTTTTTGTCTTTGTTGGGAAAGTAGAATCAGTATTGGCGTTTCAAAAACTCAAATGAGTGCAATCACACTTTGACTTGCATGTCAATAATAAAACTGACATGAGAAGCCAGCTAGCCGCTAGCATAGCTAAGGAAGCCCTTCACAGTTTTCTAAAGCCTTCAAATAGCTTTCTTTCAAAACCCAACATTTGCTTCTCTGTCAATTGACTAATGCATATTATATATTTGAGAGATAACTTAAGAAGTGAATATCATGACGAAAGGCTTCATATACTGTTGTGTGCTGCTAATATCAGCGATCTGACCTTCCCTATAAATGCCTTTCTATTTTCACGTTCAGCCCACTCACAGTCTTGGCAAAGCACTGAAACAGAGGCTCTGATACACCACATTCCGCATCGTTCCAGTCTGCTGTGACACCAACACACTGCTGCATCATACAGCAATGCTCACAGCCACTAATTAACTGGCAGAATTGGATTAAAATGGAATGTTAAGACAACCTAAAACACATTTATAAGTGTTGAATTTCCTCCCCAACAAAGAAATAACCCTACCAATAATCCTCCTCTCACATACATTTAAGTCTTCATGTTGCATCATTGCAGTATTGTGTTTTTTCCATGTTGTTCACAGGTAATGTAGCATCTGAAAGATTAATACATACACTTTTACATAAACATGGGCACCAGCATGCCTCACAGCGCTTGTTTGTGGCTTCCCCCTGGTCCTCTGTCCTTCTGACCTCTCTCTGACTGCAGGGATGTGGGATGTTTGGCAAGCAGTGGCACCTTTGAAAAGACTTGCGAATATCTTACTTTATCCTGGCATTGATAGCCAAACTGCTTAAACTGAATTCATCTGAGACACAGAAAAACAGGGTGTGTGTAGTTGGGGATAAAACGTTTTGTATTCCTCTCTTCAGAAAAGAATCTCACCTTGCCTGCTCGCAAACTTCTAAACCCAGCAAGAATCTGTGGCGTCACAATGGATTTGTTTCCATGGCGTTCGATTGCCCCATGTGGATTTGTTTCCATGTTTTTTGATTTCCCTGCAAGAGTCTGGCCCCTTGGATCTCCACCAGTGTATTTTAACGTGTCTGCACTGTGTTTAGTGGTGTCACATGGATTCCTAAGAACTCAAGCATGAATAGTGTGATAGTTTATTTGGCAGCCGGGCTAAAATATACTTGGACCTGTAGGTTTACATAGAATGTTGGGAAAAAGATATCAAAGGAGGCAATATATCATAAAGTCATATTTTACTGTTTGTGTTAAAGTGTCGATTTAAATAAATGTCTGGTAAGTCACTATCTATCACTGAAGGAGGCTCAGTCACACAATGGTGATAGAGGCTGTTGCCCACTGATGAAAATATTGCAATATTCATATAGTTGCAATATTACCAACTGGGTGTCTGTGGCCACGCTCCTAGAAAATTTGCTTTATTACAGTTTTTCTCCATTGGATACTCAAAAAGAATTAAACCATGCACACAATTCTGAAAATTAGCATGTTAATATGGAATTCAGGACGCAGTCAAAGTCTCCAGATGGCTAAACTGTCAGCACAGTTTCTCTATTTTCACTAAAATATAAATTTTAAATCAACCAGGACTGAAATTTTAACAATCGCCAATTTCATCAGAATATTATGTAACTGACGACCTTTTGAACCATAAATTGATCCGGAGCTTTGCTGTCAATTAAAAAGAAAATCAGAATCGGCTAAGAAAATTGCAATCAGAGCATCTCCACCAACTGATAGTCAGGAGTAAATAAGCAACTGTTTGCTAATAAATTTGCCATATTAACCTAAAAGATTATAATACATTAGTATTTCCACTGCCTCAGAGTGTAATGCATGTTTAAAGAATAATAAACTATAAGGATAATGTTACATATTAGATTTCATCTCACCCTATTTTTTATTTTTATTTAATAATTTAGCAGGTGATGAAGCGATGAGCTGAAGTCAATCAATAAAACGTTCTGTTTCCAGCTTTTCAAATGTGAGATTTTGCCGTGTCTCTCTGTTTTCTCATTATAGATTGAGTAAAACATCATTTGTTTAATCAAATCAACAATTTACCTGATTGATTAATGCAGTAAACATGTTAATTGACTGGGAAAGTAATCATTACTGTAATTGCAGCCCTACATCACATTTTACAGAAACCCTTTAGTATGCGTGACACATTTCCACGACATGTACAAATACCAGTTCATGTGTAGGAAATTACAAATGCAAGTTTTTAGTGCGCACACATCTGGTCCTGGGGGATGAAGATGTTTGATGTGTTGCATCTCGGTTAGCATTTCAACAACAGCAACATTTTTACTATTAAACATCTTAAAGTTGATGAAGAAACATCCTTTGTTATTAAATATTTAAAGATAATACAAAAAGGCTTCCAGACAGATTTGAAATTCACGTTGTACTGGAAATTATCCCCGGCCTCCTATGGTGAGGCTGTAAGGCAAACAACTAAAATTTTAATATAGTATCAACTTTGTGACCTCAAGTAGTGAAAGCTGTACTCCATGTCACCATGTGCAAATCTCTTTGTCCACATGTGTAAATGTGCACGGATGTATTTGTCTTTGTGTAGTAGCCGTCTTTGTTATCTGGTAGTGTTTATGTTCTGTTTTACATTGCATAACCCCGAATGTAACCTCAACCAAACCCAATTACTCTGAAGCTCTTTCTGCTGCTGAATAAGCTGCAAAGCTCCGCCTTTGGTTCCAGGTTTGTTCACTCTCATGTTTTATTTATGCGTTGTTAGCTTATTTGTTGTTGTTTTTTTCCTTTGCTGGTTCCCACTGCATCTGTGGAGAACACGAGGCTCTCCCCATGCAACAGACCTCAAACAACACAACTGCTCGCGTGCATGGAGGAAGGATTGTGGGCACATTGGCATTTTAAAGCTGGTATCACCCATTTTGTTGTTACAGAAATATAATGCAACGGTAATGTGATTTTTGTCGTTGAGTTGCACCCATTGGGGTTGGGTCAGAGCCAGTGGAAGTGATAAGGTTGACATCAATCATGATCTGAGATTAGCTCAAAAAGGAGAGATAACATAAAGTTGAAACACATCAAATGTATATATCGATTTTAAAGCTACAGAGAAGCGTTTCAGGAATGTTGACGTCACTGAAGCGTCGCATTTTCATAAAATGCAGATCCATGAAGACGGGAGAAGCGAAGACCTCCTGAGACAATCGGATAATAAAGGTAATGAAGGAGGCGAAGAGTTTCACAATATTCAGTCTGAAAGGCAGACAGATGGATAACATCAGTGTGATATTTAAAGAACAGCGTCCAACAACAGATTTTCTTTTTTTCTTGTGAATGAGAGAAGCTTTTAGAGTCTGCTTCGAAATTGAATTCAGTTGAAAGCGGTCAGAAAATGTAATAAAGGGAGTGAGAGAAAAATGGCAGGGATTCACCTGCAGAGGAAATGTGAAATGATACATCCTCCACACTGAACTTTAATAGCAACACACAAGCTGATGATTTTTTTTCGGGTTTTCCTGAGGTGGATTCAGAAAAAACAGCAGGATTCGACATAGTTTCCTTCACAACTTTGCCACCTTTGTCAAAGTTGTAATTGTATTGCAGGTACTTCTCACTGCTGGAGAAATTGACAGTGTGGAAAGTTACAGATTTCAGTTTTTTGACATTTTGAAATGTTCTCTCCTTGCTATAACATGTTACAAAAATAGACAGAAAAATAATTCACTTGTTTTTTTCAGGATCATATGAAATAAGATTAATTTTATTTGCCCGTAGTACACACAGTTGTTGGATGTCCTTCGCTTATTCTAGAAAGATTTCAAACAGTTTTATTTAAGGGTATTTAATTATTATGTTAAATATTACTGATTTGCTGCTTTTTACTCTAAAAAAACTAAATATCTAAAGAAAATTGTGTGTAAGTCATACAGAAAAAGCAATAAAACAGACAGAAAAATAAGAATATGTACATGCTGGAACATATACAGTCATATACACACTATTTAATGATATCAAATCATTGTGTTTGTCATCTCTAAGGTCATCAATTACTTGAATCTAAAACCTGTTGCCAGTGTACACACATCAATTCACAATTTAAGCAGACTGGATGAATTGATGAATGAATTCCAGTGAAGCCACAGGTTTGGATTCAGCCTCCACTGGGTCTATTCTGGTGTCTCAGTGTAACATCCAGCCTCTCTAAGTCCGCGTGTGACAGCAGAGTGACGGCAAAACCTAATTGGCCCAACTGATGTGTCTGGGCTCAGCTGAGAAGCGGCGAATAGGAAGCAGCTTCCGCCAGCCTTTTACACCTGCACTGCTGGACCGATAATCGGAAAGCACCATATCGCAAGTCAAAGGCAGTTCAGTGAGGCTGAATAAATCTGCAGAGCTGTTGTGTTGGAGATCGTCTCATGAGTTCCAGACGGACATTGTAGGCCAGATAGCGGCACGGTCGAGGGCTGGGAAATTATATGTTCAGCTGCCGATGGCATACAGAGGTGTACAATGCACCTCAGGGATCTGGAGTTCACAACTTTCATGTTTTTCGAAAAGTTGGCTCTTTTCAGAAAAGACCTGCTTAACATTCTGAATGCATCTGTGTGTGCACACTGGGGCTGAGGGATAGACACAGTATATAGAAAATATATATACTTAACCTCAGTAAAAATACAAAAACAATCCACTATACAGAAAAGGGAAATGTCAGTATACATTGACATTTCTAGACAGTGCGCACATAGCCAATCACCTCGCAGAAAAGTATGTTAGAAAGTTTGTGGCAGTTCTCAATAGAACAGCACAGTGGGTTGGTCGAGTTATCTATGAGGCTGGATTACCAACAATGCAATTTGTAAATAGCGGTTTGGCAATATGATTGATTTCAAACTGTACATTATTAAATGTCCACCGTTATTACCTCAACATGTTGCCCTGTCTTATAGAGGGTCACTGACGCAAAATCTGTTTAACGCCTTTATAGTTTATGATGTAATTTCTGTTTATGTTGCGCTCACATGGTTACCACCTTCACAAGTGACCACAAACACAAAACACTTGGTCAGTCAGTGTAATTCCAGCTAGGGACAGCAATCCTTTTGAATTTGAGGGCCAGTATTGTTCTGATTATTATGTAATGTTGTTCCTTTTGTTTGTTTTTGAGAGAAGATGATTGCATTAATATTTGCAGGCCTCAGCTCGAATAAAGATAAGAAATACCTAATTAATTGTATAAAAAAAAATAAAAAAATAAAAAAATAAAATAAAAAATAATTTTTTTTAATATATTTTTGAGATGAGAAAAATCATGGAACTATCAGAATACATGTTACTGGTTCACATAAGATAAGGATGGAACACAGCAGAACTTGGAAAACTCAAAAGCTCGATCTTGAAAAACAGCACTTTTAGGGTATTGTTTTTTGGAAAGTATGGGTATCCAAGACTTTTAATATGCTGGGCTCTTAGAACAACTGATATAGGCTCTATATACACAGCTATACATAGATACAGTGAAACATTTATGAAATATAGAGCATTTCAAATTAGAAAACTGATCAAATACTCCAATATTTGAATAAAAAAGTATTTTTAAAATTCAAAAACACTCTATATCACTTCTATGTATCACTCATGATGTTCATTGAATCAATAGACCGAAGATTGGACCTTTTTTGAGTGTTTTAAGCTCTTTCTATGCCCTTTTTAATTATTTAGTTTAAGGTCAAATCCTGCTTCGACTCTCTGTTCAGGGCTGTATCTCAGCCCCCCCTTCTCCGATTTTCACCATTGAGACATCCTTCGAACCGTAGGAGCCAATAGAATTGCCTGGAATTGAAAGCTAGATGATTGACAGCACTATTAGCCAATAAAGCTCAAAAAGGTCCAGCTCTGAAATCTGATTTGCTGAGCTTCCAACCCTCCCAAGAATCCGAGGAGTGTCGGAGAGACACGAATCGAACGGATTCACACGGAGCACCAGCAGCTGGACAAACATGCGTTGGAAGTACGGAGATATTCCATTTTTTCGCTGAGATTCGACCAAAAGTAAGTACAATATTCGATGAAAGCTGTGTGACTTTTTGTGTTCGAAGCTGAATATCTCTGCGATGGTTTACCGGGGAGAGAAATGGAAACTATGTCCGTAATCTCCGTCAGGCGCTCGTGCTTTTTCATGCTGCATGTTCGTAGGTAGCACGTTGCTAACGGAGTGTAGCAGCCTTTTTCTCCGGTCTGTCCCAGTCATATCGAGTATGATTTATGCTATTTTGTTATTTGTTTGCTTGGCTGATGGGAGATGTGTTTGTCTCATGTAGAAGTGACCTAGTTCATGTTGTTCCCAGGACGCTGAGGTTTCTGCAGAACTATAACATCACTATATTCGTTCTTCGTGGGTTCTCTGCCAGTTACTTTTAACACAAAACTCTCTAAGTTTTGATGTACTCTGCGTCCAAATGGGGGACCCTCGGGTGTATCTGGTTTTAAATACCAAAATATTAATAGAAAAAGTTGATAAATTACTTGTTATATTAATCAGGAATTTTGAACATAATCTTTCAAATAATTAATAAATGAGTCACTAGATTAATTGACTCATCAATAAATAGTAATTCCATTAATCAATAAAAATCCATAGGTGCAGCCCTATTCCACAATTCTCGGTAACAAATTGGATATCATGGTAAAAAAAAAAGAAAAATTCTAAATTTTACAAGATTACATTTGAACACATCATGATAGTGTTAGATTTGACCTCCGCGCAATTCTCATTTTTACATAATAAAGCTAGAATGCATCATAATGTAACTCAGGATAACCTCCATTAACACCGTCAGACTTAGTACCTACAGTACCTGTGGTACAGTTGAAGAATGAGTACCGTCATCTTTTCAGCAGTTTTGCATCGACTTTGTACCAAAGTGTAGGTTCTTGTGACATCCCCAATTCCAGCAAAGTAGTACACAAGGGTATTTGGGTATTTAATGAAATTGCCCCAAATAGTCTGCTCTGTCTGCTGTGTGTTTTGTACTGAATGGGAACTATTCTGACATACATGCCCGTCGTCTGCTGTTTGCTGCTGAGCAGCAGCTGGAAGGTAAGCCAGGCTCAAGGAGAGGCAGTCAGAGGATTTGAACAGACAGAGATGCTTTAAAAGCCTGCTTCTCCAACCTTCCTATGTAACCTCTGACCCCTAAACTCTATAAATAATGAATCACACTGCAGAAAGCTCTTTTAAAGTCCTGCAAAGTCTGTCTATTTTTTTTATGTTTACACCAAATATCTCCTTTTATACCAGAGCATAACAGAATGTCTGATCTTCTGGGTCAATTCAGACACAAGTATACCTATTTTAAGATGTCTAGTTGATCTTTACTGAAAAAAAAAATGTTTTTCCTTGTATTTCTGACGTGTCCCAGAATGACTCTTAGCCTTGACATTTCTTGAGTCTGGTAACAATCTCTTTTTAAAGTATTTGTTGTATAATCTCAAGAGACGTTTTTGTCCTTGAAGCCAGCACTGTTTTCCCTAATATGAAAGACTCATCTGAATTAATGGATTCATTTAGAAAACAATACATATTAATAGCTTTACAGGAACCGACAACCAAATGCAAATCTTGTATGTTTCCATGAAGGAGACAAGAAAACTCATTCCTGCATTTCATACTTCCTCCTGTTTTACATTTTCTTGGACAAAACATACAAAATAGATGACCCTACTTGTTCTTTCGCCCCTCACTGTATCCTCTTCGTCTTCTGTTCCAGCCACCTCCACCAGACATGTTTATTTATAACAATGCCTCTTGTGCAAACAAGCTATTGGCGTGTTGAACACTGAGAAGTTGGGAAGCAGGAGACATCAGGCGCAGCCAAGCCTTAAAAAAGAACAGTTTGTGGTAGCTCTTTAGATCCCACCCAACCACTGGAAGGCTCAGATAATAAAGAACTGCCCAGCGGAGGGCCTCTAGGGATTGGCCGATGCCTGTGTGACTCATCCTCCGAGGCTGATCTCTTCCTGGTTCTTTCCATTAATAACCATCTGAGCCCATCTGAACTTTAGTTTCTAATAGCTTCACACTATCTTAATTAAATGCCCAGAGACATGAGAATGAAACCTCCCTCTCTTTACATTTTTATGTAAATCTGAAGAGTTTTGTATAAATATACCATCGCTACAGAACTTGTTTCTGACTTTATGCTCAGGTTATAAAAAAAAGACAGATTTGCTGCATCTATAGCAAAAAAAGTGCTCAGCAAAGATTACTTGCATTTAGGGAAAGCATATGGTATGCAAAGTGTGCATACAGTAGTACTATTGCAAAACATAAATATATATTCAACATTCATGTAACAGCTTCTTACATGCCCAAAATATGATTCACAAAATGAAATAGGACAAAATATGATTCATGAAGGACATTCATTTCTAAAAAAACCCAGCAGAGTGAATCCCACTTGTTTACATGGTAAAGTGTAAACAAAAACCCTCATTCAAGGTGCCATGAAATAGCTGTTTTTTTTCTGTATATTGTTTTGCTGCCAATGTGAAACTGAGGGAAGAGCAGGAAAGGAGGTTTCCCACATTCGGTGATGATGGTCATGGTGTCTATTTATGTCTCTGTGTGGGCAAATTTGTATATAATTTGATGAAATATTACCGGTGTTCAATGCCATCGTACCCTCTAATATAATCTCTAGGTGTTTCATTATACTGAATGTAGGAAGTGCACAAAGAGCTTTTTGGAAGATTTGGAATCCAAAACTTGCTAAAAATGCGCAAAGAAACATTTCTACATTATTATTATTATTATTATTATTATTATTATTATCAGCTTGGTTTTCAACTTTGTCTTCATGGCTCTTATGTTAACTTTTACATTATAACACAGCTAATGCACAGCTGAGTGAGCTATATGAGTGTGGATACAGTAATGGGGTGACCCCATAAGTGAGAAGTGTTTCTCCCAACTGTTGCTTTTATATGAAGCCAGATTACAAAGTCGAAAGGAAAATGTAGTTCTGCTTGAGGCACAGTCATGAAAACGTACGTGAAATGTACGCAATACTTTCAATCAATCTTTCTTTAAGAAAAAAATACATAAAAGGTGGTGTATAGCATCACGTAAATTAGTTACTGGCGTCCACTGAATATTAATAGAAAAACATATTTCTCCAAAGTCATGATTTTCAAAGGAGCTGCCCATGCGAGGGAGGAAGATGCCCAGAAGACCACTCTTGCAAATGTTTTCCTTGAGGCGGCCTTGTTTTTGAGTATTGCATGATGAAGAGTTTGCTTTAATTTAGGAGATAAAAAGTTATATTTATTACACTCATTGTAATGAGTTGTAAAAAATAAAAAAATAAAAAGTTTGATTAATTTCCAAGCAATGCAAAGGGAAGTTTGGGTGTCACCAAATTAATCGGGCAGTAGTACAAAAAAACCCTATAAAACCTCTATATGAGCATTTAAATAATAAATCAAGAGGTAGAGGAGAGAATGTATGTTTCCTATACGAGATTGTTTGAAAACTAAAATGCTAAATGGAAGCATTGGACCTGTCCTTCAGGTTCAGGAAACGTATTGCAGAACCTGTAATCAATCAGAAATAAAAGCATCATCCCCATTGTGAAGCATTTTCTGGCAGAAGAAGCCACTTAACAATCTTGTGCATTAGCTGTGGGCTCCTGTGATGACTGAGAGTAAATGGCTTCCCCAGCAACAGTTCTGCATGTTTAAGTTACATTTCAGTTTTTACATGCAATAACCAGCCTTCTCAAGGTCACTGACTAGGACTGACTAGCTTGAGGCAAATGCACTAGGCATGACTTTGGAATAACAATGCCTCATTATAAAGTGAAAATACCTCAGGTTCTTCTTTTTCTCTTTGTTCTGTAAACTTTGCTGTAGTGCTTTGCACTAGTTGTAGTAATAAACGTTCAATCTGGCCTGGCATCCTCCACCGTTATACCTTGTCTTTTAGATCTGCTTCCTTTTCTTTATGGGTGCATGCATGCCGTGTTGCAAATAGAGCCATGTGGGAAAAAGGGAAATAGACAGAGCATAGCGTATCAATCATGATAAATTAATGGCCAGTAATGAATGAAATAAAGCAAAAATGTAGCTTCTACTCCGGTTAAGTCCGGGTCGCTCATTGGGCAGTATTAATCTTTTTGGGTCTTAAGGAGGCTGGTATGGGTTGGGTTTATAAATCAGCTTTAAGTCCTTTAATTTATTTAACATGAAATGTAATAAACATCATTTTAATCGGTGAGAAAGGGTTAAAACGTTACTTTGTTCAGTATCTCTTAAGTCAACATGTACTGTGGTAGCAACAGACAGCAGTCACTTGCCGTTTAATATTGCAGTGTTAATACGGGTGCTTTCATGTTTATCTTTGACCTCATTGATAGTAACATGTGAACTCTGGTGGCCAAAGGTTTCCAAGCAGAAAACCCTGATCCTGACCCTGATCTGGTGAGGGAAATGTGTTCTTCCTTTTCCGGCCATGTTGGAGTGTGTTTACACTGTCACTGTGCTCCCGTGGTGCTTCTAGTGTTACTTCAAGACAGGTAGAAAATGATTCTCCAGCTCCCTGTCAGGGAATCCCAGCAGGACGACGAAGCAGATAGAATCCACTTCTGGACAAACAGTAGCTCCAGTAGCTCGGCGACAATACCAGAGCACGTGATGAGGCTGTGGGCTCACCAAGAAAAAGCTTCGCAGACTATTTTTGTTTCTTCCTCCACTTTATCTGTTGCCTTGGAGTGACTAATAATGCTAACAACTTTAGATTTTCTCAAACTCCCTATGGAGACAGCAAGAACTCCCCCAGATCAACAGGGGGGAGGAGACACACTTTAAAGTCTAATGATATCTCTTAAAGTTCCCTAATATTTCTGTCAATGCTGGCCAGGTGAGAGAGGAGACAGTGCCTCTAATTGCTATTGATCTTTCAGCGAGCACAGCCTTGTACAAATAATTTCTATAGGCATGTCTAAATTGCTGTCTGCTGAACGTGCTGTTGATGATTAAACCGGCCTCTTGTGTGGCTCGAGCCTGGTCGCCTCCAAGGATGAACGCAGGTTTTCCTCTCGGAGTTCATATGCAGCTCACTTCAACTTTTAATCTAATTGATTAGCATTAATTCAAAAGTCAATAAGTTACAAAGGTAGTTGCCCATTACTCTCCATTATCTCACCTGGCTGATGGACAGAGGGAAATATGGTGTTTGTCACTCTAATATCGTTCTCGTTACCTTCGGGGAAGTGTCAAGGAGAATAACAGGAGAGATGTATCAAAGATACATGAAAATCTGCATTAGTGAGGAGCACACCGTTGGTCTCACTAATGAATCCTGTCCTCTGCTGAAAGATTAGTTTAATAGACATGTGAGCATGTGTGTGTGTGTGTGTGTGTGTGTGTGTGTGTGTGTGTGTGTGTGTGTGTGTGTGTGTGGGTGTGCGAAAGTGGGCAGGGGGGTGTTTTCTCTTTGAAGAGGAATAGTAAACAGTAGACGATGCTGCCACGAGTCTTCCCGACGGGTCACTCACCAGCACGGAAAATGTCCATCAGAGGCTTTAACCCGTGTGAGAAAACGAACCGTCTTCAGTGCATCACTTGAATCTCAGCAGTCAGGTGTATCCTGTAACATCAAGAAATATCGTATCTTTCTACTCATGAAGATAATCATATGTTGTTGTTTTTTGCAGAATAAATTAAAGATAAAAAATTCATTAACTCTCCGACAGGCTCCCATTTGCATCAGGACGTTCTTAGATAAAGCTTTACATCTCTCTGAGAGAAAGCTTTGTTGTGTTTTTTTAGATACTTTTATCAAAGTTTCTCAATGACTGCATCTGTCTAAAAACAGGAATTGTTGCAGCCAAAAATAGATCTACTAGCACTGATGTTCTCCTCCACTCCTCCTGCATCCTCATTATCCAATACATACACATCCGTAGCTAAGGGGATCCAGTGCTTTCATGGTTACCCCAGAAGTCGTTTGTAGTTGGCAACGCTGTGGTGCAAAAAAAAACAACCTGCATTTCACATGAAGACGCTTGAATCGCTTGACACAAATCCAATAGAAATGTCTTTGATTTCCACGAGCGATGACTTGCAGATAAAGATGGGGATTCTGGCAAATCTTTTGAGAAAATCTTCTACATTTTGCACATTCTCCCCCACATGGGAGAACGTTGCAATGCCTCGCTTGAGCTGTATGGATTTGCATACAAATATGTTGTAAAATTGGTCTTTTTCTATCTTCCTTTGCTGGTTTGTCATCTCCTCCGAAACACTTGCATTTTCTATACCAGAAAGAACAGTGAAATGATGCATAACCAGCTGTCATGTCGTTGTCATATATGCTCCCCTGATTGCTGTTGTAGAGGACATTGAAATGATATTCATGTAGAGTATTTTATTGGACGACTCTGAAAGGTTTGTGTAGAAAATCCTGAGAAACTCCCAGCACACCCGTGTCGGTGAAATTGAAACACATAAACCGCTGACCAAGGGGCTGTTCACAGCATCGCATTTGTTGTCAATGTAGATGATCACACCGCATGTCATGCGACGAGGAACTTAGAGCAGCTCCCTCTTAGGAGGGCCGCGCCCCTAAACAAACCTAACCCTGGAAGATATCTTTTCTTTCTTCCTTACATATCAAGCGAAGTTAATCATTTTAGTGCAGGGCCACCCAACGCCTTTACGGACAGTTGAGTGCTTCACCCTTTCCGTCCAACGACATCGCACCATCCAGGTTTAAAGGTCAGCCAAACTGACACAGACGAATTGAGCAGGAGGCCAAAGCCACTGTGAGGGATTTACGGTGCTGGAAATCCACTTTGTTTAGTTTAGTCAGTGAGGCTTTCTGCTAAATTACTGCAACTTCATCGTCTTCATTGCAGTACACAAGTTTTGGTTACTTTGTACCGGCATCCGCGACAGTAGCGCAACCCCCTCAGACACCTCGAAAAAAGGAAAGAAAGTGGCACGGCTGGCGTTTTTCTAGACACAACATGTTTACGACCCCTACCAGTTTGGCTGAAAAACTAACTTTGGTTCTAATTAGGCAACATGAACCGCTCACCTCAGGCAACAGATTTGATTAACAACCCAGCTTTAGCGTCTGGCTGGGAGAAACGCTGTAGCTTGTTATTATAAAATATTGCTCAAAATACTTCCTTGAAGTTGCACACAAACGTGACACTCGATATGTATCTCTTTGAGCCAAAAGGTCAAACTTGTTTGAATAACTAATGAACATCGCTAGTCATTAGCTAAAGTCATTCGTTTAACCCTGTGAGACCCATTACTGTCTGTCAGAGACTGTGGAACTAGACAACCTAATGAATCCAGGTACCAACCACGCCATGCATGGAAAGCTGAGACGGTTGTTGATTCAATTATTCCAACTGTATTCATGTGTGGTGATTCTAATCCCCATAGTAGCCAGTTCACATAGTGCGATTTTTTTTTTTTTTAACTTGACGTCACTGTATAAAATGACCTGTTGTGACCCTCTAGGATGGTTACAGCCTCATGAAACCTAACAAACACAAACTAGAGACCATCAGAGGGTGGGTGACTATAGTATATTGGCAATAAAGGGGTTTCTGAGCAGTGTCCAGAACAAAAGGGCTCGCAATTCAATCACTGAAAAATACAATTCTTTTCAGAAAACTCCAAATGTCAAAAGTCTTAGATACCAAATCGATTTTTCTATGGTGTTTATCAAGGTCTCTGTGCCTCAATGTGGGATTTTGGGGGATTTTTTTATCATTTTTGTGAACTCTTGAGTCTTAAAAGATGGTTAAATTCAGCACCAAATCTGTGTAAACCCCAAAATTGCTGCAATACTGGCATATACTGCTATACCCCCCATGACTGTTTTGCTACGTATAACTGTAGCAGCAGAGTCAACAAGTCTCTGTAAACAGTTTAAACCCGACTAATATATGATCTAATTGAGTAATGGTACTCAGTCTTTAATCATATATTAGTCTGGTGTTTACACAGAGTTCTTCACTTTGCTTGTAACTATTACTCTTAATCTCAACACTCTCATTTTGTCTTTTCAAGAAGCCCTTGTGTAGTGTCTAATTTTTTATATTCTTTTTTAGTTTACTCTTTCCATTTCTTTTACTTTCTATACTTATCTGTATTCATTTCTGTCCTTTTGCTGCAACAACAGAATTCCCCCCGCTGGGGATGATCCATAAAAGTTGATTTCATCTTATCTTATAAAAGCAACACCCATTGCTTGACCCTTAACAAAGCATCTGGGTGAATTATTAGCATATTACTGCAAGCTGATATACCAAACCCTAAGATCAATAGGTGGCTCCTAACACTCTAATACTCTTACATGACTCATATACCATCAAAAGCAAGTTCTAATGCGAATGCTTGTCTTTCTCCACCCACATCCTGCAGAAACGCTATAAATAGGTTTTCTACTGCATGTCTTCTTCCTCCTATACACCTTTTACACCACAGGAATAGTTTTAGAAAAAAGGTAATTAAATGACAGTTTCACTGTCAAGAAAATCCACTAGTGTGAGTTGGTGTATGTGGAAAGACAAACACAATGGGGAAAGTCAACTCAAAGAAAACATTTATGAAAGCAAGTTTCTCACAAGGGAGGAAAACATGGGAGACGAAAACCCAGAGTAATGAGCAGCCTTTAGCTCGTGGAGCACATCAGTGCTCCTTTGTCTGAAGATATTAGTTATATCCACCATTATATGATATTACATAATCTCGACTCTTAGTAGAAATGGCTTTAAATGATAGGATTGATTCAGTTACCGCCTTTCTCTTTCACTAAAAATGAGAAAGGCATAAACTCAATTTCAGCTGCCATAGAATTGTTTTTATATTATTATCATAGACAAATGCCCGGTATCAAGCTGGGGGAGAATGTCGGCCAAAACTCTAATCTAAAATCTAATTACGGTTGGAGGAGTGATTGACCATTCAAAATAATGCTACTCTAGGTATGGCGAATCTGCAAGGCTAAATGCGCGGATATGACAGGAGATCCATATTACATCTGCGTAATGAAAATGTGATATTAGAGACATAAAGCACATGTAATTGGCAGTTCAGTTTAACAAAATCACAAGAAACTTAACAATGTAATATTTAGGTCAGAGTCTCTTTGAGATTTCATTAGCCTTCACACCTGCTCACCAGTGGAAGTCGCGACACATTGACATTCATTAGTGCAGAATGCTGCAGGAATCCATTAGCTGCCAGCTGACAAGACATAAACTGCACTTGTGGGGTTCATGTTTGTTTGAATCAAAATTATTTTTCACAGTTTTCGACACATGATACATGATCTAACTATCCCTGCCTTCGAATGATTTTGATCTATCCTGGCATCACTAAATATAGGAGGCTTTTAAATAAAAAATGGCTGATTGATTAATTAACTTGCATTTATAAACACTTGATCATGGTGTCAATTTCTGAACCATATTCCACTGAATAGTAATAGCATTCATAAACTGCGCTGAATCATAAACAACCAGTTCTAATCCTTTTGTTCCAGTGCTCTAAATATAATAAGCTCCACTTTGTTGTTTTTCTATACAAAGAAAAAAATAATAATATTTGATGAGACCCGCAGCTGCTTGTTACTGTTGCTTGTCAAGACTAAGTAAGCTGCGGAGGGGGAAATGGACAGAATACGAAGCCGCACTAATGAGCTTCATTATCAGTCAATGATTTTAAGAGGCTTTGTGAAGAGATCCACAAGGGAAATGAATTAGCCAAAATTTATATTAGAAAACACCAGTGATTCATAGCAAATACCCTTTGATGCATCAGATCATCAAGTATCAGAAGAAATACAAAAAAAAAACAGGGAAAGGGAGAGTGTGATGAATGAGGACACCACACTAAGTGACTATGTGGTTATGTTTCATCTTGAACCATTATTGGACCAGTCATTATCCAACTCTCACAAAACAAACATTTACGTCACTCAAAGCTGATCTGATGAGCATAAAGAAAACACGAGATGGAAGATAAAAGGTACATTTTTCAGCATGAAAAAAAAGAAACTTTGTATATCTGGAAAGTGGCTGTGTGAATCTGTGAGTCATACTCCTGTTCCTGCAGTCCTCCCTCCTCTACCGCCCTCTCAGATCCGTTGCCCCTCCCTTCTAGACGCCCTCTCCCCCTCCATTTCTCACCGCGGCAGTAGGTAGGGAGCATTGGATCCCTGCTGCATTACCGGAGGCTTCTGATCTAATTGTTTAGTAATGCAGGGATTTTGCTCGGGATGACTCATTGCTCGGAGAAGGGTGGGGAGAAAAAAGTGCAGATGTCACCAGAAATTGAATGAGTGCAAAAAAAAACAAGCAACAAACCCGAAGCAAATTAGAATCCCCCCTACATAGCGGCCTCTTCAAACGGACGTGCTTCTCTTAATTTTTCCTCCTTCCCTCAGTATTGTTTCCCTATTTTCTTTCAGTGCAGTTGCTCCAGATTTCATGATTTTCTTTTTTTTTCTCAGCTGAGAGTATCTAACTAACCGAAAGGCTGCTACGCTAAATTGTCAAGAGTGTTTAAAACAGCGTTATTCACACAGTTATAATCCAATCAGAGTGAGTTTAACATCTTTTTACACTTTAAACATTCTGTACAGCTCAGTAAACAAATACTAGCCTGCTCATATAACTATCACTGGAAAAAAATGCTCGAAGAAATTATGGTCCATTTATTGCCACAAACCCACACAGAAGTGATATTGGTTTTGTAAAGCATTTAATGGGTCTTAACTCAATTGAGGATAACTTATCTTTCCTGTTGCAACATAACAGCATTAGGCTCGGCGATGTCCAGAAACTGCTCTCATTCAAAGCTGTACAAAGTCAACACATTGCCTAAATTGGCTTCAACAGATACTAACCTCAAACCTATAAAAGCATACACATTTCAGTATGGAAAAATGCACTGCTAGGGCAATAGCCATTCATAATATCTAAGTTGTGATCCCTGCACTATTTTCAAATGAACATGAACATGACGCATCAAGAGAAGTGAGAAAACTGTGTTTACAATTTTCTGCGACTGTTAAAGGAAAACTTCTAAAAACATTAACTACACTTCTGGATCAACAACAACAACAAAAACTGTGAACTGTTCCACATCCAGCCCACAAGGTCATTTATGTATTTATGTATATGGCAATATTCTCTCAGGTGTGAAGGTAAAAAGGCAAAAACACTACTTTCAGATGAGAAAATGTGCACTTTAACTAGGGCTTAACAATGTTGAAAAAATATCAGATTCTGATTATTTTGACTGGTTTTCCAATTGTGATATGATTTGCGATATTAGAAGGTATTGACCAATCACATTAGAGCAGGCTTTTGTTGCATGCAGGTAAACAGTCCGTGTGGAGAGCAAAAGAGGCTGAAATACAATCTCAGAACCCATCAGCCATCGTCGGACAATGTTTTTGCTTTTGTTCTTTTTTTATGAGCTAAAAAATGAATCTGTTAACTAAGTGTAAACTGGCTACTTGTGAAACAGGGTTACTTACATGCAACCAAAGCCTGCTCTTACGTGATTGGTCAATACCTTCTAATATTGCACATCATATCGCAATTGGAAAACCAGTCAAATAATCACAGTTTGATATTTTTGTTAACATTGTTCAGCCCTAGTTAAAATGCACATTTTCCCGTCTGAAAGTCGTGTTCTTGCCACAGGTGAACACATCTTGATAACGTTATAATTTACTTTCGCCCAATTCTCATTTTCACCGAACAGAGCCTGAATGCATCATAATGTAACTGTACGGAACCTTCGCTTGTTGTCCATTAGCCACTTCACCAGCTCTCCTCCAGGCGTTTTCAACACGGACTGGTTGTTTACATTGTAACATTATCAGAGATCGGTGAACAGAAAGCATTAATGTCCATGTCCTGATTGCATATTTTATTGAATATTGCTGGATAACAATGTCAATAAAACTTTGCGGGATTGCAATGTTTTTTCTCCTCCCAAAATCCACCCTGCAGTAATAAGGTCAATATGAGTGCTTTAAAACATTGCAAAAAAGAAACTCTGATGAAGCAACCTATTTGCTGTACAGTAACACACGTTTCTTTATCAGAATATAGTAGAACTGAAACAATTAGTCGATTAATCAATTTTCTTAGTCTTAGTTATTGATAGTTAATGAATGAAGGGCTTTTGATTGTCGACAGACAAAACATTTGCAGATGAGACTCTGGGAAACTGCGGTTTGTATTTTTCACAGTTTTCTTAAAGTTTGTTATAAATGTGTGACGAAATTAATTGACAGACTAATTGTTGATGAAAATAATCACTAGCCGTAGCCCTGATATGCAGTGGGTAGTTGACGGTACAGTCCAAGGTGAAGTGGTTTATTATTAGGCTGAAGAAAACTACTAAGGATCCAGGACTGTAAGGAACTTAATACATGAAGGCAGGTGAGATGCAATACATTCCACAATAGCAATGATGTGTGAAATTACATTAAAAATAGAAATGTCTCTATCTAATGCTCACAGCCATCGTTCCCTCCTCCACAGTACGATGGCACACTGGCAAGATGATGCGATCTAAAATGATCACCCCCTTCGTTGGAGCACTTTTCGCCCCTGGACATCTAATTATGCTAAATGGCTTTCTTACTGAATGGTCCTTTCACAGGCTCCTCTGCTAATCAGGATGTGGGCTGCTGTTAGCTGACCTGCTCATTATTCTTTGGCCTTAACTTGTCTCATGTTGAGGTGCCTAATTGTTAGCAGCTAGCTGGGGTCTTGCAAACCCAGGTTAACATACTTTTAATGGAGTGTTTTCCTGTCAGGCTTTTCAGCAATATTGCGCACAAAAAAAAACTCTGAGGAAATATTACATTTACAATACCTGCACTTGTATCCAAGCTGCTATACATCAATGTGCCATTGACATTTTTTTTTATATATATATACGTATATATGAAAGGAGCTTTATGTGTCAAATACTGGATGTTATTGTCATGTTGCCAGCAAAAGTCAATAGATCGAGGATCAGCGGAACTTGCCAATTCAAGAGAGCAAACCCTTAACCCTACCTGTTGATCGCTTAAGCTCTTAAAGCAGAAGATAGGAAAGTGTACCTTTTTTTTTCCATCTCTACATTCCTTCGCTCTAGATAGCGTATGTCCCTTTTGTGTGCCCGTAGAGCACAGCTTCTTCTCCTTCTATCACATGACAAATGCCACGGTAGTCACCTGCATCCCAAGCCAGAGATTAATCTTGCTTAGAACATTCCACCGGGTGACAGGCCAGATTGAGAAAAATGTCTGTTAGCAAAAAAAGCACGTGCGACCGCAGCTCCGGCTTAACGTCTTGCTTCCACCCCCCCCACCCCCCCCCCCCCCCCCCCCCCCCCATAGGCTTGTTCTGCTCATCCTCAAGACCAGTTGTTAGAGCAGACCATGATTTATAGGCCCACGCTGGGCTGTGAGGTATGTGGGTATTTGTGAGCATAATAGAGTAGAGTTTTATTGGGGACTCTGTGTGTATCTGTGTGTGTGCAGAGAGTGGGGGGTAGCTATGTGTGTGTGGGTGGGTGGGTGGGTTTGTGGGGGGGGTGGGGGGGAGGTATATATACAGGCTCGCGTGCGAGAAGATTGAAATATGCTAGCGGCCTTTGCGAAAGTGTCATTGCTGCTGCCTCCGCTTAAATAACTAGTCTGAGCCTCGTTAGGCTTTGTAAATGAAGGACTGCAAAGGTCTCAGGTCAGGATGCTGCATCAAGAAAATTAATATCGGCTCGCAGCCAAATTCCTGGACAAAGTTACTGGCAGAGAGATGGACTTTTATTCAGTTATTTATATTTTTGAACCATTCAGTTGCCATGTAGACAAACCAATCGAGCAATGTGTGGATGTATACTTAAACCAGTGCACACATGCATTTGCTCAGACAGATATCTGCAGACACATAACAGATTGTTCTGCTAATTTGCTCAGATGTTTACCAACACTGTCTGGATTTCAAAGCCCCACAGATGTTTTATTCCGATGCATCAGCTCCAAGCCACCAGCCATGCGTGCCTAGTGATGGCTAATTACACGACATATGAAAGGGAGCGGAGATGGTCTTTGACATCCACGCACCACGGGGCGACCGGCAGGAAGCTGAAGCCTTTTAGTGGAGGACACGGTAAGCTTGGGTCTGGATCCGCTCAGTGAGCCTCTCCAAGCCGCTCTCATGTGTGAAATCCCTCAGATGTCTTGTCCACTCTTATTGTGTCCTATGGTTTTGCGATGATGCAAAAGTAGCATCTGTCAGCAGCTTTTCTCCTGGTAACACGCTCAAACTAAAATATGGTTAGAAACACAGACATTTGTACAGTAGAGGCCGTGTGTCCATGTGCATGTATACATATCCACACACAAGTTTCAGAGTCTTTCATCAGCTTAACTTTATACTTTGAGATAAAGTAGAGTTGTACACGGCTGCAGTCACTCCCACGTCTTTTAGTTTCCCTTGAAGTCTCTGATAGTGAAGACACAGGTGCCTTAATAGTTTCAGATTGTCATCAAAGAGATCTGTGTGATCTCAACCTGTTCAGTTATTCTGACAGTCTGGCTGCTGTAATGAATATTTTAGTTCATTTCTTCACACTTGACGTGAGGAAAAAAAGATCCACTGCTACTGCTATGTCATGTTAACATCTGCTAGCTCTGCTTCAAAATGTTGAATCCAATTACACTGTAAGAATTGACCTTTTGAGGTGCGCCGACTTTTCTTTATTCTAGATTTGACCCTTAGTCTAGCCCCGCCCCCTCCGCTGCTACTCCATCAGAGCTGTCAGAGCTGCTTTACCATGAAGACATTACTAACTGCACCATCTGAATAGATATTTTCTAATTTTAAGAGAAAAGAAGCAGTCAGAAGTGTCCACTATGAGTTTGAAGGATATATCAGGATGTCAAAGTGATTCTGCAGCTACAAACAGGTTAAAAAGATAAAGATAGAAGCCTACAGATCACAGTGTAAAAGTGAACCAACACATCACCTGGCAGAAGACAATGAAATTAAGGAAAAACACTGTTCCTGTAAAGCTGGGTATACGTCTTTATTTGCTGTTACAATCATTCAAAAGCAATAGCAGCATGTGGAGACATTCAGTATACCTTACATTTTTGCATAGCATAGTGCTAATGCTAGTTAATGATGCTAATGTTAGCTCTGCAGTTTTTAACGTAGAAACGCAACGTTTAAGACACGTATACCGCGTTCCAACCTTTCCGGGTATTGACTTTCACCAATACACAACGTTTGACCATGACTAGCTGGAAATCCACAAAACCAGCCTGTAAATGTACAACAACTGAAACCATTGCATGAGAGTCTGAGCTGGCCGATGGGACGCTATGATTGGCTGGTCTGTGTTTGAATAGTGAGACTTAGCAAAGGGTCATTTGGCAAATGTGGTTAGTTGGTTGGTCTGGTCCGACAAGAACTATATTGATTGATGTATTTTGGTTCATTCATGATCGCTAGAGCATGCTAAGGGACATGTACATACCAGAGCTCTGCACACTTAAGTGGAATGCAAGATTAATGATATATTGATTCCACATGTTCTTTTCCTGCTGTGAAAATGTTCTGTTGCGTTCTTGTCTTGTATTCATGCTTAAATCACTCCCAACCTCTTACCATTTCAAGAGGACTTTACTATTCAAAGTACAGGTACTCATGATAGTGTTGTAGTTGGTTGAGGTGGGGGTAATTTTAGCTGTTCTGTATAGGACTGCAACTAATTATTGTTTTTGGTTTGTAAAAATTATGAAAATAGTGAATAAATGTCACAAAACAATCACCCAGAGCCCAAAGTGACAACTTTACAATGTTTTTTGTCCAACCAATAGTACAAACCTCAAATGAATTCAAAATAAATTTAAAGTTTAAGAAGCTGGAACCATGAAATGCATTTTTTCTTAAAAAATGATTATCAGTTATAGTTGCAAATGACTGTCAATTGAATGGTGGAGAAGAAGTAGAAAGTGGCATTAAATTGTCTTATTTTACATATGTTTATGCTTATGTAAAGCACTATGAATTGCCTCTGTGTCTGAAATGTGATATACTGTATAAATTAACTTGCATTGCCTTCCCTTGCCATGAAAAGAAAAGACACAAGTAAAGTACAAGTACCTCAAATTTGGTCTTAACTACAGTACATAAAAGTACCAGCGTAAATGTACCAGTCCATCACTCCATCACTGCTAAACATGTCCTAATAACATCTCTGTACTCTCATTGTGTATCCGACACAACTCAGTTGTCTTGTTTCCACTTTCTTTCCCTGCCTTCGCTTTAATGGAGAAAAAAAACATACACATGAACTTTAAAATAAATAATCATTCTTCTAATCCTAATTTGATGAAGTCCTCCCTCACTCCTTTTGGCTCCTGCGTCGTTTGGCTACAGTGGTATGCAGCCGCTGCTGGTCTCTGGACCACAGTTGGTCATCTAGTGCCAGCGGATGCTCGGATGCAGTGCCAGTGATGGGGACAAGGTCAGCGAGAACACCATGTAACCGTTGCCAAATTCTGCCCAAAACTCACTCCAAAAGCTAAATTAAGCACAAATTAAATATTATATTCATTGCAATCACATGAGCTCGGGGTTATACAGTGTAAAAGTAATCAGAGTCTAACGCTTAAGTGATTAATTGGAAAAGCTAAATTAGATTTGGATATTTGGAACGGAATACTCTGCAGAACAAATCTAATAAGAATTTGAAAGTGACAAATGCTTCGTTAATATGAATATCTGAATTGGATGAATACATTAGCAACCTAGTGATGGCGTTACTTTTAGGTATGAGTCAGAGCTTTGTTCGCTCTGAAACACTTGAGGAGGTCAGACTGACTTGGTAAACAGATACCAACACTGCATAATAACATCTTACGCATTCGTGCTCTCGCTCCCGGACCCTCGACATTTCTCTTTCTTCTGTTTTAAACAGACGGACTCGTTCAGGCACAGACAGGCATACATGTATATCAGGGAGGTCAACATTCAGTAATATGTCCTCAGACCCTGAAATGGGCAAAATGAAAAAAAAAAAACATCCATCAAAAGAGATTGAAAAACTGCAATTTTTCACTTAAAGTGAGTACAAAGGAAACAGAGGGTCAGCCTGTCCAATTTCTTTCCAGCTCCTGGATCCATTGTAAAACACCGACAAATAAAATATCCTAGGCTAATAATAAAAAATTGGGCGTAGGATTTTTCAAAAAGCCCACACATATGAGAATGTAAACAATGTCGGGGATGAAAAGAGATTTTTTTATAACCGTATTAAACATCCCTTATGTTTTATTCAGCATATAGATGGAAACAACCATGTTTTCAATGTACAGCATCTTTGTGGCTAGCTACAAACGTGAAGCTGTAGGATGATACATTTGCAAGATATGTATGTATGCATGTATCTTACCCATCTTATCTATCTGATTCTTGATCATTATGTAGCTTGAATCAGGTATGGTATGTTACGTTACATTGCTTGTTACTTTCAGCCCCTTTTCCCCACGTCTGCCGTATGGTTTTCAGTGCGTGGGGTGAATGTATATAAATAAAAAGGATAATTGTGATGTGTGGTCTCGTCGATCGATCGATCACTGACTACATCAGTATGGAGCACACTTCTTTGACCTTTTCATGTCCAACCCCCACAGAGCCTAGACACATACTGATGTCTTCTAACTACTGTCTCACAGGCACATCGGGTTGTCCTGTGTGACACACTCTGCGACTGATCTTGGAAATACACCTGTGTGTGATTCAGCAAAAGTACACACACACACACACACACACACACACACACACACACACACACACACACACACACACACACACACAGTTCAGCCATGAAATTGATGGTTCTGTACTGGTGGCCATCCCTTTCACTGTTCTAAAGTTATCATCTCAGTGATTCTTGTCTTGTTTGATGTCGAGGTTTTCAGCAAATGTGCTGAGCTAGGA
Source organism: Cebidichthys violaceus (assembly GCF_023349555.1). Classification (NCBI taxonomy): domain Eukaryota; kingdom Metazoa; phylum Chordata; class Actinopteri; order Perciformes; family Stichaeidae; genus Cebidichthys; species Cebidichthys violaceus. The sequence goes on from NW_027176964.1 coordinate 11,340,449, forward strand.
GCTGATGACCTTCAGTGAAGACTGCAGACTCTTCCATGTACCTTCTACATTAAATAGAGATGCTTTATATTGGAGCATACAACAGCCAATATCCCCTCTGGTCGCTAGGTTGCCACATGTTGCAACCACAGTTTGTTTTTATGAAAACAAATTGGGAAAAGGCTCAGCATACGTCTAATGCAATTATTTCAGTCAAAATTGCCTTGATGAAAGTCAAGTGTCTTTTAAAGCTTGACTTTAGTATTACAAAGTACTTGCATTTCAAGTCCAGAACTTTACTTTCTCTATATTTGATGATTTTGGCTTTCCTGTATCTTAGCATCACGTTGATTGCTGCCACGGTGCCACCCTTAAGTTGTGGCTCCATTTTGTTGCCGTAAGGATTATTTCAATGCCAATATACCTTCTTTACAGGGCATTGGTGAATTGTACAGATGTTGTACAATCTTTCTCATGTGCAGATAATCACTTGGCGCCAGAGTACCCTAGAAAAGAACTAGGTTGTTCCACTTTTTGTCCGACAACTTCAAAAACCAGCCTTCACATGGAGACTAGGAAGGACACATGGTGATACTCAGTTGTAAACACAAATAGTTGTGTAGTTGTCGCCACTTGACCAATTACTGTGTGAAGTTGATGTGATTGTTGGGCTGTAGGTTTCGGAAATGTACAGAAATTGTTGAGCGCACCTCAGGTTTGATTCCAGTTTTGGGGAGTTGAACAGCTGACGAGTTCTATTGGAGTAATGTGCTGTAGACCAGCAGAAATATTACTAATGTACAAACAAAGCTTCTTATGAATGCGATAACCTGCTGGACATGAATACTAAACACAAGAGTGTAACCATACTTTACTCCAAATCTTAAAAACAACAGATTCTGCTTGAAAGTTTGCAGACATAAATAGTACTCTTGCTTATGGCAATTGAAATTCCAACTTGGTGTTGATGTGAAACCAAAATGTATTACCTCATTTTTAATTTCACAAATGAGTAAAGTAATGAGGAAGCCCATTAATTAGCCAATGGAAACATGCCCTTTGTCATGTTTACTCTGGCATTAGTGCTGAATTATTATCATTTGATTAGTGTTGCTGATGAGCTTGACGGATTAAATTGGAAATGGCACTCTGCTCGTGCAAAAGCTCAAGATGAAGAATGGATTCCAAGACGGACAGATGCACATCCTCTTCTGTCCTGGGGACTCAGTCCGACCAGCGTGCCAACATGACTGACTAGTTGGCTGCGGGTGCAGCTATGAGTCACACTCCCACACTGCTGCAGTGCACAATCACACACCTTTGCAGCAAGCAGGACTCACAGTGACTTCAGCTTGTAGCAGACCACTGTCGCGTTAAACAGGGCTGTAAAAACATTAGTGGAAAGAAGGGAAGAGAAGTGATATTGATCCTTTTGGTTCATGAAAATCTTTCATTTTCACACAATATGATTTATTTTTTTTGATGGGAATGAGGGGAAAGAGTCAGATTGATCTAAACAGTAAACTACAGCAACAAATACAGACAGAATATTGTTCTATTCCTCACATTTTCTACCACTTCTATTAGAACCAGGACTTCATTTATTTTTTAATCTCGAGGGTGTTCTGACACATACACCCAAAAGGCACTCGATACAGACTAAACACATATATAACACTCTCCCATGACATTTGCCTTCTCAGGAATGGTAAAGTCGGTGTAATAACTTCAACATACAGCTCAAAAGTGACACACAGAGAATTCAGTACAGCGCCCACAAAACAAAAGAACTCTCCAAGGACAAAATGAGCCGCCCTCATCTACAGGTTTTTTATTTTCCTGCTTCATTCAGCCTCTTGACACAAGAAATATGAGCGATAATATAAAGAAGCAGATGGACTACATTCCCGTCAGTCCTAATTGCTGCTCCGTGCACATCTGAAGTCCATATACATTTATTTTTGTGCAATTGCTCCATGACAATTCAGTGCACATACATCACTACGGCTGCAATTAATGAATATTCTCATCAAAGATTAATCTGCTGATTATGTTTTCAATCAATTAATCATTTTGTCTGTAAAATGTAAAGAAAGAAAGTCTTCAAACAGCTTGTTTCATCTGAACAATGTTCTGAAACCTTAATTTTACTATCATGTATAACAAAGAAAAGCATTTAACCTTTTAAAAACGAGGCCTATTTGCAGGCCTCAGCTCGAATAAAGATAAGAAATACCTAATTAATTGTATAAAAAAAAAAAAAAAAAAAAAAAAAATTATATATTTTTGAGATGAGAAAAATCATGGAACTATCAGAATACATGTTACTGGTTCACATAAGATAAGGATGGAACACAGCAGAACTTGGAAAACTCAAAAGCTCGATCTTGAAAAACAGCACTTTTAGGGTATTGTTTTTTGGAAAGTATGGGTATCCAAGACTTTTAATATGCTGGGCTCTTAGAACAACTGATATAGGCTCTATATACACAGCTATACATAGATACAGTGAAACATTTATGAAATATAGAGCATTTCAAATTAGAAAACTGATCAAATACTCCAATATTTGAATAAAAAAGTATTTTTAAAATTCAAAAACACTCTATATCACTTCTATGTATCACTCATGATGTTCATTGAATCAATAGACCGAAGATTGGACCTTTTTTGAGTGTTTTAAGCTCTTTCTATGCCCTTTTTAGTTATTTAGTTTAAGGTCAAATCCTGCTTCAGACTCTCTGTTCAGGGCTGTATCTCAGCCCCCCCTTCTCCGATTTTCACCATTGAGACATCCTTCGAACCGTAGGAGCCAATAGAATTGCCAGGAATTGAAAGCTAGATGATTGACAGCACTATTAGCCAATAAAGCTCAAAAAGGTCCAGCTCTGAAATCTGATTTGCTGAGCTTCCAACCCTCCCAAGAATCCGAGGAGTGTCGGAGAGACACGAATCGAACGGATCACACGGAGCACCAGCAGCTGGACAAACATGCGTTGGAAGTACGGAGATATTCCATTTTTTCGCTGAGATTCGACCAAAAGTAAGTACAATATTCGATGAAAGCTGTGTGACTTTTTGTGTTCGAAGCTGAATATCTCTGCGATGGTTTACCGGGGAGAGAAATGGAAACTATGTCCGTAATCTCCGTCAGGCGCTCGTGCTTTTTCATGCTGCATGTTCGTAGGTAGCACGTTGCTAACGGAGTGTAGCAGCCTTTTTCTCCGGTCTGTCCCAGTCATATCGAGTATGATTTATGATATTTTGTTATTTGTTTGCTTGGCTGATGGGAGATGTGTTTGTCTCATGTAGAAGTGACCTAGTTCATGTTGTTCCCAGGACGCTGAGGTTTCTGCAGAACTATAACATCACTATATTCGTTCTTCGTGGGTTCTCTGCCAGTTACTTTTAACACAAAACTCTCTAAGTTTTGATGTACTCTGCGTCCAAATGGGGGACCCTCGGGTGTATCTGGTTGAGAAAGCTGCAATCAGAGAATAGATGAAGATTGTTTTATCAGTTATCAAAATTATTGACATTCGATTTGATATTCACGTGTTATGTATAGAAGAAGAAACAGTCTAAAGAGGTGAGAAACTGTTTAAAAGGAATGAATTGAACAAAATAAGAAAACATTAAAAAACATTTACATTACATTATCTTCCCTAACGTTTTCTCGTTAAAACTACATGTATATTACTTTATGTTTCCATCTGCTTTACATTCATTACAAACATCAATATGACTCTAAACAGGTGATACAATTACTGTACTGTAATTAAATAAAGTGTATTGCAGAGTTGCACTACTAGTGTTGTTATTTCACACATTTCACAGCTACTTGCACAAATCATGTGTATGGGTATAAAAGTAAAAGAAAAAAGAATAAAAGTGTACCACAGTGTCATATACACTCCTTATCCACTTTATTAGGTAAACCTATACAATGTAATGCAATCCAATACAACAGATTTGCCACAACTTCTACATTTAAGTGTGCAGTTCTTGTTGAAAGTCATAGTTGGTGATGGTGTTGTACAGGAATGCATTATGTTGAAATGTAAACAATGAATGATTTCTACTCTATACAGTACATAATTAGTACAATACATTACCTTGATTACGTGATCAACATCATTAGCATATTTATTATACATTCCAAAGAACCACACACCTGATTGTTGTGCATAAACTTGCTCAAAGTGCCTGCTCCAATCTAGCACTCTCTGGCAATAAAAACAGAGGCTGATGGGAAATGGGAAAAGCCCTCCATCACGTAGCCAAGAGGGAACCCACAGCCCACAGTCATGATTCTAGTGACTAGAATCTAGTCCCTTTTATCAGCTCCTCCCAGGAGGGAGACAGCCACCGTAACCTTTATCCAGCCCGAGTCCAGGGCTGCCCTCCCAGACACAATCACAGCTGGAGACAACTTTTAAATGAAGACAGATCTTGCCTTGCTGTCTCACTATACACACAAAATTGTCTATTGTGATTGTCTGTTGGTCTACCCTCTCCACCCCCCTTTATGTTTCAATATTGCCACCCTCTCGAAGCGGGTTAGCTCGGTGTCAAAGAGTACAGGCTACGCTTGCCCCACGGGCAATTTGGCGAAATTTACCAGCAGATATATAGTGGAGAGAGAGTGCTGTGTGTTATTGTTCGTTTGAGGGTGCCCTTCATCAATTTTGCAAAGCAGGTGGATGTCTCCCCTCAATTTGACCTCCCGTTCAGAATCTCAATAATAATGGCTGGAAGTGACTATCATATTACGATATAATCTGTCCTCACGGTGCAGCTTTGCATCAACAGTTTTCAGGCATTCAAAAAGTGTTATGTGTTGTGACATATGAATTGATCGCAGCATTAATAGTTCTACATTTTATTACCATTTCATGAGCCAGGGAGCTGAAATAATGACTGCAAATCATTTCCATTTTAATAGTGCCATGTGTAAGGTGTTTTACAGCTCTACACAACAAAATGGTTTCCCAGGGTTGTGATCATTGTCAGTGACACGTTTTTACTGGTCGTAATGAGTATTCTGGCATTCATCCACCACTTTTTTTCTTGCTGTTTTGTTGTTATTTTCCAGAATGTATGTCTGATAGATAAGCCATTAGGACATAATCAGACTGAATAGCCATTTTGTTTTTGCGAAATGCATTCTGCCGTTGGTTTCATGTTATTTCATTGAGCGATCGTGAACAATCCACTGTTACAAATATTGACTAAGTAACTAGTTAGTAAATCATTTTGTTTTCAAAGCGTCATGCATCAAAAGTGCCAAGCCCACATTGTCTTACAAAAAAACTATGAACATTAATGAGAGCGTAACGAGAGCGAAAGAAAAAATCGAATACACTTCCATGCATGTCAAAAAAATTAAAACAATGTTAGAGATAATATGAACAAAATCCATCTCTGACTGTCCCTTAACACATTCAAATTCTAATCGCATTTGCAAATGTTTCTAGGATTAGGAAATGCACTAAATATATTCTGTTGTTAAGAAAACTCTACAGAACACATTACCCACAATGCTTGATGGCCAATAGTTCAGTCAGAGATTCGGGTGTCTAAAGGCACGGTCACACATGTGCAAAATTAACATTTGCCACCCGTTCACAAAAAAACCCGTTAGTTAGCATCTTAGCATTCTTGTGGGGTTTAACTTTGGTGAACTTTCAGTGACTTTAATACGACTATGCATTAATGTTAGTGTCTGTAGTGTCGTCGAATACCCCTTTAAGATGGATTATGTGTTGCTGCATGTTAGAACAGAAAGAACACTGTTAGTTGCCAAAAGAAATGTGCAGATTTAAGACTTTTTGTTTCTTTAATTCTACCAATTTGGTGTCCATAGTAAGATGATATCCTCACTCTTTATCTCACCTAGAACGCTCTTTTTTTTCTTGATTGTTTAACCAACTGCTGAAACAGTCTTCAATGAGAATATTACTGGACCTGTTTGAATTACTAAAATGCTGACAGCGACTCAGAGGTTGAATTACTGCACAAAACTGTAAATCTTACAGTGCAGGTCACTCTATAAATGATTAAACACCTAGCTTCAACAAAAATATAACCATCATACCAACTAACTAACTGTCTTGTTGCTTCTCAGACTCTTAGTATTTACCTTTCTGGTAGCCTTTGGGAAACACCTTGTGAAAAAATAAAGGATTTTCTCATATTGTGAAGCAGACTCTTATGTTTTTTTATATACTGTGCATTATGTCAGCTCGGTTGCACAAGTTGGAGGTGAGAGTGTTTATTAATATTTTAATATGTGATGGGCAGAGAGGTGGAAACATCTCACTGGTGGAAAACAGCTGACATCCATTGATTAGTCACTCCGTGAAGGGATGAGGTGCTTTGTCCATGTCAGTGTGGCTCATGGGGAAAGAAGTAGCAGTGCACATGACCTTTATACATGCCATTGCTGTTACTCCTTTTAGATTAAATCTCACCTCAGCGAGGTTGTTGTTGGGTTTTTTTACATGCCGAGCCTCTGCTGGTGTGTCAGTCACGAAATTTCTCCCAGCAAATTGCCTTTTGTTCTAGTTTTGGGGAGAGACACTGCAGGTGAATAGAGAAAAGATTTTACCTCAGAGACATCAGGAAACTTCCCCAGTTACTTAGGACAATCATAAATAATGATATTATTGGTAGGAATAAAACTACTATAGGTTTTCTAAGATGTTATGTTTAAATGTGCGTTCTTGTTTCGTTTTGTTGTCTTTGGATTTGTCTTTGTATCACTCCATGTATCAGAAAATACTGCCAACGGTCATCAAAATAATAAAATTTTGCCATTTTTTTAAGGAATAAAAGGCTATTTAATAAAGGCTATGAATGACTTATAAACAAACCCATCTATGAAACAACTTCAGAATATTACAGGAATAAAACTGGAGAGTTTGGTGTATTTAAGTGCTACTGCAGTGGAAATTTGAGAATTTTGAGAAAATTTGCTTTAAAATTGGTATTCCATACACACTACATGTGAATAGGGAAAATGCTTTTACTAATACATACCACCATGAAACCTCCCAAGTAGATTACTTACATTAAGACAATTGTTTTTTGTATTAGATGCAATAGAAGATTTTATCGAAGCCACATAGCCCAAACTCTAAAAAATTGACCACTGCATGAAAAAACAATGTTTATACCTGTGGAGTCTCGCCTTAAGCCGTTTTTTTGTGAAGCTGCCCCTGGCATTCAATACTTACTTGAGCTCCATGGGTGACCTTGTCAATATGCCCTAAAGGAGGGCACTCAAACATCGCAGGGGTGTCATGAACACACAAGTTGCACAAGAGCGTTAACAATTTAAATACAGCGTCATCTTCACATCTCACTCCATATGCCTCTGCCTTTATCCGTCTGGAAGACCCAGCTGGTGAAAGAGATGAAAAATACTTGAGTCCTCATTCGTCCCTTAATCGTACTCTACTGATTTCTCTCTCCTTTGTACTCCTCCCTACAAAAAGGATTCTCTCTTTTATTCAAAGTGCATTAATTGTCTCCCTTCTTACAGCATGTAACAAGTGACCCCAGAATAACCGGATTGTGAGACACAAACACTTCATCATAATTTGCACCTGTGCTATCTTTACGAACAAAGATGCAAATGGAAGTGTTTGCTGTCAAGACCCCGGCATCTCCAAGCTGTCACATACCGTTTCCCCCGAGAGGCAGAAATCGTCAAAAAAACGAGGGCTTTCTTTAGCCCTTTCCCGGAGAGGTCATCCGTTACAAGACTCTTATATATTTTTCATCACCACCACCACCACCATTCCTTGATTTATCTCGCTATAACCCAGGCATCAAACGGCTGACATTATAGCGGTCCTGCGGGTTCCCGGGGACATTACAAATTCATGTGCCCTATTGACTTTGGTCGCTCCATCAGAACAACCACCTGCAGGCGCAGAGCAGTTCACAAACAACTACACAAACTCCACAAGTTTAGCCGACACAATGTGGATGATGATGATGATGATAATGACGGTGATGTCGAAAGTCATGGGAAATACTAAGCACCACAAATGCCAAGAGATGACTATGTGTGAGTTTGTTGATAATTACAAGTGTTGAGCAACCTTTTCTGCCAGAATATGTATGTATAATTAATAGATTTGTTTGCCAGGGAAGTTTAGCAGGAAACACCGGCAGCCCCATCCGTGACCGTTGGCGCTGCCAACGTCACTCCTTGATTTGGTTGTACTTCATAACATTAGTTAAAGATAGAAATTCCCCCCTCATGTCCATCATTCTGGATCACAAATATACTTCTGAAAATACAACTTGGTTCTGGTTACAGGTAAGAGAGTTGATTTTCCCTCTAATGTTACACAAGGAACGCTGTGTAGCCAAATTATTTACGAACTACTGCATTCACCACAAGACTGCGGTGCAATTCATCTTCGCTGGAGCTCTGCATAGTCACACGCAAGACAGAAGCACATTTTCCATGTAATCAATGGAACATGGGAATTCATTTGTAAAAGATAAATAAATAAAAAAAGACTAGTCTCTTCTGCTGATTAAAATGCCAGAGTCTCTTCAGCTAGAGCCATCTGATAGACATAACCTTTAAGTGGGCCATTAGGAATATATTAAAAAAGACTCATTTCCTGGGGATATGTCACTGATGAATTATTAAAACAGCTAAAACAGGGCAAGCCATTCTTCTCTTTCTCCCCCCCAAAAAAGATCACCATTGATGAAGAGTTAACCCGTTAAACGATGAGCACATGAAATTAAATTTAGATCCCCAGCTGAAGGATATGGACACAACCAGGAACCAGCCCACAAAACACTAGACATGGCCTCCGATATAATTTTCGTATTGATTCCGGGTCTGGCCGTGCAGAGTGAACCTCTGCTCTGGCCGATCAGTATACGTTCAAAATCAATGGGCCGAGCAAACACACAAGGGTAAAGCAGGAATACCTTTAATTGTGCAACTGCAAAGATGCTCTGATTAGGAAGGAATCAAATGTTGCTGCTTGATTCAAAGTAAGCAAGCAATCAACTCTTGCATTTTTCAAAACTTATTTGGGGATGGCAACTTGAGACTGAATTACAAAGTGAAATAAAATGTAAATATGGGGTGAGTGATGAGTCGTGACAGTAAACAGACAGGAGGTCCCAAGAGGAGACATTATGCAGACGAAATGCAGCGTCACTGTCAGCTTTGAAGATTCCTGGTGGCTCTGTACTCTGCATTATCTGGCTCTACATCTCCAGTGAAGACTACCACTAAAATGTACTGGTAATTTAAGAAGTTTAATGTGTGTTTAGTCAATCAGTATATGGGCAGATAGTCAATACTACACATGAAAAGGACGTTTAAGGACCAAGAAAACCCTTTTTGAATCCTTGAATAGATGATAATGACATTTATACAAGTCAGGATCAATATGTAATATAATGAACAAGCTGATTACAACATATTGGCCAGTACTTATTTTTTGACTAAAGCACATAACATTAACAAGCAATTTTTCATGAGGATCCCTGTATCTTGTTATTAAAGCTGCACTAATCGATATTTTTATACCTAACAATGGATGTGATGTACATGTGATGTGAGAGGGATCCCTTGAAGTATTGTAGAGCTGTGGGGAGCTGCAGAGTCAAGTGATAATTATCTGGCGAGTCTTTCCAGTCATTGTTTTCATTGCGCTGCCCACAATTTCACCATTTTAGCTCAGTCTCACCATTTTCAGGGGAAAAAAAGATCTAAAAAAACCCACTGCATACTACCTGCCCACCACCGAACGTTAGACAGACAAAGTTAGCAACGCAAGGTTAGCAGCTAACGAGCCAGATATTTCCCTCAGGAGTTGGTGGAGACCAAAACAGATCTTAAATTTGCAGGTCAGAAACACTTTTACCAGAACAACTTAATTAGGTGTTCTACAGCTTGTTCTGCTGCCCCTAAGTGGCCAAAGAAAATCCATTAATGCAGCTTTAAAAAATTGTGACCAATATAAAGTATGTGCCGAGCTGGACATTTCTCAATTAAAAAACTTCTCAAAACTTCTCAACTCAAACATATCTTTGTCTTTTCTGTCCTGCACAGTTACCTCTAGTACCACATCCACATTGATACAAGTCTGTGGTGAGCTAAAATTTTAAATATATTGCCTCTATTTTTATTTAAATTGAAGCTAATCTTGAACATAACATTACAGCGAAATCATACCAATAATAATTGAAAATCCTTAACCTAAACACCTAAGACCCTTTAAATACAATCGCAGCATAGTTTTTTTTTAAAGCTGCTTGTCCAGGCTTATTTTTAGCCCTTAATGAGCACACAACCTTATACAATGCCACAGTATGTTCACATTGTAGCGTGATAGCTGCACAGCTCAAAAAAAGGCTTCCTCCGTTTCCCATTTACCGGCTTGGAGCAGAAGCCCATATTTTCAACACACCACCACACACTGTGCTTTTTCCTTCGTTTCCCATTTCATACTGTCACTCACATGCTCTGAGGTGCACAGAGTTAGACAGGTGCGTGTTCTCCGACAAATGTTTGCGCCCCAGGGGCTGGGTTCGCGTGGGCTCGCTGTGGAGTTAACTGATGTCTGTCCATAGCTGTGTCTCCAGGCTGGGGATCCAGGCATGCAGGAAGTCAGGCAAAGAGGTAGAAGCTCACAAGAGAGCTGGCTGGCCGAGCCAGCAGGGGAAGGATTATGACTTGAGCATCGTGCCTGTGCAGCTTGGGCTGAAGGAGCGTGAGAGAGGCCAGCAGCTGGCCCACAGGGCCCACAGATGGAGCCTCTGGATGGGGAGTGGAGGAGCCTGGCCAAGCATTTCAGATGGACTTGTGGATGACTCACAAGCCCTCAGCATCCCATACACCTACTTAGAGTCATGAGGCAGGCCCTTCCTGTCCTTGTGATGCAGCTCGCAGGTTGTTTACTGATGCAGATACGGAAGTCATTACTCCATCTGACTTTCTTCCAGAAACAGGCTCACATTATCATATAGACATGAAATTGTACTCAGAGTTCTTAAAAGGCATTGAATTAATGAATCTAAAAATAAGGCATTATTTGGTATTAAACTCAATCAATCTTTCAAAAGTCTTAATTAAAAACATGACAAGTAGAATTCTGACATTGCAATTTAGAGGAGCTGCATTTAACATTCTGAACATTAATGTAACAGCAAGCAACTATTTTCTATGTAAAAATATAGTGGAGTAATGAAGTCGCTCTCCCTCAGTGTGAGTTGTTATCCAAGCTTTTCCTTGCTTTGTTGGGTTGGCCGTGCATGCTTTTAGTGCATGTTAGTGCATTAAGCGTGCCTCACTGGTTAGCTCAAGTGCGTTGCTCTGCGCTGCTCTCATACGGCTGTTACAGCTGATAATGCCATCTTGACCGACAGCGGTGTAACAGAAGCGTGGCGCCCACCCTCCGGTTCCCCCTCAGGTGAACACTGTTAGCTTTCTCAACACTTTTACCACAGTTTGCACTGTTAGCGCTTTTAGCAACCTAAGCTATGAGCAGCCGCTTTGCAATCCACGTTTTTTCAAACTCTGAAATCCCACATGCACCAATTGGCGTGTCAGAAAATGATGGCGCAACTTTGCAAAGGTAGTTGTCAAGCTGTAGGTTGAGATACTGGGTAGATGTTATGAATCCCACTGCTTTTCTTGTCAAGACCCGCCTTGTGTAGCATTCAAGAGCTAGCATTGGCCAGGCGTCCATCCTTGCCAAGGTACCGGTAACCTGATTTGTTCATGTACGATGCCCTGACCAATGGGCTATTGTGACCTCAACAACTCAAACTCAATGCCTAACCTTAACCAATCGTCTCTGCCCCCAACCAGCTATGCATAGCGGGTCTTGCCAGGAAAAGCAGTGGGATGCATAATTATGCTGGAGGGGCAGTATATTGTTATGAGCCTGACTGTGACATAGGAAGGAATCGCTTGTTGAATCACGTGTTTTTTAGACGGGATTGTCTTTTTTCACATTCACAAGCACGGAAGGAGTGTGATTTTTGCATGACGTTTTTCTGAATTCAGTGAACTATTTCTACTCGTATTAAAACTATTAGTTTCTTTTAAAGGTACCAGATCATTACATCCTCAGTCATGGAGGGTAAATGTAAGAAAAACAGGTTAAATAACAAAAAAATCTTCTTGTCCCACATGTGACTAATACATTTTTATTTATATTGGAGCTGGGTGCGAGTTAACTGCACACAGCAAGGAGTTATTATTGCTGAGGAAGTGAGAAAAGCTTTACAGTAAAGTGGGAATCTGGGAGATGTTAAATTGATCTTCGCATCTCAAGTGGTGGTAAGTGGTCGTTGCTGTCGAGTTTTTTGCACCACACTCACACTCAAATTCCATATCGTTGTGACCTGTTATGTAAAACCTTGTTAAGTGTGGGTAGACCAGAGACTACTAAAATGCATGTGTTTCACTGTTTTCTATGCCTGATTAGATATTTTTGGGATTACCTCACGTGCTAACTAGTCTAATGTCATGTTCATACCAATCATTTGGTGTTGCTGCTGCTTGAAGGTACAATTGCGTGTTTTACCACACAATTGTACATAGTAAGAGAGAGTAACAAAATAGAAACATATTTAATAAATTACTTTGTGGATTGTAAACGAGACTACAGTGAGAAACAAACAAAAAATCACCCAGAAGTCTATTTGTAAAGATATAAAGGGTGCATTGACAAACAAATTAATAATCTAATGATAATTTCATACTCTTTCTTTTCTCTTCTTTGGAGAGAAAATGAAAAATACAGTTATGTTTCACGAGGTGCTAACACAGCCATTGGACTCTGATTCCAGTTTGATTCCTTAATATAATTGAATATGCTACTGCATTAAAGTGCCCACATTTCTGATTATACTTTAATCTCCACAGATAATCTTCCCACTCTGTGCTGAGCCTCCACACATAATGCATCTGTGCCACCCAGCTGGTTCAGTTCAGGCTCCTCTTTGTGCCCTCAAACTTTTCCCAAGCGCTACGGACCACGTCTGCAGCGCTGGCTCCATCGGCACATGGTGCTGTGAGCGGGTCACGCAAGCCAAGGCACTTCTTCCAGAAATAAACCAAGACCCTGACACACAGACCTCACTCTTGTCTTGTACTATTTGTGTTGTCTTGCCCATTGTGACCTGCTGTCACATGATTCTTCCACTCAAACGGAGGCAAGGAGACATCAAATCCTTTATAGACACATCATGCATATTTGAAGACGGCATTTGGCCCATAAATAGCACTGGGGCTAAATAATTGAAGCTTTTGCTGAAAATATATGAATAAGGCTGTGCATTCAGCATCGTGGCCAGATGTCTCCTGTGTGGGATCTACTGCTTGTGCCGTATTTGAAGGTGAAGTACGAGCATGCGTGCAGATGTTTGTGTCCATGTCTCCCTCTGTAATGGTCTCACACTGGTTTCATAAACACGGCAGGTCTGAGGTTTGACTGAGGCAAACAATGTGCTCACAGATTTCTATTTTGTTTGCAAGAGGAGATTTGCTCGGACAGTTAAAACTTCATGGACAAAGACATCCAAAAAAAGAGCATTATTGAATATTCGCCGGGGAGTTTAATGTCTGTTGAGGCTAATTTATAAGTACATCATCGTGTTGTAATAATATTGACAATATTGACATAAAGCAGCTCTACTCATGTTCTAATACAAACAGAGATAAATTGATGGTCGTATTGGTAGAAACAATAAAGTTGAATCTCTGCTAGTTTCTATATGTAATTTTCTATGTATTGGCACCAATTCAAAATCATTTCTTTAAATTTAATAAAAAAGTATCTAAAATTAAATATCGTCTATTTAATCATCAGCTAAAAATAAATCTCTTCCACCAGCTAAGATATTAACACAAAAGAGATTTCTTATCGATAAAACAATTTATTCTTTTCATTAAAGTTGAAGCTCTTACAGGACTCAACACTAACTTTTAAAAGTGGTCACCAGATGACAACCAGACATCAACTTTTTGGAACTAAACTGAAAATATGGTTACCATTTTTAGTCACCTTATATTTTGAGTGACTAAGACACTATGTGTCAAAGTGACACCCTGAAAAAGGGTCATTCTGCATTAGTTTTTTGTTCATGCATTAGGCCCATAATACTTTTAGTAGGATCTTACTTGTTATTGAGTACTTTTACCTTTCTGAATACTTATTCCACCACTTCCTCTAACCACCAGGCTGCATTATGCAGAGGCGGCTACTCTAAACAACTTTCTCAAGGGCACAAGAGAGCAAAAAAAGCATTGCTTCTTCACGTTTTCTTCCCAGACTCCTAACTGGTTCAGGAATTCAAACTGGAAACCTTCTGGTCAGATACGCTCTTCTCCTCCAAACTGCTGCCAGCGCTGTGTGCTCAGCTCGGCTCCCTTTTATGTTCCCACCTCTCTGTCTGTTGATTGAAATCCGGTGGAAGATACATGTTCACGGTGAAAAGGAGAGTGCTGTAGTTGAAGGCATTATTTTATGGCGCTGTGGCTCAGCACACAGGGGCCAGATAAGGTCCAAGTCTGTTTCTCATACATGGATGATGGAGGGGGGGGGGGACAAAAGCGGCAATTGCAATTTTTACTGCAAATGCAGTAAAAATTGCAAGGCCAAGGGTGGAAATGCGACCCCAGTGTACCTCAACCTTTCAATGTCCCACCTTTTTCTCACGCACACACAAAAAGTATACATGCAAGCATAGATGCACGCATACACACACGTGCACAAATGGATTCGGCTGACGCTACTGAATAATTGAGAGGCTGCAATAAAACGAACGGCGCGCGTTAGAGTGAGAGATGGCTGGGGTAACGGACAGAAGGCTCGGGGATTGCCTGCAGGTGAGAGTTAACATGTGAATCATCATGTATGGATGTGAGGAGAAGAACACCACACATTAGTGGTCTCATGTGACAGCTGTGTTCATTATTGTCTCTTTTTCTCTCACTTTCTCCACTCGTTACTGTCTGTCTCTTTGGCACTCGCATGCACTCGGCAGAGTTCAGTGCGAAGCGAACAAGTCAAATGAACCGGAACAAATTTAACTTGAGGGCCTTTTCACTGCATCCGGGCGCACGATGTTATAAAATATGAATATACAAATATTGAATTAATATGTAACAAAAGAAAGAAATGACTCAGGGAATGCAGTTTACTGATTTGCACAGTATGTCATGGTGGGAAATAGACGGGATTATGCAACCGAGAAAATGGGACAAAACGGTGTTCATCATGTGAAAATATGCACATCAATAGATTCCACGTGTACAGTATCACACTACATTAACCACTGCTGGTTGGCTTTACTCCCAGTTTATTTAAGCAGGAACTTGTGACAGGCTGTCAGGTATCGCCTGAAAGTAAAAACTCTTGACTTTCACATATGATTTATGATTTTTGATTAAAAAAAATTCTTAAAAACAAATTGGACATAAAAAAGACAAAATAATGATTCACTTAAAAAAAAATAATAATAATTTTACTTAAAAAAAAAGTAAAATATGCTTATTTTGAAAAAAAAGTATTGTATTCCTGAAGAAAAAACATGTTTGTAAAAAATAAACATGTTGTTGTGCATGCCCTGTGGCATTTTGAAATGCCCCCCCAGATTACAGTGAATGTGTGCTAACTTGCTCAATGTGTCTCACAAAAAAGTCCTTTTTTTCTTTCGCTCAGTCCTCTCCATCGTAGTTTTGATAGTTGTCCATCAAAAAGTGCAGCCTCCTCATTCATTTCAATGAGTCCACATGGCACTTTGCATTGACACAGCTGGAGTCGCAGAGCTGAGGATGCTGTCAAAAAACTGATTTGGCCACAAGTCCAAGTGACTCAACAATCCAATGCGACAAGCTACCGGGAAAAAACTGCTGTTGTTACTCATCACTTCCTGCATATGTCAAGTGGATTGGATGAGTTACCAAAAATGGACTGGATTCATTCAAATGTTGGCATGAAGTCAGATGTTTGCAGGTGGCTCAGATGAGCAGACAGATCTTGTATCTGGAGTTTGAAAGCTGGACAGTCGAAAGTTAGAAAATCAACTTGAAATTGTGTGGATTGGGGAAAGTGAGGGGGGAATCTTGTCCTTGTGTTTAACAGGACTTGATAGAGGAGAGGGGCTTAGAAATCGAGGACAAGCAGAACGGTATAGGCCTGTGAGGATAAAGTAGAAGAAGATGGAGTCTGAAGGTGAAGCGTTTCGATGACGAGCTGCAGAAGCATGTAAACAAAGCCAAATGACACATTTTGCCAGCATCTGCTTTGGTTGCTGTACCTCACAGCAGTTCAGTGCTGTTTGTAAGATCTGTATCTGATCAACATCAGTATGAAGAAAGAAAACACTGATCAGTGTATCCCTCATTCTGCAACAATCAAATAGGGAGCTCTCTCCCGGTAGAGTAGCTTGTATGAATTCTCTTGTTTACCTTGGAGTCGTCGGGATATAGATGTCTTAAACCGCTGTGAAGTGTTAACTGCTGAATGTATCACTCAAATTGGACTTTTGGGATTGTATTTCCTCTTCGAAACGGTACCTGTGGCAACATCTCCAAACCAATTTTTGTGTTATTTTTCCCGTCTAAACATGGCCTAAACTCTGCTGTTGATCAGGGATTTGTTGTTGGTTCCTTCTTATCTGTGTACATCAGGCTGGTCTCATCTATACGTACTGAAAAATAATGCTCCATAATTTGTGGATATCCCACAAAATCTTGTCCTATGTTATTCGACACAAACAACTATCTTTTCCCAAACCTAACAAGGTAGATTGAGGAATCATTGGTGTACATACAGGTGGAAAGCCCAAAATCAATATGCTCCCCAATTTTACAACAAAACTGGGCAAATCAGCTTTTAAATATACTGCCCCTTCTTCCTGCAATAATGTACAGAAGGACCTGAACTTGTCAGAGCTGATTACTTTGGGGGCATTTAAGTCATTTTAAAGCATTGAGAAAATAGCACTCCTGGTCAATGTGATTGCTCTTACATGTTTTACTGTAATCATTTTAGAAAAGTGTAACTGTTTATTATATTATGTATATTATAGATTTTTTAATTATCTGGATATGTGCTGACTCATTTGTAGTGTATATAATAATATTCTCTGAGCCTCACAGTGATGCTCAGTTGTACAGGAACATTATACTGACTCTACGTCATAACTGTTATATGGTTATGATACCTCTGGTACACTGGAGTAACCTGTAGGTTGTATACACATAGATGAATGAATATAACCTGCATGCATAGGAATCTACTGGAGAGCCGTGTGAGACCAGAAGGGGCCCCGAAGTAATCTGCAGGTTGAGTTTTACGCCGAATATTTCCCCGTTGAGATGTTTCAGCAGAGAGGGAAATGCGAGGCCAGCGCTCCAAGACTAACCCCCTCTACATCTTACTCATGCATATAGATAAACAAACATCTTTAAAAAGAAGAAGCAAAGATGTGCAATAACAAATTAACACTAATTAACATATAAAAGCTCTGATTGTCATGAATAGAGATTGGTAACCAAGGAATTTATTTGAAAAGCTTTGTTTTGATTATCCCTTCCGTGTCTGACTCTCAGGTTATGCATCATTTTACAGTTACCCAGCTATGAAGCTGGAATCACAATGGAAATGTAAGATACTTTTTGATGTCTTTATGTTTTTGGGTTGTCCGTCCGTCCAAATTTGGCACAAATGTCCACCTGGCTTTTCAACTGTGAGGTTTTACCTTTACTCGCTCTCTGTCTTTGATCGCAGCGGCCATGACAAGAGGGTGGCAGGCCATGATGTCCTGCTATTTATAAGCAGCCGTATCCCTGAATAAGTAGTTGGACCAGAATAGGACTGCAGTATGGGTCACCTTTGTGTGAGCGGACCATGGTGAGGCCTAATTTAGAGAGGAGCTTTGAGTTGGAGTGACCCCTTTAACTTCACATTCACGAACCAGAAACCAGCTAAATCCCACTGATTCATTATTAATACATTTGGCAGACCCGTCTAGGTGGAGGGACATTTTGTATTATTATATCTTTTACATTTGTACTCATTTCATCAAGTTCTTCAAGATCCCAATTAAAGCCAGCTGGAGATATTTCAGTCAAGGTAGAAATGTGGACTTGTGACACTTTGGCTGACCTTTTTAGTTCAGAGCACATTCGACTCATGCATTACAAATGTCTTGTGTTACTCAAACTGGCGACTAGTTTTTCATGCGCTCTCTCCGATCGTTAGAATGACATCGAACACTTTGTGTTTGAGAGAGGAAGGAGTGAGGGGCAGTTTCTTACAAATACACGGGACAGACTAAGGAAATAGTTAATTATTGGACCAAGCAAAGGACATCTGGGAATTAGGGGGGTCATTTCTGTCTTTGATGTATAAACTTTCTGACAGTTTAATTTTGCCAGGTGGCCTTCCATTTAATGAAAAAATGCTTTTTTAGAAAGAGCAATGAAAGACAGCCTTGAAGAAACACACAGATGCTATAGTGAAAGAGAGGCTAGCAAGGAAAGGGAAAAAAGACTTTTGCTCTCTTAACCTTCAGTTTATCAAATCACGGCTAATGTGTTAAACGGCCTTAATCAAATATTTACTGAAGTTTTAGTCCCCCAAACCCTGAGGAAAACGTCTGGGTTGTTTGCTCACTAATGCTACGTACTTGAATGTTTTCTCTAGCCACTGGTTGACTTTGTCTCTCCGTTGTTTTCTAGCAGGTAATAGCACGTAACGACACTCGGCTTCTCTGAGCTTCTGGACGCATCTTTTGGTGAGAGCGGTGAACCGTACAGTCAATGTGTGGGCTGTAAAACCAAAACAGTGGGCTAATAGTGGCCAAACAGACGCATCAACGCTCATTTAGAAAACATATCTAATGCAATTGTACTGTGATCAATTTAATGAATGCGTTGTGAAAATGTTCTTCGAAGAAATAATCTAAAATCATGTGTTGGGATGATATCATTTTGAAGTTGTCGAATCAAAACAGACAATTACATTTAGCATGAATACATTATTTTAATCAATGCAGATGGTTTGGTTTCACTAAAATGCACTGCGGATTTTCAAAACGTGCCCTTTACTTTGCGAGCTCCTACACTTGAAATGCTGTGTTCAACCACTGAGAGCATAATCCATAATACAGATGCATGCACTGTAGTCAGTTTTATTTAGTTTTACCGCCGTCTGTCCCAACAGAGCTGCAGTTCACGTGTTACAAGCTTCTAGTGTGAAGCTCCTTTACAGTCTCTATCACTGATATACCAGAGTGACTAATAGACTGTCTCAATGATGCCATTGAAAAGAAGTCACGCTTAAGTGAGTACAATTTGCTCCTGGCGTTTTAAAGAGTGTCTCTTACCTATATACCTATTTCTTGCCTCTGAGAAAGTGTGATTAGCAGCTAGTTGTGTGCGTCACATCCTGAGGCGCTGAGCCTGACAAGGCGTCCGTCAGGGGAAATGTCACTCCTGTCCTGTTTGGTAAGGGTAACGTCATTATACCTGAGGAATGACGGAAGACGTTAACAAGAGCTTGGATAGATTGTTTTCATCTTGAGGAAAGCTGTGGTTCTTTAGTTAAGTACTTGTGGTGGACATTAGTAGTCCATATTGTGAGTGTGATTAAGTCAGTTGCCTAAATAATAAAGCTAAATGCAATACTGAATAGTTAAAAATTCCTGCATCCAGAAAGATTTGTTTAATAATCAAAATATTAAAAGTTGATGATATTTTAAATTATTCTAGCATGAATTAAACTTGTTCTATTATTACTTGGTGGTCTGCCATTCAAGAAAATGTGCAACTTTAATGCAGCGACGGCCCATGATGCATGTCTGCTGAGAGTGAATTACATCTACTGTATTCATTTGGCAGACACTTTCGTCCAAAGCAACGTACCAATGAGGTAAAATACCACCCACAATAGAACGAGGAGCCTTGGTTACAAGGTTGCAGGTGCATCAAGTAACACATGAGTGCATTATATTGTATTTTTTTAGAGAGAGATAGATTACCAAGTTGTTAAGCTGTTAAAAGTTTACACTCTCCCATTTCAGTTGTGTTTATTTTTTATGTCAACGGGCAGCAGTATTTCCTGTTGGTTTTGAATTAATTTTTCAAAGATTAGATGCCAACAGATATACTGATGCACCCCATAATTGCTACATATTGCTTTGAAAAGGATCAATAGTCTGAAAATGCAGCCGATGTTACCAAGGGTTGCCTCAAGTATTGTCAAATTCATCCAACTAACTGCTATTTTTCTGCTAATGAATACATGCATCTGTTTATTAACTCAACGTTTCTACTTCTGCTAAACGTGCTGTCATAGCTTCTTTTCACCCTTTTGTCTCCATTATAAGGAAAACCATTTTGGGGATCTTTGTTCCTGAATATGGTGCCGGTGATGCACCGAGCCTGCCTCTGGCGCTGCTACACACATCCTGCAGATCACTCCGGGTGTGTGCATTGGCACAGAGGTGGAGAACACTGTGCCAACACACAAGCATGCATGCAACTGCAAGAGCCCCACACACACACACTCTTTCTCTCTATGTGTCTCTGTTCCGCTCTCCTTGTCTCTGAATGGAAGAAGCTGTGGGACTTTGGCAGCGCTTATATTTAGCTGCTGCAGTCCTTTTTCTGTGTTGACGTCTCCCTCAGTCTCCCCCAGCTGTTTTTATATCAAGTCACTCTGTCAGGCAGGCAACCCCGCACTGCTGCATTATTCATACTATGCTATTGAGACAGGGGAATCGGAAGTCCCCACCACCACTTTGATGACATGCAAAGAAGGGGGGGGGGGGACTCTCTGTGCCGCTTACATCTGCTGTCACCTGTGCTTTCCCAGCTGCTATGATCTTCAAGTTGAACACAGGACTCATAAATGAAACTGTATAGTGAGATTTGTGCGGGTAAATGCGTGCATGTGAACTCATACATGTATGTATGTGTGTGCTAAATCTCCCTTTTGCATGTGCGAGGATGATCAAATTTAGCTTAATGCTATTTTCACCCAGCTCTCCCTCTGGTATTGCATTTATGCAATGCGTTCATTAAAGCCATTCATCATCCTCATAGCTGTGGGTTTCCCTTGTACAGCCAACAGAAAGAAACACACTGCTTCCCTCTGTGCTATAAATATCTTTCATGGTGAAACACCCTCCTAAGGCTCCGTCAGAGACAAATCTTACCACCAGCTTGGATAAAATATGTCTTCGTACATTATTGGGTAATTACATAATCTGAACATTCTGACAAGGCAACAGATGTGATGGAAAAATGAAAAACGTGTGTTCCTCATAAATCATATTTCTCAAAGCCTGTGAGAAGCTTAGGTTTGATGGAGCTTGTTGCTGCAAGGAATATGGCTGATCCTCCATCATAGAGATTTTTCTTTTGTCACTCTAAGGCCATAAAAGGTATATAAAGGTAATGCTCCAGGAATGGAGGCATATATGAAACCCTGATGCAAAAGTAGGTAAGTAACAGTGCGACTGTGTATGCCTGTGTATGCCGATGTTTTCCGTTTGCATAAATGTGCGAGCCTGATTGACAGCGCGAGTTCCCGTGTTGACTCAGTGTGATTGAGTTGGAGATGTGAGTGCACTCTGCTTGCAGTGTTCTCCATTTGTCACCGTCTTGAGCCGTGAGATGGGACGGCAGGCGCCCGGCGGACCCTGCGGAGCTCCTGTCTGCCTCTCCGTAATCCCATTCTTAGCATGTACAGGCACGTCTACGGCCCACGAGAACACCCATCTCATGGAATCTAATCCATTGATCCCTCTCCGTGCGTCAGTCACAAAAGCAGTTAGAGCAATGAGCTACAGAGCTATGCTATGTCAAGTGTGGCCCTCAAAGCTCAGGAATCGATGGTGTGAAAGTAATTTGGGATGCAAATGGTCAGAGGATGGCTCTGCAGGAAATAGATGCGATTGAACCGTTTGCATCACATTGTAAACATGTATGATTAAGTTTTAATTAAGGATATGTTTGTCGATGATGAAAGTCTGAGCAAGAAAGCCGCCAGGAAACACCATTTATAATCTCCCATCCCCGTCTAAGAATAAAAACCCAAATACAAAGTGATAAAATGATTTATGAAAGAGACTCATTGGAGAGTAGGGCAATGAAAATGCCATCCGCCTGAAAATCTAATAAGCATCCTCTCTGAGTCGGCGAATGAGGCGGTGGCATGTACAGGAAGCCTTTCACAGGGTGATCATGTATTAAACAGACTTCCCCTCGTCAAATATTCATGGGCAGAGATTTACTCATTAATCTTTCATTATCTTCTATCTTTCTATTTTGCATACATCAGGAGCTTGGAGCTGTTATTGGTTACAATCACCTTCGTTTCACATTTCCCTGCGCGAGGATCGCAGTCTCGTTCTGCTTGTATTGTGCGGCAGATAATGAGTCATCCCACTGTTTGAGTTTCTTATGTCGTCGGCACTTTTTCTGTCTGTATTGGAAAATCAAAGTTTAAGTTATTGTGATGAAAGAGACAGACGGTGAGTTCCAGCTCAAAGGCTTAAGTGTGAGAGGAGTTTGGGTGACCACACACATCAGCAGGCTCACTGAGGCTTAACGGGATCTCTACATCAGCACAGATGTTTGTCTCACTTCATACTATGGATGCACCAACAAACAGGAACAAAAGGGATGCGCTGAAACTGATATTGGATATCAGGCAGATACTGACTAAATTCTATATATATATCTTATACATTACGTACCGGAATTTTAATTCTTTCAAAACTTTTGACCAATTTGTTGCTGCATTTAAAGGTTTAACAATAGAATTGTTATTCCTGTTTATTAACTCCTAGTGTATGATTTGTTATTTTAATAATCAATAACAATTCATTACATTGATATCTCTGTAATTATTTCATACATTGTGTTTTACAATGTGAGGAAAGCAATGTTTGTGTCAGGCTTGATGCTTCTGTACATAAAAGAATGATCCCAGTCACTTCGACACCTTTAGGCAAACAGCTTATTATTCAAACACTGGTATCGGATCGGTTCTCGGTATCGGCCGGTACCCAAAGCCCAGGTATTCTTATCAGACTTAATACAAGGAGTATTTAACGTGGGTATGAAACAGTCAATTTCATACTGATGACTCTAAATGACCTACATAAGCAAGCAAGACCATCATAAAGAATATATACTTACATTTTTACAGGCGGAGTGTCTTAAAAATGCCTTAAAAATGCAAAAGGCTCTCCCTAGAGCCAGTGTTTGGTTTGTCCTTTCTGGGCTACTGTAGAAACATGGCGGATTCGGTGAACAGGACCTATGTAGATATAAACGGCTCAGTCTGAGTTAACGAAAAACACAACAATTCTTAGTTTCAGATGATTCTTCACTAATGAAAACAGAATTATGAATATTATATTCCATTTCTACCAATAAATCCCCCCAAATCCTACACACTGTTCCTTTAAGCACAGTACTTGAGTGTATGTACTTGTTTCTTTCCACCATGGCAACAAAGCTTAAATCTTTAGGATTTATGTTTACTTTAAAGTTAGCCTTGTATGATCCACATTATATCACATATCAACACCCAGTCCTTTGAAATTCTGTGACGTGAACAATGTGTTCTAAATTAGACTTTTGGGGGAGAAAAAGCACAAACTGTTGCTTCAAGATGAAAGAAGTTGGTAGTCCACAGAGGTCAGTGGTTCACTGACTGCGTACTTTGCTTCCCAGAACCGCCTCCAGTATGATTAAGAATGTGCTGTGATGTGATCCCAGTGATTACCATAGATGACTATAGGAGGGCAAAGCCGTGAGATGGTGTGTAGGACTTCAGGGGGACACTGGTGGGCAGGGGCTTTATCGACCTGCTCCTGGATTCCTGTTAATAATATACAGGGACTTAACACACCTACACATGTGGACAATGTGTAGACGGAAATGCATGGGCAAAAGCACACAGCGAGATGGTAGAGGACGTAAGAACAAACAAGGAGTTAAGCTATAAATATTTCACACATGGACAGAAATCAAAAAGAGACATGAACTCAATAGCGCCACAGATCTCTGTTTCCTGGATGTGAGGAAAACACTGAAAATTGGCACAATCTAAATCAGTTGCTGCTGATAATGGCTGTTCAAACTGCTTTCTTCCCCTACATCATCATCACCATGGTTCTCAGCGGTGCAGACCTTGTTATCACGTTCACTCGCTTTTCTACATGGTCTGACTTACTGATAACAATGCAATTAAGCTCTGGAGTTACATTCTGGCAAAATAGAAATGTATCCACTTAAAAAGTTATCTGACAGGACTCACAGCAACGTAAACTGCTCCAGCTATTTGTTTTTTATTTCATGAAGGAAAAAAAACAATATTTCAAAGCATTCATGCTTTTCTTTCAGTCCACTGATATGACTAATGCTGTAGTGAATCAGTGTTGTGCAGAACCCAGTCAGGCTCATGCTGTTCCCACTGGTCATCCGGCTTTGAGGAGGTATGCATGTCTGCCATCTGTTGTTATTTGGACACCCGCTGGCACCATACAATGATACGTTGATTCATAACTATTGACAGGTTGTCAGGCTTTTATTCAGCCCCACCCTATGTCAAAAAAAATGAAAGAATCAAAACTAGATAGAAGAGAAGGTTTTTTGTTTGAAAACCTCAGTCTACTGAAAATCATTTGTTAAAGTTTAATTTAGAAAATGCTTGAAATAAGCTATGAAGGTTTGTCGACTGATGACAGCCAATATTACTGCAGCTTATCGACATGTATCTTGGCTGATCATCAACAAAAAAACTGCAGTGTATAAATAGCCATAGATATGTAGAAAAACGTTTTTACATAGTTAATCCACCAGAGAGCACAGACAAGTAGAACGCAGTAGAAGATCATGATTCTTTATAAAAAAAACTGAATATACATTTTATCAGCCTCAAAAATCTGCCGTCTGTCGGGTTCAAATTAAGACCAGGACGAGAAGGGAATATAGCAAATTAAAAGCAGCCTTGAGTGTGGCAATTGATGTGAGTGGCGTATAAAATGCATGACTGGATGTAGGGAGGGGCTTCATGTCATGTAAAACACAAGATGAAGTAATAAAACATGGGACTTTAACCCGACTTGAGAATTCTCAGTGGCCCTCGACACCAAAGTAGCACTGCGTCGTTTCACATCTGACGCGCCCCCTATTGTTCCCCTCCTCCAACCTCAGCACACATCACGCTCACGGTGAGTTTGCAAGATACAGCAAAAGAAACCAAAGCCGTGTGTGATGGAAATGCCACTTCACTGCCACAGAGCCCTGTGCGGGGTGCACCATGCGCTGTCATCAAACTAGAGCCCAACTTGTCTCCGTGTTCAATCATGTGTATCTTCAACGACCTGTTAGATGTGATACTCAAATGGCTGAAGCACACTTCAAAGATTACAGAGGACACATAAGGATCCCAGAATGCATCGATGCATCGAGGCAATCACGACTCGACTGAGGAGGACTAATGGCAAGTCCCACGATTCATAGAGAACAAGGAATCCGATTCAAACGGCACAATAAAGCACTGTCGGTAGCTCAGTGCCAGCCGAAACAGATGGGCAGATGAAACAGCTGTTTGTCTAAATTAATAGAGTGTGCAGCATCAAGCTGACAGCCCGTCTCGGTGGACATTGTGTTGCTTGCTGATGAAAACTGTAATCTGATTACCAACTCTTTTGAAAAAAGGTGAACGATGTCTTTTTGAATTAGTGAAACACATTTAGAAGGAATGGTCTTTTAGATTGTGATATAACAGTTGTTTTGTCTGTTCTTTGCCCAGTGGGGTGTTTAAGTGCAGCCTGTGTCGTCTGTAAATTTCAAATTTGATCACTGTGTCAGACTGATACTTAGGAATCAAACTGGGGTCAGGGTTGAACATAGCATAACACTAAACACTAAGGAGGTTCAGGTATAACATGCTAGCTTACTGGCTAGTCTTAACAAGCCCAAAGCATAGTTTATACTCGCCCTAGTGAAGCTGGCGCGAGGCGCCCTATCATTCACCAAATGAACTCAGTGGGCAGGAGTTTGCTTTGATATATCAGCCTAATGTTTTTTTTTATTTTTCCTCACCTGTTAACATCACTGCAGATATTATTTCCTGAGTGTTCAGGATCCTGGTTGCTGTGTCTTGGGGTGCTTTCCATTTCATGGCTCCTTAGTTATCTATTGCCTAATATTTAAGGACACTTTTAATTAGTTTATCTCTGTGGCAGTAGTCCTTCTTCTTTTTGTATTTTACTTATGCTGAGTCTATACAATATTATAGACTGAAGACAAAGAGGAAGAACATGATTAAGCTGAAGTTCTTTACTGTTGTAGAATATTCCAAAATCTGGATAAAGAAAAAGTCAAATTTAACAACTCATCCTTGCTAAAATGAGCCGTGCTATTATTTTACTAATATTTTAGCCAACAATGTAACTTTATATTTGCACTTAGAAGACAATTAGTGTAAAAGAAACTGCTGAGACATTGTTACAGCTCAGACAGAGAGGAACAGCAGGGTTAGATCGAGACACACCAGATATGCATTTTTGTACTGAAACCATCACATGAAAGCAAATTCAAACATAACTTTGATAGGATTTGTTTTACGGTAAATGTTTTAGTATTTTCTCTAACTTATTCATTAAAAATGTAATATATTCTCTGGATTTTTCTTTAGGATTGTGGCCACCCACACTCGTACAGTATGTATGATCGTCATATTCTCTTATATGAATATATATATATCCTCCTCTGTCAGTCAGTGTCATCTTAGACTGCTTTGTGCAGCTGTCATGAGACGCCTGCAGCAGTCTAACCTTCCTGCCTTTGCATCTTGCTGGGTATTTTTTTTTATTTTATTAGATTGCTCTTTATTATAGGGCTGGAGACAATGTGAGGCACCATGCGAGCTTCAGGAAAAAGGCATCATATTGAACACTCCTTCTTTTAAAATTTCTCTTTTAAAGAAGAGATGTTAGGCAATATCCTGGGCTTGAAAAGAAAAAGTTTGTCCTCTATTTACAAAGAGGCTCTCTGCTGTTTTATCCGTAGGATAGTTTCAGTGCGGTTTGAAACTCTTGCCTCATGGATTACTGGTCCATGAATAGGACGGATGGGGACTTGATGTGTCACCAGGTTGATGACGTTCTGCCCCTGGGAAACGTCTCTGCAGGCACACACATCTGACATGTGGGTTTGATACTGTCTAATGGTTTCTGATGAGAAATCATGCTGAGACCAAACTCTCCACATCTAGTCTTTGATTAGAGGGAATAAAAACAAATCTAATTGATTAAGCTCCAGCTGGGCCCAGGAAGTTCTGAAAACATGGATGTTAGAAATGGTTCAACCTCAAGTATTCTTTCATTTTATTTTATCAGAGAAAAGTAGATCTCAAATATGCTTGAGTCACTTTAAAATATAATCCTTGATTTTATGCATACTGTATATAATTCTTCAGACCTCAATTGCTACTTTGACCATACCCCCTTCTTTCTCCTTCCTGAGTAGTAAATGTTACCTGTTTTTTAACGATAATGCTAATCTGATCTGTGGACAAATAAAACAAGCGTAACATTTCCCAGAATGCAGCAGCCCTGTGATCTAACATATAAACTCAACGTCCCCAGTTCAATTCTGGTTGCTAAGATATTTTTGTGGTCAACAGAAAACTAGTTACCCCTGTTACCAATAAATGAAGTGGGCCGTCTCATTGCGGGTCTGTAACATTGTTTCCTCTGCCGGTGCTTTCCTTGAAGTTTGGTTCTGCAAAGCCGTTCAGTGGGAACTCGGAAACAAGAGATAGTGATACACAGAATCTAAGTGGGCTGCACCGTGAAATATCCCTACTCTACACATCATTTTAGGCGAAATAAAAACATATTCATGGAAGACGCTGTCATGATTTAAGAGGGATCTTACACTCTTCTCAACCCAAAACATCTAGATCTCTAAAAGACATAGTGCACAGTTTAGTGACTAAGCCTATTAAGCCGACCTGGCTGTCCAAAACTCTTGGCAGGTAGATGTGTGATGCCTTAGCTGATCCAGCTCCTCAGAGACCCAAGTCTTTTTTTCTTCTGTACTGAGGCCAAAGTACAACATTCACTGTCTCATCTCTAACAGTACTGCTTGTCAGTGTGGAATGGACTATGTTGCTCAGACTAAACATGCCCTTAAGGTCAATACTGCTGAACATGAGGCTGCAATTTGCAATGACGGTACGGACAATGCTTTTGAATACCATTATAATCAGGCAAATCATGTAAGTCTGTGCTGTATCTACCACATCAGGTTGGGGATTGGGAAAGATTCCCCAGAGAACGTGAAAGAAACTTTTGGGGCTCTTTTGTTTTCTCAAGGATATAATACAAATAAATCTGTGGTTATATATCCGTGTTCAATGCTGCTCAACGCTTTGTTTTCTTAACTCGAGACACACTCACACTCGCACCAGTCTCTGAGGACGTTCCCTCTGTTTCTCATTCGCTTCCATTGAAGCCATTTCTTGCTTCACTGCGAGCTCCAGCCGGCTCAAGAAGACGGGCACCGAAGACTCTCTAACAGTCTGTGACCGCTCTGCTCAGTATTTCATTACTACATACGTTGGACCTGTGACATCATGTTGTTATTTTGTGCTGATTCTGGGGTGAGCTTGATAGACTGAGTGCAAATGGAACTATTATCAATTGTGTGCCTTCTCTGCATGTGTCTATGATACAGAATGTGTTAGTGTGTGTGTGTGTGTATATACTATATGTCTGTGTATACAGACATGCATTTGAATATATGCCCCTACTCGTGGGTTCACATGTACCTCCTCTCCTCCCTCCTCACAAATGATGCATCTGTCTTCTGTTCTATCAGGAAATAGAAATAGAAAAAGAAAGAGAACAGAGGGTTAAGGAATACCATCTTATTTTATTATTTTTAGATGAAAGAAAAAATAACACATCAAATCCGCATCAACACCAACAATCAGCGGGTTTATTTTTCCTCTAGGTTTGTCTGTTTGGATCTATTTAGGAAACTCACCAGGGAAATGTTTTACCAGCTCTGATCTGTCCCACTAACTGAGGGAAAGGGCTGCAGCACTGCAGCATCGCAGGAGCCTTAACTGATCCTGCACCAGTGCTGGCAAAAACAACAAATCTGCTCTCTGATAGAAACTCTGTTGCGAAACAATACACATCTGGAAACCGCTGCACTTACCCATATAGACTCTAGTGCTCTGGTGTTTTTGCTTTATATCATTACAGCTCTCGAGGCAGGAATAGTCAGCCAGAATTGGGCTGCTGATAATTGACCAGTCCGTCAAATCTAAAAGTTAAAACAGATAAGTCAGATCACTTACAGCCATTGCACATTCTGCATATGGCCCATGTTTTCTGTGGATAAAGGTACATCAAAAGAGAGGAAGTTAAAATGTTGTCCTGCAAACTGACTGCACTATCCTTTATTAAAGCTTGCATATTTTATTTTTAACCTACTAATTTGTGTTTTGCGAATTACTGAAAGTCACCAAAAAATTTACACATTTACAAGGCTAGTTATTTTTGGGTTGTATCTTGTTGACCAATTTTGATCATATAGCAATAGTTTATAACTAGCTGAACAGCGGTCAACAATGCCACAAGTGGGAATTACAAGATTTTAAAAGAGACATCTGTTGATGGTACAGCTCAAAGAGCAAAAAGATCAGTTATTACTCTAGGTTTAGTGGGATTAGTAGAATGTTTTTCATCCATGAAGGTTTCAAGTTTGTTAAACTTTCCCAGAGCTTACGAAAGTTATTTTTGTCATTGTAACATTAAGTCTACAGGCCGAGACACTAATGTTCATGTGCAGTCACACAACATGGAGACTAACCTGGAAGAGAGAAAACTTTTCATTTCCATTGAAATGACAGGAAACATTTCACAGGAACATGCTGTTAGGTACAGCGTGTTTAAATCTAGTTTTGCATTTCAGAATAAAACCATTGTTATGTTCATCTACTGCTCAAACGTAATCTAACAGTTGTACAAATAGGGAGTCAGTAAATCTTTGGATTAATGTCAGTCACACAGCAGTATACAGAACGCTTGCTTCTACTGTTCATACCAGACCAAGTAAGTAAGCTGTAGCTGCAAAACCCATTTATGTGTTGAATTGAGCGAAGGTGAGTTTTATTTCTAATAATTTTATTTCTTTTTTTCCCTCCAAATTACATAATCTCACTTAAAGTCCAGAAGTATCCCATTTGCCTAGCTGATGAATTTCCCCTTTTTTCTTTCTTTTTCGTGGTAAAGGGTTATTAAAATGAAACAACAGACTACACCACTTTAAACAACAACTATTCCACAACAAATTGAGGAGAGTTGCAAATTTCCCCTTTTAAAGAAAAGTTAATTTTATGCCTTTATCTCATCTTAACTTGATTTCATTATGTTTTGCATGATGCTTTATTAGACCTGAAGGCAATGCATGTAATCCTGCAGACATCAACACATACAGTACGTAGGAACAAGGAGAAAAAAGGTGCCAGTAGCCCACCATCATCACCTTAGGTGTGAATTTACCAACACAAACGTTGGATATTTCTGTCTTTATTGTCATTCCTTTCATACCAGTGTGACTGTTAGTCAGACATTGTCAATCATTTGTATTCACAGTCTTGCGAAAACACAACCACAGCCTGTCCAGAGCTCAGTGCCAAGTCTATATCCAACTCTGAGGTCAATCAAATATTTACCAACCAAAATAAGGAGGAGAAATCAGACATCTTTCCATCTGAATAACAAAAGACTTCACCCTGCTTTTGAAAAAAAAAAAAAAAACTCAGATTCCCAAATCTATCTGAATTAAAGTATTTGATTACCAGTTTCCTAGCAACCCAATACCATGGCCATCTGTTGCTTCTGCAGACAGACGAGTCGGCCTGTGCTGTAGCCAGCAGGGAGGAATTCCACCACGCTTTCCATCTCTCATCCTCAAGACAGAGGTCTTTTTTACACCGAAAGAAGAAAAAATGACCCACAAGGATAGAATTTGCGAAGCACCTCCAAAGGACTGTTTTCCACGGTGCATTCTGCTCAATAATTTAGTTTTGGACTGCAGGAAAAAATGTAATATTCATACAGACAAATGTCCCATGCTATTCCATTCGGCTGAGGATGCCACTTACTTCCTCTGACTACGAGACACAAGAGTCCACTAAGACAAGATATCAGTTAAAGTTCAGTTAGTGACAACACCTGCCAGGTAAACTCACTCCGAGCATGTTTGGAGCAGTCCATTTGAACTCTCAATAGTGAATATATCCTTTTTAAAAGACTCTCCAAAGGGACGCCAACAGTACATGACCGTCATAGATTTAAGACATAAATTAAATTGGGCTATGGTTAGACGACAGTTTCCTCAGAGCCTCATGATTTCCTGAAAATAGGATGCTTTTATATTTAGGTTCTCTCAAAAAATGTACAAATCGTAGATGCATTTGGACCATTTTATTCTCAAATGGATGACTTCTTAGAGTTGATGTTAGTAGACGATGCATGAATCAAGGGATGACTGTATCTGGAGAGAATGAAAATAAGAAGAAAATAAAACTAAAGGAGACAACCACCAAATGAGTATAGTATTTGAGTTATTGTGGCAATTTTCTGTGTTTAGATTGTATTGCTGTTTTTATTATCCTTAAGACATCCTTTTATTGACCTTCAAGACAATTGTATTGCAAAGACGCTGGCGATCGTCCTCTTGGGAAGCATGCTTATATGATGCATTTTAAATGTACTGAATGTTGTTTAACAATAATATAATCAATCGTTTTATTTGTATAGCACTTTTCAAGGATGAAGCACAAAGTGCTTTCCAGTGCAGGGTGAGAGAAACAGTGTAAAAAGACAATACCCAGTGTAAAGTAACACCATTGATCGGGGGGAAGAACAAATCCGACACATATACGAGAATAAAAAGAACTATCAAATCTGATGGTTGCATGACAGATCTGTATTAAAGTAGGAAACCCATAATGGCATCACTGGGACATATTCAGGGTTAGACATTACACAAACTTTTTTCACAGGCTGACAAGTAAACTGAACCTTATTTGTAAAATCTGTGGAGTTCCCAGTTAAGCCGTTCCAGCAGACCGAATACCAAACTGAAAGACTTTTCCAAAGCTGAGGCGGCAGGACAGCCAAAGCTCCATCACCCCCTGAACAGCCGGCCCCAAAAAAGGCCTAAGCCAGCAGATCTAAAAGGCCTTTAGGGAGTAAGATGTTCACTGATGCACTCTGACACCTGGCCACGCAAAGCCCTGTATGTAATGAGTATGATTTCAATATTGATTCCAAAAGAAATTGACAATGACAGAAGCTAAGAATGTGACGTTGATGATGACGTTGATTCAACTGATCACAGTACATTTTTCCTTATTTTGTGTCTTAAATTTTCACAGTTTTTTCCCATTATGTTGTCATCTTATGAAGTACTCAGAGTTAAGTGAGGTCTCACTGGGGTACGTTAGCTACCCTCTTGACAAAGGATTGCAGTATTTCACATTTTACTTAATGTGTCCTACAACATTAAATCTAAGCTAAAACTACCTTAAACCCCGTCCTAGAGGCACCACAAACATCACACTAATAGAAGAATTCAATGGACCCTATTACTAGCTAATTGAATGACACATAATGTATTTGTACTTTAATAAGGCTGGAAAACCTTATTTGTTGACATACCGACAGAGAAAGGTCCACTAGGCCCATGAAGATAGAGAGGAGACAGGATAGGATCTCCTCCGTGTCTAGACGCTGGTGGTTTCGTGCGAGTAGGTTGAAAAATGAAACCTCCCAGCTGAATCTACAGGAACAGTCTGAAGATTACATCGGCGATGGGAAAGTGTTGTGTAATAGTAGATCTGAAGGAGGAGATGACAGGATCTCAGTAATATTGAAGCATCCAACAACCACAACCAGGGAGGTAGGCTATCCATGCCGGGATGTTCGTACACTATGACACACAAGAATAGATCTGAATAGCCAGTTGGCTGTACGACAGAAGCGCTTCTCAGATTTTCGAATAGCTTCGGAAACCCGCTCCCTCTCTCACCTTTCCGACATCGGATTCAGGGGGGCCGAGCACAATCATATCTGTACTTCTCAGGAATCGACGATCCGACATTCCCACCCACTTCTCGTCGTGATTGTCCAGCTGTACAGGGATGAGGAGTTTGATCTTCTCTCTCTAGCTGTCTTTTTCCCCCCCATTCTTTTTCCCAACAATTTTTATTTCACGTGATCAACCAAGTGATCAATGTGTGTCTTCCAGGAGAGACTGAATGAAAATGTATCCCTGCATTTAAATGATACCACATCTCCCCTTTTTGTGTGACGGATTGATTTTCACGCTGCCTTCGAGCGTGGCCATTTGGAACAACTATAAACACTTCGGATTTTGAATGTTGTCTGGGGGGACCAGATCTGAACGAGCAAGAAAAACCTTAAACTTCATTACGATCGTCGTATAAATACAGGGACGTACATGAAATGTATGTATTTTAGGAGCAGTGGGCTGATGTGAAGCGCTGGTGAGCAGCTTGGGGTTCAGTGTCTCACTCAAGGACACTTTGACATGCAGACAGTAGAAGAAGTAACTGGTCATGTACGTTCAATTATAAAATCTCAGATTTCTTTGTCTGTCATTCAAACTCTTCAAGTGCATATTTACAGATTGTTATTGTCAACAGTTAATAAGGTGGTTTGGCCACAATACAAATACTGTAATATGTTGTCACTTTCTTCACTTACCGGTCTAACTATACTGTTCAGTTTTGAATTTGTGGTGAAGGAATGTCTTCATTTTCATCTTCATCTTGATAAAAGTTCATGCAGCGTCTCGGCATTGAACTTCATTGCTGCCTCCTGGATCAACCAGCTTGCAAAGTTCCTCTGAGCAGCTTTCATTTGTTTCTTGTATGTTCTTCTGAGACAGTTTATCTGTCTTTGCTTTTGGCTTGTGTGGCGAGTTGTTACAGGAACTGTGAGAAAATAGCTTTGTCCAACTGAGAGTTAGTAGCAGTCGATTTGGCAGTGGGACACCTAAGCTGTTAAAAAGCTCTCCCTCATTCTCTTTATCCCTCTGTCTTCTCCTCCCCCTCTCCCTGCCTCACAGACAAAGTGACTTGACTCCAGGCTGTGTTTGCTGTTCGCTGCAGCATCACTGAGACATTCAATAATGTTTTTCTATAATTAGAAGCTGTAGTAGCTCCCTCATTTCCCCTCTTTATTACTTTCTGGTTGTTGTTGGCTGGTGTCCCTGGTTTAATGATATGAGCTATATTTTCCCACTATATGGCTACCAGACGTATAAGTTAACTCTATGATATCCACGTTTTTTTTACAGCCCATTCATTTCCCTCACGATTCTGAAGGAGAATGTTGTTTTTTCCACAGTGAATCATCAGAGTTTCGGTGACGTCCACAGTCAACGTACAACATACACTTCATGAATTTAAAAAGAAGCACTTAAGACATCCACGGAGAACATCTTTGTTTTCATTAGCTGTTGTCTGTTTGCTCGTAGGATCCTCCCTTTTCCCTCCCTCGGCCACCACTTGCATCGTTACACCATTCAGCCGTGGTGCTGGTGTAAAGGGGGTAAACCAGCCCCTTTGGAATCCTTCAATGGCCATTATTAACATTCTGTGGGGAAATAAAAGGACCCATCTGTGGAGGTGGTGATGAGGGGGTGACAGGAGGGCAGGGGGGGAGAGGGGGGTTGTCCCTTGGGAGACTGAGGGATTAACCACTGACACATGGAGCCTGCTAATAAGGCAGTTTGGAGAACCCAATCTATAGGATCAGAACATGCATGTGTAACACACACTTGCACAAACATTCACATAGTTTCATATCAGCATACTGCATTAGCAGTGTTTCTCAAACACTCAAGCACAGTCTATCGCACATACACACACACACACACACACACACACACACAGCTGCATCTCCGCATCTTTATTAAATTTGTAGTAGGGCCACATCTGGTCACATACACCCAGAGAACAAAGGGGGGAGAAGGAGGGGGGGGGGGGGCCCAGTGTCAGATATGGAGATTTCATTCCCTGCCGCAGAGTATTGATGTGCGTGTGCACGCGCCAAGCATCTGTCACATATAATTGGAGGGTGTCAGGTGCGGACACGGGGGCCGGATTCAGTCCACCCACAACATGAATTGTCTGCTCCTGTGACTGGTGGAAGCTGCATGTCAACATCTATATTTATTATGGGGCTGACCCAGAGGTTTGGGTACGATGACTGCCTGATGGGGGATGAATGACTCTCGAGATTGTCATGAATCACGGCGCATCACCCGGCGGACCAGGAGCTGACGCTGTTAATTTCATCAAAATTCATTGATTGTCTACAGCTTTTTGTTGAGTAAAAACATTCCCCTCATTGTCTGTTGTAGGTAGTTAACAGAGCATCTTTGTTAAAGCAGTAAAGCAGGAGTTGTTTGTTTCAGGAGTTGTTTGTTTCGAAATTATCTTGTCACCAAGTGCGGCGCTCACACAGACACACAAGGTAACCATGAACACGAGACCCTTCCTCTCGTGAGAATTACCTGTCACCACCAACGCACACGAGCCCCCAGGAGTCTCCCATCCTGCTCGATAGAAGAAACCACTGCTCCACCAGCTTTGGCAGGAAGGTTTTGACACTTAGTTTTGTTTGGAAAAGCAGTCCAAATTGTCTTGACGAGCAGTTCCGGTTTCCGCCTTATCAGACCGCTCATGAATGTCTGCTGACATGAGGAAAAGTATTGCTCATTACCTTCAGCTTTCATTCACGCTAGGTAGGTAATGTGTCACAGGGTTGATGAGACTGCTTGGAGTGGGAATTTACCCAAGGGGGCAAAGCAATTAATAGGCGTGCAGAGCAGCCTCCAAAACAAAATGACATGCAGGAGTTTTGTCTCCCTCGGTCTCTCCGTCTAAACTAAATTTAACTTTAATGACAATATGGTTTAGAGTGCTTGGATGGAAATAGATCACTGGGACTGGAGGAGAGACAAGGTAATGTAATGTCATTCACCGCAAATCAGGTCTCGTTGGCTTCCTGAGATACGGTGGATCCAGAAATAGATTTTTGCTGACAGAGGAAGTTGTTGCGACCAAAGATCGATACACTCCCCCCCCCCCCCCCCCCCCCCCCCGCTTTACGCCTAAGGCATTTTTCTGAGCGCTGCATTTTGTTTTCCCTGTTCCTGTCTGCCCGTGCCCTGACTTAAGAGGCGGTAGTTTTGACTCTTACAAAGTTTACTCCCGAAAGGCTGTGGCGCTTGCAAAGTCAGCGTTACTTCAGAATTATGCAGACTGAGTCTACAGTCAGTCAGGACTTTGCCTTCGAAACATATATTTATGAACATTTACAATTAAGGATTCAAGTAATGATTCATTTCATTATCAATTAGTCTGCTTATAATTTTGGCTTTGGATCATGGATGTATTGGTCTGCCTTAATGCCAATATGCCGAGTTATGTCGGCTATAGTTACTTTCAGAACTTTCATGGCTGAAAATTATACATTTTTGGCAGCATGAATAATATTTAGAAATGTATCCCCACCCTTTCTGTAATGAAATAACTAGGGTTGGGCCGGTATACCGGTTTTAATTCCCCGTTTGATATTCATTTTTCATACACCGTCATACCAGCATAGCCGAAACAACTGCTGTAACTCTTCTAAAGGCAGCAAAATGTATTGTTCGCGCAAAGAGCGCTGCGGTCGGAGCTAACACCTGTTGTGTATAGAGAAGGACCCCTAAATTATGGTTATAACTTTATAACACAACAATTAATAACCCATAACTAACTGTCTTTAACAGGGCAACACCACGGCACACAACAGTTTGTGATACATAAACAATTTGTAACACTAATAATTAATAAAACCTAATAAAACCGCCCAACGGCATGCTGGGTACAGCTCGTTAGCTAGCCCGTTAGCTAGTCTGTTAACAGCTGGGAGAGGCTCCGTCGCTAAAGTAACGTTACATTAAAGAACAGAAAGGTAACGTTACATTAAAGAACAGAAAAGAGCGATGCAGGATGAACAAAGAGAGACCGGAGATGCACCAATACCATGTGTGCCCAAGAGAGGAGCTGTGTCTGCTGTTTGGAAGGTTTTTTTGAGCCCAACCAGTAACGTTAGTGCTAGTGAAACAGTGAAGCCAAAGGGTCAGACATCGCTTGAAGAGGCCTTTGCTCGAGGCACCGCATATGACAAGAAAAGCAAGCGGTGGAGCGACATTACGAACACAATAACGATCCACCTCTGCAAGGACATGGTCCCGCTACAGACAGTCGAGAAAGACGGGTTCAGAGCAATGACTAAAACACTAGATTCAAGGTGTGTCTTACCGCCAAGAAAATACTTCAGCCAAACTGCGACCTCAACATTATACGAACAACACCGAAGCAAACAGTGTAAGTTTATAGTGTTTATACAACTATCTTAAAATTGTAAAACTTTAAGTTCTGTTTTTACTACGTTGCAGTTTGCACATTAAAAAGTGTTTACATTCTGCAACTGTTTCATGCATTCTAATTCCTTCACATATTGTAACATTTTGTGGGGCCAAGCAAACCCTCTAGTAATCAAAGCCTTTATACACAATTCTATGTACTCCTGACAGTAGAGTAAGCCACTATAAACCCATATAAAAACACAGTCAAGGGAGAAAAAAAATACCGTGATATACTGTGAAACCGCCAGAATCTTAAAAAATACCATGATACAAATTGTTGGTCATCGTCACCTTACTAAAATAATGGCCTATGTCGTTTTTTCAGGTTTTTCAGAA
Source organism: Cebidichthys violaceus (assembly GCF_023349555.1). Classification (NCBI taxonomy): domain Eukaryota; kingdom Metazoa; phylum Chordata; class Actinopteri; order Perciformes; family Stichaeidae; genus Cebidichthys; species Cebidichthys violaceus. The sequence goes on from NW_027176964.1 coordinate 11,378,334, forward strand.
AACACAAAAAACTTAACCAAATATTGAATATATGTTATTTATTAATAATTTCACTCAAAAGGTTATGACAATAGATGCTATTGACATATTAATAACAATGTCTGTCAATTATGTAACATAAGAGGAATAAATGATTTAGGCAAATTTTGAACATGCTTTTGTGACTTAAGCAATTTTAAACCTTCATCTTCATCAACAATAAAGCATAACTAACAAACTAACTGAACATAATGCTGAGGAGGCATGTGCATCTCCTCACTTCTCCCTCCAGCTATTCTTTGTTGGGTTCCTGTCTGATGCCTATTAATGTGGCAAATTGTCAAAAAAGTGATGACACTCGACGGGCATGACGTGTTTCATTGACTGGAGGTCCTGGAACTTTCTCTCCTTGATTGGCAGAGCACATGGAAACATTATTGTCCATGCTATCGGCTCATTTGGCACCTGTACCCTCTGTGGCAGTGCTTCCCACGAGAAGGACAGCTTGAAATGGACCTCGCCTTCACTGCTAAACTGAAGAGCCCGCAAGTGATGCACAGTCGGATCTCATTCAAATACACTGAAATAATGTTTACCATTACTGTGAAATGGTCTACAACTCTACATTTTAAAAAGATGAGAATATCTACATTGCCTGGGGAGAGGGTAGACCTTTCTGTGGTGACTGTGATATTGCTGTTGGGCCTGTCTAGCTTCCACTCTACTGCTTCTGTCGTCACTGACAGACTGTGATGGTGTCTCTTCATATGTGTGGACATGTCTGATGTATGGCCGTTGTCATGTGTTTTTCTTTTTAAACAATGCCTACATACAGTAATGGTTTTGTCCACCACCCTCATCCGTCATTATAAGTTACAGCGAAGACAAAATGCTCCCAAACTTGCTACTTAAATGACGCCGGAGGCTTCTCAAGTTCCTCCGCTCGCCATGACTTTCACCGTTAAATTCTCTTAACCTGCTCCGTTCACGTTAACACACTACTGCTTTATATCTGTTCACCGACACTACATTGATATTCGGGGACTTGTTACTTGAAAAGGAACAGCAGCAGTAAAACTTTATTACACACTATGATGATTAAACTGTAAAATACTCAATTGCTCCACAGTTCACAAGTGATCCGAACCGTGAGGACTGATCCGTTACGCCACTAATTACTAGTGCTGGGCAACGATTACATTTTTTTATCGCGATTAATCGCATGATTTTTTTGCAATTAATCGCATTGTTATGCGCAAAATTTAATAATTAATTCAAAAGTAGTGTATTGTGCACTTTTATTTTAAAAGTACTGCTATATGAACAAAAGGGCAAAAAAATTGGTTTGCAAACACTTTAAACAAATAAGATGCTTTTTAACAGCAGTATTCCCTTTACACAGTAGCAGTTATATTTCTTCACTATCTGTGCTAAGTGTGCTGACTTTATTTGAAACGTTTCACAGCTGTGCAACATGAATAAAATGTTTCGTGCATGTTTCAACAAAATGTCTGTCTTCTGTTTTCATGAAAGTCAGAGCATGTGAATGCAACTCCCACTGTTCATCAATATAAAGCACTGTAACTCCGAAGTGATGATGGTTACCCAGCGATGTCCAGTAGTCTCCAGTGAGAGCAACAGCTGGTGCACGTTGTAACGCCGTCGCTTTTGTAGTCCTCTCCTTTTCATACAACTCGTGTATTCTTCTTGTGATGGTGCTTCTTGTGAGGGAGGCTCATACGTGCCGTCATTCGTTGCGATCCTAAGAACGTTCCTCAGACTGACATCTTCCACAATACTAATCGGCCTGCAGTTTGTATCTATCCACTTCTCTGTGCCATTTGTTAGCTTGTCTTGCTTTTGTTTATCTATACTTCTCCCACGCGCTGCATCCAACGTAGTCTGCCGAAGTTTCTCTCCACCATTTGTTTGGGTGATTTGCTGGCATCAACGGTGTGTATTGCATTTTTTTTTTAAACTGCGATAACAAGCGATAAAATAATTGTCAGCGTTAATTAATTTATGCGTTAAGTTGCCCAGCACTACTAATTACTAATATTATGTTCAAGTGAGATTTTCATTGACTAAAATGCTGACTAAAAAGACTGAATAAAAAGACTAAATAACTATGCAATATTTATAGCCTAGCCTATATTATAGTAAACCTCATCACTTGCCAATAGGGGACGAGCCCTGAATCATGGAAATAACTTCAGTGGCTAGACAGATTTTCGTTCTTCTTGACGCAGCCTTTCACGACCTAAGTCACACTCTTGACATAGGCCATTATACTACAGGGGTAGAATCGCATGATCTGTTCAACTGAGGATGTAGGCAATTTTACCAGAGGTGGCCAGCATCATAAGGAGATGATTTAGGCAACAAAATCATTTTTGTCAAAAAATGACTTAGGCCACTATTTTAGGAAGGTGACGTCATACCGCCCAGCACTAGAAATAACTTAATCTTTAACTGATGAACAAATCAGTTAAAAAGATAATTGTATTTGTCATGTCAGCGAAACCTACTGGTAGTGTAACTTCTCTATTGTGGGTTTTGAAAGTAACGGTTAACCTTATAGCTAGCAAACAAAAGGTGAGCCTGTTTCACAATTAATTGTTTGTATTTCGTCAGATTGTTTGAATTGGCAGGCTAGTAATTATTAAAAGACTAATACTAGGTTAATTACAGCCGTATGCTTCACTTTTACAGTGTCCTATTACAGTGTGTGCTACTTGCAGCGCTTTTCCAGACCCAAAGCACCAGACAGAATACAAAAACAACAACATTAGGCATAAAAACACATAACATTGCAGCTACAGACAGTGATACAGACAAAAACATAATAGCAGGGTATTAAGAACATGTTTTTAAAACTAAGAAGACTGTGTAGATATGAACAAGGTCACAGAGATATTGGGGCCGAGACGCTGACAAGTCATTTTTTATGCATTTAACGAACGTTCTTTCATCTGCTGAATGCCACTCGGTCTGCTGAGAACACGGCAAAGCTATATCTTAGGAACTCAACGCATGTACTGTATCATCGCTCCTTTATCTTTTACTATACAGTATCAGTATTTCATATTTGCCTGGTATATGATCACTTCAAACAGAAATGCAATATGAAAAAGACACCCAATGAAAACTTCCCTTTAAAGAAAACACCTGCAATAATAACATAACGTATTTTTCAATAACAGAGTATCTTATAATTCCACTGGGTCTCCTACTAATGACTGTAACTGTAACTTAACACTCTCAAACCCAGAGATGCTTTTTTGGGGATTCCAAGTCTAGTCTCAACTCACTGTGTGTGCGACTTGAGTCCAAGTCCCCGTCTCTGTTATGGGGCCTCGAGCTGTAAACAGTGTGAGGATTTTGTTCTCAATGCGGGAATGAACAGGAAGCCAGAGCAAATCAACTGAGACTGGAGTTACATGTTGATATGGGGAGGTGCATGTGAGAATAGAGTTTTGAACACACTGAAGTTTATTAGTAATAAATGACTGGAGGCCAAAGAACAAAGCAATGCAGTAATGTAATGTGGCTGTAACGAAGATATGAACCAACTTTTCAGCATCAGGAGGTAACCAGAAGCTCTTATTTTTGCAATCATTTTTTGCGGTAATTTTATTGATGTGTGGTACGAATGAGAGCTGGCTGTCAAACATGACACACAGGTTGTGGACTGGAGATCAAACAAGGTCAATTATCACTCTTTTGTATAGCGAATTTTTAAACCGTCACGGTTTTATATTTTCAAAACTTCCCTGGAGTCTAGAAAAGCTATTGTTACAATGTGTGTGTGACTCCAGGGAGATAAACAATAATGAGCTTGTGCAGTGGGCCACACAATGAAGGAGCAAACCAGGAAGCTTGAAAACATTTTTGGCTTATGTGCTTGCTGAGCAATTTTCATTCAAATGGATGAGCGCCATCTTGCAGTCTGGTATCCAGTTATCACAATACATCCATTCGCAAATTGGACAAAATCTAGGTTTTTTTGCTGAATTGTCCAATCTCAACTGTGTAGTCTGGTGATTGTATTGTGACAACTTATGGTTGATTGTGACATTGAGTCAGTGTATGCTCCTTCCATATGTGGTTAGTTTCAACACTGGATGAAGGTTGATTTTAAGAAGTCATGCGCTCATAGGGAATTCGCCTCTGTTTCGAACTATAAATTAAGGTCCCAACTGCACAGATAGATCAGATGGCATCTGTCTGGCATAGTGCTGAGTTTTGCACTCTCACAGTTAAACACTGATGAGTTTGCCACTCGCCGCCAGCATGCGGCAGTCAATCTTTCCCCATATGGCTCCGAACATGCTCACAAGCTGCTGTCAGCCAGTGACTAGATACCTCCTACACCAAACAGTGGAAGTGATATGGGCCTACGCCACGCGTTCAGCAAAACAGCAGCAGATGGTGAATATTCTGGATCCACGAGCCATTGTGATGGACACCTCTGAGACTCCACTGAGTGACAGCTGCTTCTCGGTACGTGTCCAGTCACTGTGCAAGCTGAGGATCGTGGGAAATTACCTGGAAGGGTGGATTGGCAGCTTGATCCCAGATGTGATGTCAACGTGCACCCTTAGGCGTATTATTAACTGATGATGACATAGTCAGAATCAGTACCGAACTAGATGATAAACACGGATGGATATGAGATGTAGCCTGTGGTTTAATTTTTCAAAATGAATGAATTAATGTTCAAAGTAGAATCTCTAAAAATAGACTCATTAAGTTCTGCTGTTTTTCTGCAGCTGAATGAAACACTGACTTTATAATTGTTCCTCAGAATAGAGAAACATAATGTACAAGGCATTTCAAAGCAGTCTAATTACAGATTGTAGCCATAGCTACAAAAAAGTATGCGGCTGATTTGATTTCCTACTACATCTGGACAGATGTTAGCTGTCGAGCTCTTAATGGTGAGACTTGTTTTTAATGAAAGATTGCTGCATCCGTCTCACCTGCATGAATTATGATCTGCATAAAGAAATTAAGCATGACGATCTGCAGATGATCAGCAGGGCGTGATTCTCATGACCACACAGTGTGGGAAATACTTTAACCAAGTGAGTGACTTTCACCGTCTTTATCATTACATTTTCACTATTAATAACCACATTTCCTTCTTTTGTTGTCTCTTCCCAGAAGACAGGAATACAGCATACACTAATTAAAGGTGTTCGAATTCAAGAAATGTGTTAATGATGGATTCTATTAACGCTTTAGGGTGTTTGAAAGTGTAATAATATAATTTCAAGCAGAGTATGTGTTTTGTTTAAATCACTTAAAACATTCTTCCTATCGTACTAACTTTTTTAATTTCTTATACTTGTTGTGTTTAAACATTCTGCGGACACTTTTTAAAAATAAAATGCGTAAACTGAGCCATGAATTTAATCGGGTCTCTCAAAGGTAGCTGAAAAGCTTGGAAAGCTTCTATGATTTGTTAAGTGGCTTCACTTAGTGCAACATTGAAATTATATTCTGTCATTTACTAAAGCATTCATAACATTTGAGGAAGACCTGTTTTAATATACAACTCATCTTAAAGTCTTGTGTGTTTATAGAAATATGTTATTAATCCGCTCAGTGCATATGCAAGGTTGACTTGGTTGTTGACTTTGTCTTATGGTTATTATAGGTTGATTAACGGAGTTTTAACAGAAGTTTCCTCCAAGTTTCGTCTTAATATGTAGCCAAGGAAAAAAATCGTCATGTACAATGTATTAAACCAGTGTTTCTTCAGCAGTTGTGTCTACGCTGAGCGTAACATCAGTCAATGAAATGACCTTGAATCCGCTCTGTGTTTGTTTTCATTTGGAGACATCTCGGTGCTAAGCAGTGTCAGCCATTGCTGTGTTGTTTTCACTGCATTTCTCAGTAATCACTGTGCCAGTATACTGCAACGTCACTGGACTGGCAGCAGACAGCTGCCAAACTCATGAACAAACAGGCATGAGCTGCTCTACTGAGACTAGATTAACAAATAGCAGAAATAAACACAGTGGCCCTGACAAGAGTGTCTGTTTTGTGTTAAAATGTGTGATATAGACGGAGATCAGGCGGTAACCTCTGGGTCTAAAAAGTAAAGTAAAATAAACCAAAATGCAGAGTATGCTTTAGGGCGTGGCTACCTTGTGATTGACAGGTCACTTCCATGGCGTTGTCAAGTTGGGTGTTGTCCAAATTTTCGTCTTAAAACTTTAACTGAAAGCTAATTGTAACATTTTGGTCGCCTAAAAATGTCCCTCTTGTGTCTCTTCTGGTTGCAAGAAAACAAGATGGCGAAGGACAAAATGCCGAACTCAAGGCTTCAAAATGGCAGTCCACAAACCAGTGGGTGACGTCACAGTGACTACGTCCACTTCTTTTATACAGTCTATGGTGTATGGTGTGACATCTTAGGAAGTCAGGCTGAATGGACGGGTCAACAAAACATTTTAAACAGACAGATGACATTTTTTTAAAGCATAAACAGGATAGTTCCATAATCTTAGCCATGTGTTTATAATTGTAACTCTGATGACGAAGATCTCCTAACCTTGACAAAGTACTTTTTTTTAACCCAAACCACAATCTTTCCCTGAACCTACCTCAGTAATTGTTGTGCCTAAACCTAATCAAACCTTAATCAGAGTGTAGTGACATTTTAAAACAGGGATTTATTTTGTTGGAGGAAACAAAAAAGATTACATAAAACTTAACTTTTCAATTAAATCAGTAGGTTAGTTTTGATAGCCAATTTCAACTTTGAAAAATGTAATCCACAAAACACTACTCCATCTTTTATGGCAGCGAAGAAGAGGATTTCAGAATCATGTCTTTTGTCTGATTGCAATGCTAGTCTGATCATGGAAAGATCACGACTGGCTTCGGGGAAGTTAAAGAACTTTCAAATCCATTCTGTTGCTGTGTTTCAACAATATGTCAATCACTGTAACTAAAAAAGATCCCTTATGGGAAGAGCCGTGTAGAAAGGAAGCCCTCCATCAGTAGTTAAGAGAAAAAGAAAAAAAGATGCCTAGGGAGAGCAGGATGTCGCTCACAGGTGTGAATGTGTCACTCCTCCCTGTCTTTCCCTCTCACGCCTCACTCTTTCTCACCCAGATCACTTCTTTTGGAGTTGCCGCAGACAATTCCCGAAGAGTTATCTGTTGCTCAGTGACAGGTGGTGCATTTTATTTTCAAATATGTGTGAAAAGACGGGAAAAGCTTATACCTGCTTTGTGCCGCCGCCTCTCAAAGCGAACACTTACCCTTTTGGTGTGCATGTGAGGTTTGGGATAAAGCAATGTCTAGGATCTCTGTGTGTGAACGCTTGCAAGTGTCAGAAGTCTGTAAGAATGGAGAAGATGCATTCTTCCAAAGGTGATGCAGGAATATTAAAACAAGAACTTGTGCCCCATTATGAACATAAGATGTTGAGATTACATCGTTTCTTTTAGGATTTGTAACAGAGAAACTTTTTCTTTTCATTGCCCGTAGAAGTTAGAGCTGTGCCCTTAGAGGCAATTTCCCATCCCTCTGTATTATAGTCGTCTACAATATTCTATCATTAAAACATTCCTCGCCACACACACACTCACACTCACGCCCGCTCATGTCGCGCTCATTAAAAGGAAAGAAGTAGGATAACATAACCACAAGCTGTGTGCCAGCGTGTACATTTGACTCTCATGAGCACATAACCCATGAAGCCTGAACCTGACGAGCGTCTCTCTCGCTACTCTCGGATGTTCTCCATTCATTAACACTCATTCCATTCAGGAAATTTAGAGAGGTGAGGGTGAATGACGTGGAGAGGAGTGCAACAGTGGATGTCTGCAGGGGGGAAGGAGTTATAGGGTCTTTGTTTCCCTTCCTTTAGAGCGAGAGAGACGGGGAGGAGAATAAAAAGAGCATGAACATGCTTATTCTCACTAATCTCACGCTGAGTTTTCACACCTACTGCTCCAGCATGATACATTATTCAGTGTTTGTTTTGCACGGCCTCGCCCAATCCTGAGCCGAGTGAGCGCACAAGCTGCAGGCAAAAAATAAGATGGTAAAGCTGCGAGGTGTCCGTTTGTTCACCGCCGGCTGAACCGTGGAGGTCAGCGTGTGTGAACTTTTGATGCTGGACTGCATAACTTTTGGTCACAGACACCATTTTTTAAATAACACTTACTACACAAGTCGTCTCTCCACACTTGAGTAAGGCCCGCCTGCTGTGGCCCACCTGCACTGTTCTCCACAGAAGGTTTTTTGAGAAGCGCATGGGACACAACCGCTTTCTATCTGTGTCTGTTGGAGATCCACACTGGGAGAAGAGGGCTTCAAAGAAGTTCTGTTTGATGTTATGCAACACAGAGCCACAAGCTCTCTGGGTTGCTCAACTTAAGTACCACTGACACCAGGGAATGGGAGTTTTGAGGAGAAGCCTGTTAAAATTCATGCTAACAAATTAAGGTTTGCACTGGCATCCTCAGTCATAATGGACCTACATGGGAGGGAAATCCTGCAAATACTAATAAACCCAGGGTCTTAATTGCCAACTATTCGTAATGCTCGTGTTTGTGTTTGGTCTCTTAGATGGAGAGGATTTGCCACCACGGGACAATTTAATGGTGTCAGAGCTCTCTGTGGGCTGAGCTGTCAGTGAAGACGTCATCTAATTTTCTGTGGTGATCTAGAAAGTTTGGGAAACCTACACCTGCGTAATTAAACCCAAGCATAAAAAGTGATCAAAGTCAAAGCATCTAGAGATAAAATACTCTTTTATTATTGCTATTGTAAATTCTATTGTATGTTTTCTTCTACTTTTACTATTCATTTTACTTAATTTTAGTATGAATGTACTTATTGTTTTACTGTGTGTTTATATATTTATTTATTTATGTGTACCTAGCATCCTTTGGCACATTTCCTTCAGTATGAACAAAGTCTTTGTTCTGCAGTATTTGATAATCATGTAACTTTGGCAACTGCTAAGATTCTCAAGGATGTTGTGTTTTTTTAGGATGCACATCGTATTAAACTTAGCATGGAGACGCATACAGTAGCTGAGAAACTGACATTTGAGATGGCCATATAGCCTCATGATGAATGATGGATAGTTCTGGTTACCCATGATCACTCAAGCAGCACAGGTAAAGTGTTTTCCTCTAAGCCGGGAGCCACCGTTGACCAGTGGTCCATGTCTGCAAACCCTCGCCCACATCTCCTCTTTTCTTCCTCCCTGTCTTCTCTCTCTCCCTCTCTCTCCCTCTCTCTCTCTCTCTCTCTCTCTCTCTCTCTCTCTCTCTCTCTCTCTCCCTCTGCTTCCAGAGGGGCTGCTGTTCACCGCAGAGTGCCTCCCGCTTAATGGTTTATGCGACAGAGACCACCACAAGATGCGATTTAAGGGAGAGGGGGACTCGGGGGTTCGGGGGTCTGCAAGGGTCGCAGGGTTTCATCGCAGCCATGACCAGACATCCCCCGTCCGCGTCCCCCAAACCTGACCACTGAATGATTCATGAGGCGAAGAGGGTGAGGAGGAGGAGGAGTGTGTGTGTGTGTGTGTGTGTGTGTGTGTGTGTGTGTGTGTGTGTGTGTGTGTGTGTGTGTGTGTGTGTGATTGCATCATTACTGAGGCTGGGCCCTCTGTTGTGTATTCTTAACCTTGACACGCAAGAAAGAAGGAGGGGCTAGTGTTTGTGTTGTAGGTGAGTAAACACACAAGTGAAGGAAAGACAGACATGCTAATCATACAAGCAATAAATCAGTGTTACACATGCATACACACTCATGCTTCACATGCACAAAGAAAGCTGGGTGTGGCTGTGGCGTTTGGAGGGGCAGTGCGGGTATCCCCACTGGAAATGCCCTGAACACAACCTCCCCTTCCCCCTCTAATACCGTATACATGATTAAGACGCGTCTCTAGAGGCGTTGTAAGACAGAGGAACTATTTTCTGCAGTTAGCATCTTCCTATTTCTCCCACCAAAGGCCCGTAGGCAAAACAAGCCAGGGACACAACTCCTGAAAAATTAAGATCAACTGCAAAACAAAACAGCTCGAAGACACTAATGAGGAGATAAGAAGTGGAGTGATGCACGCCATGAAGGAGCGATGGTGCGGTGCTACGAGGGAGGAGGAGTCATCTTTTATTGATTCAGGCATTAATGTACATAATGTACAAATTGGCTCAGGGTGGCCGCTCATGTGAAGCCTACTGCCAAACAAATTGGGGCACTTGTCTCAATATCCACTGGCGGGCGTATCAGGGCGTGAATATTAAATCCAGAGTAATTATGAATACACTTTTTCTTAATTTTACCTGACTCGCTCGCTCCATGCATCTTTTGTGAAGCCAAAAACTGTCACAGGAGGAATCTAAGAATCTGGGCTTGTCAAAGGGTCTGAAGCCTGCTTTGCTTCTTGACAGCCGAAGAGAAATAAAGAGGGAGGAGGGAGGGATAAATAAAGAATGGACACGTCTTAAATATCGCACAGGTAGCTCAAACCCTGACAATCGACAATCTGTCAGCCTTTTCTTAGCAACAGGGCAACTCCCATGAATCAACGTCCTCGGGGAAGAGACAGAGATGTGTGGCGGTTTCTTGTGGCTAATTCCTTTTGTTGAATTTCATCAATTTACCACCTGTGCTCGACTGTGTTGCTGTTATTACAGTTTCTGTGAGATACACACACACACACACACACACACACACACACACACACACACACACACACACACTGTGTATCTGTTTCCTCTGTTCTGCAGGATGTGTGTGTGTGCAAATGTAAAGTGTAAACCCCATCCCAATGCAGAGCTTGCTCAAGGTCTGCCTTTGTTGAGCACACACAAAATACACACACACACACACACACACACCAACACAATCTCTCTACCTCACTCCCTTTCCACACATACAAACACACTTGACACATGCGTATACATAACCATGTCCCTCTGTGGACCGTTGCCATGCAACATTTCTCTGATTCGGTTAGTTGAGCTCTGGTGCATGTGCACACACGCTCACACACACACACACACACACACTCCTGCTGGCTGATGAGGATCAGATCTCGCACACACGCTGCTTTGCCACACCCATCCTCCTCTCCCACGGGACACAGCTGCACTGCCAAGGCCAGGGATGGAGTGAGGGGAAAGACGCGGCGCTGTTCCTGGAGGAGGGACACTCTCTTTAGCTCTTGCAGCTCAGTGCAGGGTCGTGGCTTATCTTGACGAGCTCCTTGGAGATGTCGGACGGGGTCTTCGGTTTGAATTACAGGTGCATTTGCTTTGATGTATTCAACCGTTAGCTCTGTTTTTTGAAACTGCAAACTTGACATTGTAAAACCACCTTGAAATGTTGTAATGTGGTGAGGACTGGTCAATGAGAAACACCAAAGACATTTCACTTTGCTTTGTAAGTGAGTTAATTCAGTGATAAATCCTCTTGCTGATAGATTGTTGCACCAATTCTGCACAAGGCACCGATGCTTTAGTCTCTTTTTCTGTTTCGTTTCTGTTGATCTAGCTTCGGAAAGATAAATTGAACTTGACAGGACTTCAGGTCGACACAACCCACTAGAGAACAGCAGAGCTGTTGCTGTGCTTGCTGGAGGATGTTTCACTTTATCTTCTGTAATGTGACTTGAGGTCTGTGTTTGTTTCAGGAGAAGATCTCAGTCTGTGGCTGTTGGTGATCATGTAAAGTCAAATTTTGAAGGTAGACTCAAGCTTTATTTTGATTTAAGACTATCAAAAGACTGTAGTCAAGATGTGTGACAGTGCTACAACCGTCTCTCTGCCGTCTTTGTTTCACAACACACGATGTATCATATTAAAAATTATGTATTTCAAAGATTAGACATTCATTAGAAAATGTTGTTGTTTACAAAAATTTATTCATACAAATCTTACAACACTTTCATAACATTGAGAAACGTAAAACCCCATATAAGGACTCCTGTGTGTATAACGATGCCACTTGTACTAAGGTTCACTTTTAAAACACAAAGTCTTCAGATAGATAAGAGATTAAACATTGAAGTAAGGCGTTTGGCGCTTTCAGAAATATCAACAACAGGCATTTTCTATGATCTGAACAACATCTCTGTCATGTTCTGAAACTCTTTTGTTCTGAATAGTGATGCACATAGTTGTAAATAATATGTCGGGGCTATTTTTCTGATTAATAAATTACTGACCAATATCAAAATAATCAACAACACGTCATAATCGACAGTAACAAACACTGGTCATTGTTCACAACTCTCGCAGACACTGAACACCCCAAACTCATGCAACACACGCACACACGCACACACACACACACACATTGCCTGTTCCATCAACATATACATTCTGTTCTTTTTATATTTTTATACTCAATAAATCATTGGCCATGCTTTAAAAGAAAGCCTAATTCTACTACTACTCTTGGGGCAGACTAAGCTGAGCGATTAAACAGAGTGAAAGGAAGTTTCAATGTAAGCTTATGGACTGCAGCATTGTAGGGCCACTAAAATTGCCATCTGTCACTTGTGGCAAATTTCATTTTTTTTTTTCTCATGTCGAAGCAAGGCACCAAAGCCAAAAGCTGTTTCCACCTTCACATGCACGTTCAGTCACCCATTTACACAATACAAACATCTGATGCACGCTCAAACACTTGCACCCAAAACATGAAGGCTCACCAACATTCAAACATCTACCTCTCCGCACACTCGCATTCAAACAAAGCCTGTTGGATAAAGCCGAAATTGAAGAAGGAGTGTGTTCATAGTTTCTATGGGGGGGGGGGGGGGGAACCAGGCCACTGATTGGATTGCAGAGGAGCATAAAGTAGTATTTGCATAACATTGAATAAATATGTGAGATGTCTCCCTATTAAACGTCAGTGGGACGATCCCTCAACTGGAGGGCTGATATTCATCCACCTCCATTCTCAAGCCAGAGGGAAACTGTTCTGTTCATCCTTCTGCCGACACCAAAGGGAAGGTTTTACCATCTGATATTTTCTATCGGACTCATTGACCCCGATGTTACTTTGGCAGGTGAAGAGAGGCGGCGGGGCTCTCGCCTCTTCTTTCGTCTCTGTATCCAGGTGTGACAGCCTCTCTCAGGCTTTGTGGGCGCTGTGACCCGTCTCTTCACTTTGTTTTCTCTCTCTCACACACACACACACACACACACACACACACACACACACACACACACACCTTCTCTTTGTCTCCAGCTCTGTCTTCCTCTCCATGCACACCTCTCTCTCTCACCTAACACTCTCCTCATCTCTTTATCACATCCTCACTGCACAAACCTCAGTAGACATCTAACACAGATCAGTTTCGTCTTAACAAAGAATCACAGCACTGTTGAATCAGCTATTATGCACGGCGATCTAGAAGCAAAAGAATCTTTAAAAACCGCTACCAGGACGAAGGCAATCGACAAAGAGGGGGGGGGGGGGGGGGGTCCAGTGTCTCGTCTTATGATATCCACAATGACAGCAGCATGGGGGAGGTAAGAATTCAACAAGTCAGTGCAGTACCAGTTTCCACCACCTCTAGCCCTCCTTGTTCACATTTCCAACACATCTGAAAGGGGGGTGGGGGTGGGGGGGGGTGGTGCTGAAATAGGCTTAGCACAGCCCACCTACCCAAATAGCACAATCCAAAAAAAGCACGATGACATGCAGTTTTTAAGCAAAAATCAGCAATGTGTCAGTTTCCACATGCACCACTAAATAAGAAACATAGTTAAATATCCCTAACTGTAACTCAGATGCTACCTTTCCTCTCCACCTCTGGTCACAAAAAAAATGCTTCATTTCCTGCATCTTGTTCTGGGTCCGTTCTGAATATTTGTAGTGCTGCCGAAAGACAATCAACAGTTGAAGCACATTCTCCCAAATAATTCTGTTGACTGAAACACAGACAACACTGAGATGACTATGTGCACTGTGTGTAATTTCTATACTGTACATAACACACACACACACACACACACACACACACACACACACACACATATGGAACATTCTTAACACAGCACGATTTATCTCCCCACAGTAAATGACTTTGAGGCAAGTGAGCAAGCAGTGTTTGCCGCATACTGTCAACAGCAACTTGAGTGCTTCCTTTATCTCTAGTAAAGGCAATAGGGCCCTTTAAAAAGCCTGCAATTAAATTTCTGCTTAAAAGAGGGTCGGATTTGTACCACCAGTTACATGAATGGCCGTGGGAGTCAATCAGTTTTTCCATCAAATGAGAGGCTGTTCAACAAAAGCCACGTGGACTCCCCTGGAGGGGCAGCAAGCTCTACGAACCCACAGAGCTCCCATTAAGGGAGCGAGGAGGAGGGTGGACAAGGGCAACATCTATCATTTAGGATAAGCCCCGATATGCCTCACATAGCATGCTCACTGCTTCTTTGGGCCTGTTTGGAAAACAAACAACACTAAAAAAATAGAACGTTGGTTACAAAAATAAGTATAACATTCAATACTTTGATTGTCTTTTTAAAATCTATTTATTTTCTGCATATGTAGATGACCTTTAAAGATTTCAAGCGCATAATGTTGAAGGTGCACAATTATCTTTTTTTTTTCTCTTTCTTCTAATTTCTTCTTTTTTTGCCATTTTGTTTGTTTTTTAAACATCTCAACATGAAAATAAAATATTGGTCCACAAAGTATAACTGTGCGGTATCAAGTGCTTTTGTACAAAAAGAAAAAAAAACGATATTATTATTAAAATATTCATTTTAATGGCTTTACTTCATACATAAATACATGTTAAAAGAACACAGGCGCAATCCACTGGTTGGTCAGATATATCTGAATGACTTTGATTTAACGACTGGATGTATATACACAGGAGGGCAGTTTGGGCGCTTTAACAACGCTACAAATAGGCAAGTCGGCGTCCTTTGTTCCTAACTCTCTGTCTGTACCTTCTTCCCAGAACCGCTGCCAGGTATTTCTGCACGGCCATCTGCTTTCTATAGCGACTGTAGCTGTCGGTGAAGATCCCATCTGAATGTCTTTTGGATAAGGGCTCTGACTCTTCCTCCATGCTGTTGTCTTCACTGAAAAACGAAAGAAAAAAAATAGCATTAGTTAAAGCTGCAGCCTTCCACTTCGAAACACATTTCTGCTCGTTTTGACGTTTTAGCTTTGATAATATATTCATCTTGCCATGAAGCAAAGTAGCATACAATGATTAATAATTCATTTTGGGGCCCTTTATGCTTTTTTTTTTCTTTAAAAAAAATGGGCGCCAAGCAAGACAGTGTAAAAGAAACAGTGATTTGAAGCGTTTTAGAAAAGTAATACATTATTAATTTCAGCCCATTGCATATTCTGACGCATGTTTTTTGTTTTTTTTCAGAGCGTGGGAAAACCAAATGAATTTTATGGATTAATCACATTTAAATCGAAGTGTATTTTAGTCTGAGAAAGCTGACCCTCAATGTTAAGGGAGGACACGGATCATGAGCGCAGAGCTGCGCCACAACAAAAACAGACACAAAATGAAAATGAATACAAGTTGTTTTTTTTCAATAGAGTGATACAAAAAAAATGAGAACAAAACACGCACATTAAATGATAAGCAGTGATGCAGCAGCCTGGACTTGTGCAGCGGAGAAACATAATAAAAGTGATGACTGCAGGTGAACGCTTATAAGAAATGCCCTTACCCTGCACGAATTGTCATCAGAGAATGCAGATAATGTCTCGCTGTTAACTGACCCAGGATCTCCCTCAAGGCTCTATCTAATTCTTCCTCAGCATGCCTTTCTGGTCTGAGATGATAAAACGCCAAAACACATAGATCGTCAGTGACTAAAAAAAGCGCAGACAAAATGATCAAAAGTAGCCTAAAATGTCCCCACCCACCCGCAGGTCCAATATCACATCAGCTGCAATTTTTGTTTTCTTGCACACAGACTATCCTTCCGTGTGTGCCGAGCATTTTTTTTATGTAATCTTGATTATTAACAGTAATTGGAACCAACATTTTAGGCTACTCGGTGTGAAAATAACACTGAACAAATAACATGAGAAACTCTGGGAAAAACAAAGCAAGCAAACATTATCGCAAACAGCAAAGAAGTCATTAAAAATGGAATCCAGCTCGAGGCTCGAGCTGCGTTGTGAAAGCACGTTTACCTCTTCTCTGGCGGGTAGTAGAGAGTGTACGCGTCGTCGTTTAAGGATGGCGGGCTCCTTATAGCAATCTGATCCCCATCAAAACCCATGTCGGATAATGAGTTCCCGTCCTCATCGAAGGCGTCGTTGTCGAGTCTGAAAGACGGAGAGCATTCATCACAAATTTGATCTGTGTGCACAAGTGGGACGCAGCAGTGAAAGAATGCCAAAATGTCTGCTTCCGTTTGTAAAATCACTGGCAGGTTAAATGCATTAGAGACAAGGGGAGGAAACGAAAACACATTCAATACCTGGAGGTGTTTGGAAATAAAAACTAGAAAACGAATTATTTAAATGTGACCAACAAATAGTGGCTTAAAATGTGTTAAATGTGTATCTTCGTGTTTATTCTTTGTTTAAATAGATTGTTGTTTTTTTCATCGGAAAAATCTGTTTTTAATTCCATCTGGGTGCTGCTGCTTTGAACACAGGTTGAAGCCTCATTAATAATTTAAGAATCGAAACAAAGGGTGTGAAAATGATCACACTCAGTGGAGGCGAGGAGCCAATTTTTTTTTTTATTAAAAGAATGCCGCAATTAGCAGTGAAATATAAGAATCAATGAGAACCACGCCCAAATTATGGATATGCTTTCCACAGAAAAAAAAATAGAATACATCTTAAATGCATGGAGCTCTCCTATTCGCTTTGCCTCGCCTCTCCTTGGTGACGCCAGTCCACCGTCATCCCAAGGGCTATCAATTGCATTGACTGCACTCTCATTTTTAATAAGGGGAGTTCTGTGAACCGTCCCACCGGACAGATACCTCTATGCAATTTCCATTATCACTGTCCACACAGGACTTGCATTTGCGTAAGTTAAGATTACTGCATTTCTTTGTGTTCAATTACAAAGCGCATCGTTTTTTTTGCGCAATTACGCACACTTTTTTGAAATTAAAGTGCCAAAATTCAAATCTTCAAAAGAAATAAAATCATGAATAACAATGCAAATGCCATCATTGAACAAACTGGTGTTTAGCAGCAACATGGATCAGTTAAAATAATGACTACAATCAGGTTATAAAGACCCACAAAGCACGTCCACCTACCTAATCTTAGGGTAACTTAGTCCGATAGGTGTGCAGAAGACGCTGTAGTGCATTAAGATTCCGTAGACGAGCAAGATTAAAGTCGCTTTACTCGAACTGGCCATGCTGTTAGAAGATGAAAAACAGACGTAACATTAAACAGGTTAGTCACTCCAACATGCTGGCTCTTTGTTCTGCCAAATTCACATGCTGCGCTACTTCTCTTATCACAAACTACAAAACTGGATCGAATATAAGCCGGTTTGATATTAACCGGATACTGGACACAGCGTCCGTTTGCTCAACAACACCCCCCCCCCCCCAAAAAAAAAAAGAAAAAGAAACCCCACTAAGATTTCTGTCTGTTTTGTTCATCTCTTTCCGTAAAAGTTAAACTGTGGTATTGGCACCGAATCCTTTGCATGCAGTGCCAAAGTAATACATACAAAATAAAAACATCAGATCTCCGTGCAGTGCAGAAAAAAATGAATAATTTCCATTACTTTATCTCGCTCTCCAGCAATGCATTTCTCCGAAGACAATCCGCAGATAAAGCACATACCTATAGCAGGAGAGCAGGGAGAGCGCTGTGCTGTAGGATGCGATCCGGGCGCGGCTGTGGTTGTGTGTCTGTGTGTGAGAGAGAAAGACAGAGACGGTTTCTTTCTCACGGCACTTCTTTCCTGGATGAAGCGCCTTCCGTCGTCTCCTTATGTTTCCCTCAGTACAGCCTGTATCTCACTTTTAAGACACAGTTAGGAGGACTCAGCCCGGCGCACAGGTGAACAACAACTCGGTGGGAAAGTGCGCTGTACGTTCGTCTGCATATCGCTGCTCTAAACTTTTGTCCTGTGCTGTGATTGCCTTGGTTTTTTATCTATGTATCGTAAGCCTGGCCCCCCTCCCCCTTCCCCCTCCCCCTCCCCCCTCCTCCCTCCAGTATGTCACATTAAGGATGCTATAGACGTCATCAAGTTTGCCTCCCGGAATAAAAAAAGTACAGTTCCTTCCTCATCGATGCATCCGTCACCCCCCCCCCCCCCCACCCCCCCCCACCCCCACCACCACCTCCATCCTAAGATGGAAGTTTGCTTCCAAACTTTTTCCCTTTTCCCTTTTAAATATATATATTTTTTTTAAACTGAAATGTTTGCGAATGCATACATGAACTTTACACGGATGATGACGGTCAATACAAATCAATTTGTCCCTCACCGCCACCCCGACGGGTTATTACCCACGCGTCATCAATAAGTCCAATTAGGCTTTTTAGAATTATGACAAAGTTCAGAGCTGGGAAACGATCTTCTTGGCTGGTGGTGGTGGTTTCGTGTGACGGGGGGGACTTCCGCTGAATAAGCCCAAGGCCTCTGGGGAGTCAGGAGCTGTCCAGTGCTGAAACCAGTCGTCTCAAATTGCGGCTTTCTGTATTTAAAGTCACTTATTCTAATCATTTCCAATAATTGTTCGCTGGATATCGACGGGCTGGCGTTAATGGCCGCGCAGTGACGGCGCTGAGGCCTTGGTTTATACGTTAGATTGTTCAAATAAACGAGGCACGTAATCTGATTCGGAGCTGATGACGCAGGATGCCGGTTCAGAGAGCTTTCAGCCTACGTGGCTTTAAAAACGGTCCACTCATTTTCCAAACATTGTTTCTGAAATTGTCTGTATCGTTATAATGCGCTGAATGATACTTTAAAACAAAAAAACGCTCTAGAAAAAGGCGTGTTGCTGCACTGTTATATATGTGGCAATTAACCAAGAAGCAGTATAGGGCCTGATTCTTTCCACGCTGATGAAGCTTTGTTTGGCACATTTTTGGGCAGTCGAACCTCTTTATGTGTCTCTTTAATATGCTACTTATTATTTGCTAATAGTACAGTCAAATAAAATAGCAGTTAAGTATAAACTTGGCATTAATATTCCTGACGTACAGTATAAAATTGATGGCTTGCATCAGAGTGTGATGGATGCAAGTTATGAGGCTTTTAATTTGAAGGGCACTAATTTGGCAGTCCTGTCTGGGGCCTCGTTTTAATCACCAACTCAGGTTACTGCGCCGTTTGATTGAGCTCTGTTCAACACTGAATCAGACATATAGCTCACCGACCAACTGAAGAGTTTGCCAAAGAGGAGAGAGATTAACGTCAGCGTTTTGTTTACTCTGACGCAATATGACGAACAGAGCCAGCCACTGCCGGGGGGGGTGGGGGTGGGGGGGGCGATCCACAACTTCTTCTTCGACTGGCGCGATTCCCACGAAGAGCTCAACTTAAACCCTACATGTTTTAAATGGAGCAGACTGACGGTCGGCCCGATACTGCAGGAGTAACATTCCGCTCAGTAACCTGAGCAAACGGCGCCATCATGAGGAGGAGAAGAGACGCGCGCGAGGTTCGGTCGTCATCACCGGTGAGAAAAGATGAGTCAATACTCTCACGTGTGGTCCTCATGAGGTTAACGACAATAACCAATATCTGTTGTGTTTGCTCAGCAGAACAAATTGAGGCTTCACCACCCACTCATATATTTTAATTATAATGAATTTACTAAATATTTGAATGTGATTATAGCCTTAATTTAATCAGGTTTTTCGTTGAGATCAGGCACTAGCATTATATGTAGAATCCACTATGTTATTACATTATCTTTTAATTCATACTAGGATAAGAATAATACATGTTATACTGGCATTCATGTATTGGGTTAAATTGGGTAAATTTGATTTGATTGTATTCCTGGTTAATGACTATGTCGATTACGATTTGCTTTAGAGGGATGTCAATTACATTGCACTCATGTGTCGTAGGTTTAGCTACAAATGCGTAATGAGAACAGCCTGGATTTAGCATAAAGTCCGGTGGATCTCACCCTGTGGAAGAGGTGATAATGTTGTATGGAAGACTCAAAATGCCTTAATGAAAACAAATCAAACCAAGAAACAAAGTGGAATTCAATACACATTGTTATATGTAGTCCCTTTATAATGTGGGGCCATGCTTCTATAAGTGTTTTTCATTCAAATGACTCTTTGCTAATCCCCGCCCCTTAAACGCAGACTGACCAATCATAGCATAGCATCAGCCAGCCTCTACCTGCGTCCTATACTGAATGTCTACACGTGTTGCTTTTGCTTTATACTGATTGTTACAGTGAATAAATAACGACCTGGCTTTAGAGGAATGTGTGGTTCCTTAATTTCATTGTCTTTTGCGTAGATCGCCAGGTGATGTAATGGTTCCCTTTTACTTTCTGATCTGATGTCTTTAGCTTCTATCGCCATGTTTTTAAACCTGTTTTTAGCTGCTGAATCAGTTCGACATCCTGGATACAGCCATCAACACTTCTGTCTAAAATGGCTTTTTAGTTTCTCCTAAAATTTGATAATATTTCTTCAGGAAGTGCAGTTAGTGACTCAGCTCTGACGGTAGGGGCAGGGGGCGGGGCTTAGCGAATGCTCAATTATGACATACCAAATGCGTAGAGGCCTATAGCAAGAAAATGCATACAATAGTGTGTATTGTTGTTCCTGTTATGTCTTCAGTTTGTCTTTATTGTGGCATTTTAAATCTCCCTCTATCTTGTGACCCCTTGGAGGGGTCTCACCTTAGATTGGGAAACACAACTCCACTTGCTCACACTGTCCATTATTACCCCTCAAAGAATTTCAAATAATCTAATTATTCCTCCAATAAGACACAATGTACTTCAGGCACACATTACGTTTTATCTGAGCACGAATCTTTATTTTTATAGAAATACATATCTGTGAGGAAATAATCTAACCTGACACCCGAGCGAGTTCCAGAAATACAGTCAAAAACTGTGTTTTAGGCCTGTGTGTGTGTGTGTGTGTGTGTGTGTGTGTGTGTGTGTGTGTGTGTGTGTGTGTGTGTGTGTGTGTGTGTGTGTGTGTGTGTTTAGTACATCTTGTTACCCGCAGGGGCCGCTTTGGAGACGTCTCCCAGGGGGACACTTCCAGAGCCGCCCGCGCACAGTGCAGTCCGAGTCAGTAGGGGTCAGCAAATCCCTTTAAACTGAACCTAAAAAAAGCTCTCATACTTATTGAACCTGCAGTGTTGAAGTATTGTAGTTTTTACTCGTACAAGATGTTTAAAATGCAAATTCAACACAACCACCCACTCTCAAAAAAAGCTTTATCCTAGCTTTTTACTTTTATAACTGTCCATAGCAATAGCATTTAACCAGGCCCACTCTATTTCCCTTTGGAAATGTCATGTGACTGATCATACATAACGTGTTAACTGCAAGCCTAGCCTATATATAATGTTAAATATAAGTATAAGTAATAAGCAGTCCTATTCATCCATGCATTCAATCTAGAGGTTGCCTGCACATTGCGAATACGGTTAATAGGTTAAACGGAACGACACAACATCGCTATTTATGTCTACATTATAAAAACAACTATTTTTTTCTTGATTCGGTTGGGTGATACAAATGAGAACCGTTTTATGTATTTGGTACAAAGCCAGATGGAGGATTTTCTCCTCATTCTGAGCCAGTGATGTCGGCCATATTGGTCACAAGGGAAAACCATTCAATAGGAGGTGATGTGACGTTCAGGTGTCATCGAAAATAAGAAAATGTGCCGGCATGAACCTAAATGAACAAAACTACAGAGCAAGAAAAGTTATAGGTGAAGTGTTATTGCTTTTAATTGTTTTGGGAAAATATTTCCCTTCTCAAAACATCAATTAATCAATGTGTTTCTGTTCACTATGTGCTTTGTTACAAAGTATACATGTTAATAATTTAGGTGAGAACTAAAATGATCGGTCTATTGACAGGAAAACTATTTTAATCATTTTAAGTAAAGAAAAGAAATCATCATGAACTTCTTCTGTATATTTCATTTGGGATCATTTACTGCTTTTCTCTGTTTTTATAAGCTACTATTAAATTGAATATCTTTGTGTTTTGGTTGGTAACAAAACCAGTAATTGAGAAAAGTAGCATAAACTGAATTGCTGATTAGAATAATCTTAAATTATTATGGTGATTGGCCTAAGTGTTATTTCCACTAAATTAATTTATATTAATTGAGCAGGAGAATTCTGGAAGTACTGGAGTTTATTTAGGATGTTGGATAAGAAACCCTAGGACTTTAAATATGGTATGTTTTCAGACTTTCTTAATAATACTATTTGCTTTTTTTTTTGTGAAATACAAGAGAGCTTTGAACGTTCAAAAAAATATATATTTTAACAAAAAAGAAAAAGCCGGATGTACGACTCTAATCTGAGTACTTGAACGCAGCGTTATTCCTTCTTCGGCCTCGTCGGTTTCTCGGCACTAGTCGGGCTATTGTTGTGCGTCTTTCGGGGCAACCCTGACCCATCAGCGGGCGGTGATTTGTGGATATTATAACTGGTCTGCTTGGCTCTCACTCCGCCATATTAAGCAGCCTTTGTCAGCTGGCGGTGTGTCCTCGTGTTTTAAAGGAATATAAAGCAGCACGGCGGAGCACTTTGTGCGGGTGAAGTAGTTAATCGGTATGGGACAGACGGAAGACTGAGTTTCCACGTTAGGAACCGCGTCTTTCGGCCGTTTACACTCCTTTGGATTGTCGACGTGAAGAAAAAAAACCGTGGGAGTAAAGAAAAGAGATCACAGGACGCATGTAGCCGCAGTGAAACGCTGCAAAACGTCGCATTTTAAGGTAAGAAGTGCTCGTGAAGAAAAGTGGTATTTTGTCCTGGAAGTGAGCGAGCAGGGCCTCGCTGGTGCTGTGACACTTGGAGAAAGTTAAGAAAAGAGAGCAGGAGAGTTTCCTCGGTTTGTTGCATTGTTGTAAAAGTCAGTTTCATTGTCAATCCAGAACCAGGACTTGATTTAAAGGATTATTTACGTGTATCCTTCGATGAGGGTAGAACACAATGAGTAAAGACAATGCTAGATTGCTGCATTTAAAAGGTTTTAGTCATGAAATTAACACAATAATCAAATCAACTTCATATAAATTGTGTAGCTTCATTTCAAATGTGTTTGAGTTTTTGTTTCCCCCATAAAATGTAACTATCTACTCCTTTTCTTTCTGCCTCACCCAAATCTCTATCTCTTCTCTCACTATCAGCTGCTGCAGGCCTCAGCTGTTTAAAGGCCTTTATTGTAAGACATACTGTGTCACAACAAAAACCTTCCAAAATGACAACATTTCTGTAATCGAAGCCCCTTTTTCAGTGGTCACCAAATCTGTTCTTGCATGCTTTTATTGTGGTGGTGCAATTATACTTCCCAGATTAGCATTTTCCGTAAAATGCATGTGTGTAAGGAGGTATAAAGTACAGGAGTGCTGTTGTAACATTGTGTCCCGTGTGTTCATACAGTCACTGTCCCTGATTGTGGCTGCTTGTATACTCCCGTGCCACGGTAATCCTACTCCACGATAATCCCTCTGTTGGTACAGACCCAGTTGGCTGGACAGTCATGTCGCTCTCTCTCACTCACGTCGCTCTCTCTCACTCACACACACACACACACACACACACACACACACACACACACACACACACACACACACACACAGCTGGAAAGGAGAGGACTGTTGGCAGAGGAGTGAGGAGCGCTAACAGGTGGTGCTGGCCGGGGTTCAGGGACTTGAGTTTAACTGGAGGCTTTAAAGATCCTTGCATTCTCCTCAAGTGTCCTCATGGAACGAATGTGTCATTGCAGAATCGTTACAGTCTGCTGATTAAAAGCTTCCAGTCTGTAGTGAGATGGCGAAAAAGGTCAAAGTCATATTGCCCCGCGCTCTCCCGTTCCTCAGATTTCAGACATCGTCGGTCAACGATGTGGCCACAGAGAAACAAGAAGAGCTCTTCTGTTTTACTGCTTGAAGATGGCCCTCTCTCTCCCTCTCTCCCAGCGTCACTCTAGCCATTGACAGGCACAGCAGGTGGCCTCAATGGCATGAATGGATTCGGAAGGAAGTCCCCCCCCCCCCGGCCCTCTCCACTCACTGTGATTGGCAGAGATGGCAGGCTGCCCTGAAGATAAGGCCGAGCTGCGCCTCAGAGAGCGTGCCAGGGCAATTACCGAGTTATGCTTCAGTAGCGGTTCCGCGGCCCCTGGTACCTCCTGGTCTCTCTGTGATTGTGGCCAGTGTTTGCGGAGCGAGTCTGTCATCTTAGCTTTCAGGCTTAATGCACTCGATCGGTCTTTCATAGCACGAGCTATGAAAGTTCGGGTTGTGGACTTCACAGGCTGCCATTTGTGCAAAGGCATGTGAGAAAAACTCTGAGCAGTCGTGTTACAGTCTCCTGAGTACCTTTTGTTGTTGGGCTGAAATGATCAGTGTAAAACTACATCATAGTGATCAATGAATCCTTTAAGTCATTTGTTATGCCAAAATGACAACATTCACTTGTTTCTCCTTCCCAAATGTGGGACTTTGTTTTTGTTTGGTGGACGAAACAAGAACTATTGAAGATGTTACTTATGTCCTTCGCCATTTTCTTACATTTTACAGCCTAAATCAATATAGTTTCAGCCGTGCTTTTGACTATTTTCATGCGTGTCTCTAATAAGACTTGAGTATCATTTGAAAAGCGTTGATGCTGCTGCAGATACGATGGTAGTAGTACTCTAAGATATAATGTATATCTGGCCTTCCCTGTGCAGCTGTGATGTAGCGTGGCACATCTGGGTGTGGTCACAGTAAAACCGACCACACCTGACCAAACCCAGCTGTGATTTTTGAATGAGGTCAGAGGTTCAACAGACTTAGCGGACACTGAGACCAAAAATA
Organism: Cebidichthys violaceus; assembly: GCF_023349555.1. Taxonomy (NCBI): domain Eukaryota; kingdom Metazoa; phylum Chordata; class Actinopteri; order Perciformes; family Stichaeidae; genus Cebidichthys; species Cebidichthys violaceus. Next base: position 11,403,327 of record NW_027176964.1, read on the forward strand.
GCCCTTTTGAAACGAGGGCACCGTGACGCACGTTTTTACAACTCTGGAAAAATGTCATGATGTCGACTACTTCATCTTCAGACTGAGAGGTACGCAGGTGGTGTGCTTCCAATTGGCTCCTTGCAGGATGTTGAAGGTAAAGCCAAGTTGTTGTTTTTTGTTTTTTATGCATGTTGTGTTGTTTTGCCGGACCCGCATTGCATTGGCACTCCCTCTCTGGAGGGTCATCCGTCAAAGTTGAACCCGGCAATGCAACTGAAGATGAAACGGTTGCTTCTGTGGTCACTTCCCAGAATTGTAAAGTCTCTGTGAGGATGACAAACCACTAGTGTCTGACACGCCTTTAAACACATTCATCTTTTGCTCCAACTGGACTTTCTGGATCACATTTCCTGTCTCATTGATACCAACACTCCCCAAAGAGGCCAGTGCAGCTATACAACCATAGAAGAACGTTGCCTATATGTAATATGTAATGGTCAAAAACTGACAAAGTTTTGATTCAAAACAAGAGCTATCTGATCAAAGTAAAGAAGGCCTTCACTGCCAGGGTCAGGTTAGTATTGAAGTTTCACATCTATTCCAATGCACTGAAGTCTTAACTATACATAAACAAAACCTGTAGTTTCTGAATATACACTTTTTTTTTTAGGAGTGTGCAGTTTTGTTCCAAGTGACTGCAAAGGTGACTCAAGGCAGTGGCGCAAAGGTTGGAAGGGCCTCTCCCAGTGCGCTCCGGAGTTGCATCGTTTCTGATGAGTCAGAATGGTTAACGAGAGTTCAGAGCTGTGTCACGCTCGGTGAATGAATTACGCAAACGTCACGGTCGTCCAAGATATCCCGTTTACACAGAGCTTTAATGGAAAGTCCAGGCTCCTCTCTGACCTCCATACAGCTGGTCAATCACACAGTGAAGAGGGTGTGAATGTCAGACTGTCCGTTTTGAAAGTTCACAGAATTGGTTGTACACAGCCCCCTAATCCAATGTTTGACTATCAGTTCTGAGTATACTTTCCTCTTTTTGGTGTCTTTGGGTAAAAATTCCGCAATAACCTTCGAGCTTATTGTAATTCAAATAGACTTCTGCACCTCCTCTACAAAAAATCTAGCCCGTGGACGAGAGACTTCAGCCAATCACGGGTGTTGGCTGTTCTACTAATACAGATGTGCGACCACATCTCTTTGGTTAAAAGTCTGATTTAATGGCGGGATACCCTGCAGGAAAAGTTGTTATTCAAGCCGTGGCAACATCTGCCTGCACTGCAGAGCAACACAACTTATCAAAGCGTACAATATCTGTGAAGCGTTATGGAGACGGAGGGAATGCAGTGCTGGTACTTCAGTCATCTGCTCCCGGCTACTGTTAGCAGACGTCTAAACAACTTTCAACTTTTTCTCTCCCGTCTCTGAAACGCTTTGCCAATGTTGTAGCTTTGTTGTTTGAAGTGAATGAGTTACTGTATGAAGGACGATGAAGCGCATCACGGTGTTCGTCTGGTGAGAGAGGAGAGCTGCAGGATCAGGGCTATGTTTTTTTTTTTATGCCTTTACCAGAAAACTGCCTCCTCTGGGGTACCCCTTGAATTCCTGTATATGTTAAAAAGTAATTATTCATTTTTTTGCCCTATGATGCCAACATGTTTTTGAGCCTGTCCCAGATTTGATGTCAACAGTTTGGCCTGGTTCCGTGTCGTGCTGGGATTGTTTTCTCCTGAATGTTGAAGCTTTTGCCGCTGCATGCAAGCAAGCAGCGGCAAAAGCTTCACCTCCTGCAGCTCTCCGGCCTCGTTGCATTCGGCCCTGTGGGAAGCAGCAGCCTGTGTCTCCTTAATCTGACACGGCATCACTGGCAGTCTGGCACACGGCCTCACATGTCTCACGTCCTTTGGAGGAGGTCTGGCTCCAGCGTTTGTTTCGAGCACATACCGCTGCCTTTTGTGTGCGCTTGGACAGTGTTGCCTGGAAGTAAAGTTATTCACAAATGTGTGGGAGTGTGCGAATAATTTTCCCTTCTATTTCACGTCGTACTCGATGCAGCTCGTTTAAGATTCCCACATCTGGTGTCTCTTGTGTGGTAGAGTAAATGTGAGCGTTTGAACTCATCTGGTACGTCTGAACTTATAAATATACAAAAAACCAAACTGTTTCTTACAATATATTTGAGCTCAAAGCTTAAATGAATGCTTAAAAAGCCATTTACATTTGTCCAATAAATCCATAACCCACATCTCTGTGTGAGCTCGAGGCGGTATTTACTGTGTTCCCTTTGACCCACCAAAAGAATGACACATTTCTTCCAGCTCATCTCATTGTGTGTGCGTGTATAGCAGCCTCATTTAGGGAAACCACCCGAGAGACCATACAATAATCTGCCTGTAATTAAATTTAATGGGCGCTTGATTTGAGCCGTCATTAGTTTTGGTAAATTTGTCACTCAAGAACGATCACTCTCTTCCCCACAGATATCCTCACTCTTTATTTCTCAGGTTTTCATGACCCGCTTTTCGCCTCCCAGGACTCGAATGTGTCATTTGAGGGCCGTTAAATCTGAATGAAATCCTCCTCAGAGGATAGACCAGGACTGTGGGGGGGGGGGGCACACATTCTGTAAAGTGGTTTGCATAAAGTTATCCACAAACACTACAATGGTTTTTATTAAGTCTGCTGCAATAATGAAATTGTCCCTTCAAAGGAGCTGTGGTTGTAAATGTGTTTCCCGTCTAAAGAGGCATCTGGTTGTGTTGGAAATTGAATTGTAACACTCTTGATTGACGTTTTGGGCTTTTTGGCTCCACCACCTAAGGACAGTGTCTGTGCCCTTCTTAGCATTCGTGCTGCTCAGTGTTAGCATGTGTATGGGATTGTATAGCTCAGGGGATTGTGAGTGTGCTGAGCTCTGTGGGGGAGCATCACGAGGTACTTTCTCTCCGTCCATAACAAAAGGTAGATGAGACGCACAAAAGAATGAATCCAAAGGCTTTCTCTGGAGAGGTGAACTTTTCTGTTCTTCTCGGAGCACAGTTCTTCATGGGTGGTTCAAAGGCTGGGTAATACATTTGTCATATAAAATAATGTTTTGTGTTAGTTCACATGTCTGTATTAACTGCAGGAAAGTTGAGTGTCTGTTATCTAAACTGTTAAAGTCAGTTGAACAACGGGAAGTGAAAATGTTATTGGTAGCCGGCTGAGCTCGACCAGAGAATATTCGGTTAAAACAGAACTGGCGATGAGGTTTTGTCCTCATTGTTCTCCGTGAAGTTAGCTGGAAGTGATGTAATGTAGATGACTCTCCAAATTTAGTGATTTTGCAATCTGGTATTGACCCAAATTTTGGATCGGGACAGCATCAAAAGGTTTAAATGTATTTCTGTGGCAGCAAGAAAAGTGATTTGTATTATTAAAAACAATATGTTCTCGTTTTTTTAAAATAAATCACATCATGACGGCCCTAGTTCAATTCTGGAAGTCATGTCTTGTATATCTTGGGCCAAAGAGGAGTGGATCCAAAGTAGAACTTGTGGGCGTTGAAGTACTTTGACACGCCAGATCATGCGCCGACCCTGTGGACTCGTTCAGGCTTGCTATCTACTCGTGGCCATTTTAAGAGTGAATCCTCTGGGTGCATAATGGTGTAAATGGGAAAAGGTTTGCAAATCGTTTTGGAAAGGTTTGTTTTTTTTAATACACTATTCAGCCTACTATACATGACAGCATTTGGGAACATTAATCATTAGAGTCTCCCAAACAGAAAGTCAAACGGCTGTGTACCAACAGTCGTCATGATCCTCAGTAGTGTGGTTTCATCCGGATTAGCCATCGGTCTGGAGTGTTTGTTTCAGGGACACGGCCGAGGGTTTGAATCATCGATACACTCTTTAAACCACACTGACACTCTCACACCTTGTTTTCTTTCAGCTCAGCCATTCCTTTGCTGCAGCATTAACTCCAGGGTCAGACGCTAAGTGTTTAGGACATTTGGAAACGTAGTGGTTGACATGTGCGACAGGATGAGGTCAAAAGGTGGCGGCCATGTTTATGTTGTCTTCTGCTCTGATGTTGGGGGGGCTTCTACTGTGACGTTTGTTTAGTGTGGTCTGCTGCTCAATGAACCTGGAGGTTCAGAGCACTTGACCTAGAAGGCAACTAATCGTCGGGTCTGTAAAATGTCTATAATAGTGGAAAATGGCATTACGATTTCCTGTAAGTGACTTCTTCAGATTTGTCTGACCAACATTTCAAAACCCTCAAAGTATTGAGTTTATCACATAAGACAAAGAAAAGCAGCAAACCCCAACAACTGAGCAGAAATTAGCTCTTGACTTTGAAAATATATAGTTTCTAAATCGTTGCCGATTCATTTTCTGACAATAGATCAAACGACTCATCATCTCAGCTCTACTTGAGAGAGTATTGCTTTTTTTTGTGAAGCTGTATCAGGAATCCCCTTGACAAAATCTAGGATGTCCAAATTTTCGAAACTACCTTGATGTTTCTTTGAAGGTAACAGAGTCGTCACTGTTCAGGCTCTTTCCTGATATGTTTTCTTGTACTAAAATAAGAAAGAACAATCTCAGCTGTACCTCATGTTCTCAGAAGCCAGAGAACTGCAAACGTTCATCAAACTATACATTGTTGTCATTTTACACCCACTACATTGCAATCTTTGTAAGACGGAGACACTCTGACTGCTGAAAAGAGCCGACGTGTTTCATGTTGCGTTGCGTTTTAAACAACACTAACAAACTGCCAGCACAAGTAATGCTGTCGTCACTGGCTGTTATTCTGTCCGCGGTAACAAGCCGGCGAAGAGAGTCTGGTTTCCGAAAGGGCCATCAATTAAAGTGGACTGCTTAGCTGGCCAATGTACACGAGTTATACTGACCTACTGATTGTATTTGTGCCAAATAATGTAATTTCATCTTCTTCTACTTCTCTTACATTTGTTTGTATCTGGCATGTAGACGCAGTGTGAGTTAAATGTAAGAATACTATTAGTGATTCACTGTGCAAACAACTACACAAAGAATAAAAAGCGTGTCAGCTATTGAACTGAATTCTTCATTTGCTTTTTAAACAATGACCGTTCCGCTGCCTCAGCATTGGCTTTCAGTCCGTACCGTTTGTTGGTGGGAGAAAGTCAATACTCCATCCATCTCAAATAAGTATATCCATACATTGACTGTTGACCCGAATGAGGTGTAGCGCTGACCTTCACAAGCTGCCGCCATTCTTTCAGTAGAGATTCAACGGGTTGTTTTCTTCATTGGGGGATTTAGTTCCAGTTTTATAGAACAAAGAACTGGCTGATCAATACATGATTTACAATTACTGATAGACGGAGAGCGCCCTGCTTTGGACATCTCACCTCTTGGAGGAAGTTTCTCTATTAGCCTGAGCAGCTAACGTTAACTCAAACAGCTAATGTCGGCAAAATCCAGAAACCGGTTTGAAAGCTATAACATAGTAGCTCACACATTGAGAGTGAAGTATAGCAAAAAGATCCGTAAATAATTTTTTTACTCCATATAATCAATCATCAATTAAAATTAAAAAATGTACGGTTTTGGTTCTCAAACCGTGTGGATAAAATCAAAGAAATTGAAATGCGCCAAACATAATCCAATATTTGTGTTCAACTCAAAATAATGAATAGAAAATAAAGCTAAAAACCAAAACATAGCATGTGATGAGAATTTATAATTAACAGAAATATGGACGCCTGCAGTTCTTCACAAGAACACACATTAACGTTAGTAGATGGTTTAAAGCCTCTTTTAAAGCAAAGCCACTGAGCTGTGAGAGCTGTACTCTGGGTTCTGCTTGTCTCTGCTTTGTTTCCCGTCTACGAGTGACAGCAGCACACACCTCTGCTACTGTTACACCAACATGTGACCTGTCACTGACGGGCATTCGAAACTATGTCGTACCATTTTTACAAATGCCAGGATATGAGTCACTGACAGTGGATCTGACTTGTTGGCGGAGGAATACAACCGTGAGGCGGTAATTCTAGTTTTCATGTCTTTCTGTTTGTGTGAAGTCATTTGGTCTTTTGGTTGATGTACAGCAAACACACACAGGGACTCGTATACGAGTGAACACTAACTCTTAACACCGAAGGGCTTTTTTGCCCCTCACAGATCCGTGTCAGTGACTGTGTGATCACAGGGCAGAGCTGAAATGGCCACAGGCTCTAACGGGATCTAGTTTCTAGCTCTGCTAGCTTGACGGGCTTTTGTTCGGACTTGTGAAGTCATCCGTTTTGCATGCAGTCTTTGTTTTCTGCATTGGAGAGTTATGCTAAGACCACCCAAAAACAGCCCCAGAATAGTATGTACAAAAGCATAATTATTTCTCTCCACGTTGTGACACAAGCTCAGCCTTCCATGGCAAAGCAGGAACTCATGACTTTAAGGTGCTGTCACTAATTTATACCTCGAGACACTGTGAGTTAGGATACCTGTCCAATTTGGGACAATTGCAGTGAGGCTGAACTGGGTCTGCTCCTCTCTGGGCCATAAAATCATACATATGTGGTGTCTAACAATCATTAGAAATGAAACAATAAACATGATTTGGCACATTTGAGATACTTACAAATACTTAAATACTTACAAATTCAATCGGCTGTCAATATAACGGTAATGAATAAGGATTTTAACAAAACGGAGAACTGAGGACAAACGGTAAAAAAGTTTGGTCTTGTGAAGTTCATTCCCCTTTAATGATCTTTAATGGATCTCGATTTACCGTCTCATGTAAAGATATCTGACTGCGTGTTGGTTCAGGAACATAAAGTAACAGGATTTCATGTGTTGTTACAAGATTTTGTAGGCTACCTAGTGACGGCTGTAATCAGTCTACATGTTGATCAATATGTTGAATCAATGGCAATCAGGACTAAATAAATCTGTGTATGTTGGTGGACACAGTGTGGGATGTCTATTCTTTTCAAGACACAGGTTTCAATAATTCTGTCCCTAGATTTAGCCACCTTTACAACCGGCGTCGTTTGCATTTGTATATTCAGATTGTACCTAAATTCACAAATATTGTGTTTTTCTGGCAAGTTTTTGGATTAATTCAAACATTGAATACAGTTAATACGCCATTCATAGTTTGTAGTTGGTGTCTTAAATGTGTATCTAACCACGTCCAGAGAGGTTTTACAAGTATCTTAGGTTTCATTTACAGTTTTGTACGAGTTCATCACAATCCATAACCAGGAGCTTGTGTTGCAAGAATCTAAGATGGCTTCGTCGATGTATAAATAAAGATTAAACTCAAATCTCCGTCTTTTCCTTCTCCTCCCTGCAGGCTTGACGATGGGTTGCGTCAGAAGCAAAGAGGACAAGGACCCGGCGCTAAAGTACCGCCCCGACAACTCGAACGCCACGTCGATCAACGCCCACCTGGGCCACTACGGGCCTGACCCCACACTGATGGGTCACTCACCCGCTATGAAGACGCACAACAACAGCTACAACAGTCACGCCGCCTCCCTCACGCCCTTTGGCGGGGCGTCTTCAATCATGACGCCGTTCGGCGGAGCGTCCTCCTCCTTCACCTCGGTGGCTGTGAGCAGCCCCTTCCCCGGCGCCATCCCAGGTCAGTTTGTGGAGAGGACTTAAGGATTCAGTGGGAGACGAATGGGACCAGGAACAAAGGAAACCTGCATATGTGATTTAAATTTAAAAAAAGGCTTTGAAAGTTTCTCAGCTTGAATTAAATGTCCTTAATTATTCAAATAAATTCAAATAACTTTGGGTCCCCAAGCCCAAGAAACAGGCGTAAAAGCTGTTTTTAATAGAAGACAAAATGAAAGTAAACTAATTTGCAATCCTCTAAACATTTTCCTCTAAGTTTTCATTATATGTAAATCAGTGTACAACTTTAGAATAAACTCTGCTGAACATTTGTTATGCGCGGGACGTTATGAGCAGCAGATGTTATGCAAATTAGACATTTGAGACGAGTCAGCCAACGAGAAACCCCAAATAGGTCTCTTATATGGGAAGCAGTGCAGCGGGCGTGGCGTTTACAGAGCCAAAGAAAACAATTACATGCAGTGGATTAAAATCAAGCACACATTTTCATTTACAACAATGATCAGAAGGAGTTTTTTTATTATGGATTTGTTGGTAAATTAAATGACTCTTGGTGGCATGAAACATTATCTTGTGCGATTGCAGGTGCTTAATGCAGCATAGATTGGATGGGTAAATTATGCAGTAAATGTACACTACAAAAAATAATGTTTCCTCCCAAAGCACACACACACACACACACACACACACACACACACACACACACACACACACACACACACACACACACACACACACACACATCCCTCAGTCCCTGTCTCACTCTCTCAAGGAGGATAATCTGGCCTGAAGGGCTGCTGTAGATCTAATTCCTAAACATTTCAGAGTCCTGTTGTTTCTCTGCACTCTGTCACTTCAGACTACAAACAAATCTACTCTTTCCATTATATATGAGAGATTAGTCAGTGTGGTTCACTGACTTGAAGGGATGCCACAGAGTTTGGCAAATGTGAAAGGAATATCCTTTTTTTTCCCCTCTTGTGTTCTTTGAATATATTAAAGTTAAGAGAGATGGTTGTATTTTTAGTCCAGGCTCTGAGTTGCAGGATGTGGGACATTGAAGTAAAAAATAGTTAGTTATTGTTCATCAGTTTGTTTGCTTAGCTCAAGTAGGAAATATTATAAAAGTAAGTAAGAAAGGAAGCTAATTAAAATGTTGTCTTTATTTGACGGTCAAATGTCTTTGGCTGTGCTTTAATTTGTAGTGCAACATTTCAAGATCAAACGAGACTGGATTAAAGGAACCGGGACCGTTTTTTTGAGCCTCTGTGGGATTAACTATCGTACATGTGCACACCTCCAACACTCAGTTTCTTGTTGCTTTCAGGTGGTGTCACATTTTTCGTGGCGCTGTACGACTACGAAGCGAGGACGTCAGATGATCTGTCGTTCAAAAAAGGGGACCGCTTCCAGATTATCAACAACACGTGAGTGCATTTTACACACGGACGGACCCCTGGTGTGTGTGTGTGTGTGTGTGTGTGTGTGTGTGTGTGTGTGTGTGTGTGTGTGTGTGTGTGTGTGTGTGTGTGTGTGTGTGTGTGTGTGTGTGTGTGTGTGTGTTTGTTTAATCCCTCATTGTATTCAGGTCTGATATCGGGGCAGAAATCTGTCTGGGTTAATGGGTTCCTCTAATGGGCCATCTGTTAAAGTCGCCATCGCTTTTCTCCCGCCGTAGATCATTCCTCTAGTTTAGGGTTACATTGTAAAACACACCTCTCTACCCTCATTTATTAGAATACAAGCAATGCGCATAATAAAATAGATGAATGTAGTATCAACATTTACAGAATTTGTATTCAAAGACTCCAACGATGCATTGATAATATGCCTGAAGTTCAAACTCACAGGGTTATTATGGAATGAGTTTTTATTTTCAATGCTCATTTTCTAATCGTTATTTGTGGGAACTTTACCCCTAATATACAATATAATAAGTATATTGTGCACTTTATTTGTTGAACAGAATTAAAGTTAATTACAATAAGTTATAATGAAAAGGGAAATTGGTCTTTGCTCCTACGACTTACTGCAGCAGCAGCATCGTCTTGCTCCCAGGTGGGAAAATGGGCAGAGCTCCAAATACTCCACAAATCACGTCTTCAGCCGCTGTCCGTGAGCAATGATGAAAATACCATCTGCTTTCAGAGAAGAGGTGGGAGGAGGACACATTTGCTCAGGTTTTACGAAAATGCCAGCATACAGATTTTCCCTACACCTCAGTTCCTCCTTGAATTCAAGCTTCTGCTGTTAAAAATACCAGAAACTGTGCCCAGATGTGCTGATCTTATGAATGCAGTATTTAGTTTCTATAGCCTTCTATATGGTTTAAGTTTTGTTCTCTTCGCCTAGTGTTTCAGAAAGTGTGGATATCACAATACATTAAGCACATTTAAAAGTCAGCCATTTTATTTTTACACTGTGCCATCTTAAGGCATTTACCAACATTTTTATTTCAATTAACTCACAATTACCTCATCATTTGTTAGAAAGTAACGGTAACACTTTCTATGGCGCCAGTGTCCATAATGCATTATAAACATACATATGTGTTATAATCTGTTTATAACACTGTATATTTATATGTATAGTCACTCATAAATATCCAGAATGCTTTATAACAATAATCCTAACCCATTTATAATGACTTACACGGTGAAGTATCCTAAAACCCTAAAACTCTTTGTCACTCATTGACAATTTTGACTTGATGATTTTTTTTTACTTTACTTAAGTTAAAGCAAACAATGACCACTTGGAGTAACTTATAATCACATTACAATGCATCATAACAGTGATTATGATGCATTGTAAAATGTCAGTAAGTGACCAGCAATTATGAAGTATATGATACTTGACCATATAAGTAATTATAAAATACTTTATAATGTGTTACAACTGTAATAAAGCATAATGAATATTTCTTAATGCATATATATATATATATATATATATATATATATATATATATATATATATATATATATATATATATATATATATATATAATCAAGGGCCATATTTTGATGCTTTTGTTCTTTTACTGAGGTAGGATTTGTGATGCAGGACTTGTACTTGTAATTGAGTGTTTTAACATGGTGATATTGGTAGTTTTTCCTTGAAGGATCTGAATATCTCCGCCTCCACAGCTTGACGTGGTTTAAAAACCCACAATGTGATGACGTGGTTGAATGACGCGTGTTGTGACCTTGTTCCTTTTCTCTCTTACCTGCAGTCTTATGAGTAGGTGTATTCTTCAACCAATGCTTTTGTGAGTTTCTGATTTCTAATTTTCTTCTCTGTTCAGGGAAGGCGACTGGTGGGAGGCTCGCTCCATCAACACCGGACACAAAGGTTACATCCCCAGTAACTACGTGGCTCCAGCCGACTCCATCCAGGCTGAAGAGTGAGAGCTCATTACCTTTTTCTAACTCTCTATCTCCGTCATCTTCCAACGTTGTTTCACTTTTATCCTTCACATTCCTCTCGCGTTAATCACTCGGCTCGGTTAGTTCTCCTCTGATTGAGAGGACCTGATGCGGCTGGGTGGCCACACATTGCGACTAATCCATCATGCACCAACACGCAGAGAGTGTAAACAATGGATCTCTGTATTGCTTGTTGTTCATCCGGTGTGACAGAAACTGTAAGACACTGCTTTTAGGCAGTTTTGGCCTGGTTTCTCATTGGCTGACTCATTAAAAGAAAAAAAAAACCTGTGTATACCAGCCAACTGCCTTTAGTCTAAAAGAGTGAATGCAAGTGATCAACAGAGTTCAGGATTTTTGATTCCCTCCTAATTTAGTCTGGGGGAAATGTGTCTCTCTTTGTGCAGATGGTACTTTGGTAAAATGGGCCGCAAAGACGCTGAGCGGCTCTTATTGCTTCCAGGGAACCAGCGGGGCACTTTCTTGGCAAGAGAGAGTGAGACGACCAAAGGTAAGAGGATTTCATTCTTGAAAGCAAGACTGAAAGTATAATGCTGAAGTTTGCATGTATTAGGCAAGTGAGGAAAGCTTCCCTTATTTATGCTTGTGCAAGCTTTTATTACAGCTGTATGTTAAATTGTATGGACAAAGATCATATTTTTAGTTGTTTTTTTATGTAAGTTAGAAGTAGAATGTGTTTTATATTCACCTGCTCCTAAGAAGCACAATCTAACTTACACTCCGTGGCTCTTAAAGGTGCCTACTCTCTGTCTATCCGGGACTGGGATGAGGTGAAGGGAGACAACGTCAAACACTACAAGATCCGAAAGCTGGACAACGGTGGTTATTACATCACCACTCGGGCCCAATTTGAGGTGCTGCAGAAGCTGGTGAAACACTACACAGGTATGCAGCCCGTCACTTAGCATTGAGACAAATTATTGTTTACAACTGGACAGCTGTTCTTTTTTCTTTCTAGACTCATGGAGTCTGTTTTCTGGACAAATAATGTCTATTGTAGTCATTTATACATTTAGTGGTTTTTTTGCAATACAAGTATTTAAGCCAATGAGTAGAAAATGCATAATTCAGCTGCAGATCAGCGGGGCTATGTATTGAATATGTTTTTCTGAGGCCGTTCACTGACAGTCTCAGCTCAGCAATCACCACAATGTCCCAAAAAAGCAAAACCATGTGAGACTTAAGGCAAAAGAGGCATGAATACAAAATGTCTTAAGCCTGCTGTAATCTCCTGAATGTTGACGGTGAGGCAGCTGTGACTTGAACAAAATGCAGACTGTCACAAGAAAGCATCTGGATGATTTTACAAGGACTTTACAAGAACACATTTAAACTCCCAGAAGCAGAACACAGGATTTTAGGTTTTGTGTTGTTGCCCCTGCCCCGCACGCTTCCATACAATTCATGTGATACACTAACTGCAGTGCTCTTTATAACTCAGACTCCTTTGTATTGCTCTAAGTGTAGCCCTTTGACTCCAGTCAACAATAACTGAGAAGTCATACCCGTTCAGTGGTTTAAATATCACAGGATGGTTTCTCATTGTGTCTCCATTTTCTGTGCCCAGAATACCAATGCTACACTTTTACGAGATAGTTAGTGCTGCTGCTGTCGGCTGCATTAAGCGCTCAACAACCTCTTGATCTTTTTGCTTTCTTACTGAAATTGAAATTAAATTGAGTTCAACATAGTTCATGTCATTATGGTGAAATTACCATAAGATTTGATTATTTCTGGAACGAAGCATTTTAAAAAAAGTAAAAGGATTAATCTGTGAGGAGTGACTGAGGAGGTAACGGGCCAAGATTTGTGTCAGCTTCATTGTGGTTTGATTGTAGTTTGTTGGTGTTGATGTAATGTGAATACATTTTTATAATTGTTGTTGGGCAACCACCGAATGAGAGCTAGTGTTAGCTTAGCACAAACCATGAATACTACTTAATACTTGATAAAAGGCTACAGTTTAAATGAATGAAAATAATTTACCCCAAATCTTAAGTTCCGCACTAATTACCTCCAGGTAATGATGAAGTCATAGAGCTCCAGGTATCCAGCAGAAATCACCACAGTGAGAAGAAAAAGCTAATGACGTTAGGCGGGTTAAATTTGTTTTCCAATCAATGGCGCTCCTGCAAAAACAGGCTGATCGCTAACAAGCTACAACTCAAAGATCCTTCTGTTTTCTGTTTTTGTCCCTCCTGTGTGTCTTCACTCGTCTGTTCCTGTCCAGAACATGCGGATGGTCTGTGCTACAAGCTGACGGCCGTGTGCCCCACGGTGAAGCCTCAGACTCAGGGACTAGCTAAGGATGCCTGGGAAATCCCGCGAGAGTCACTTCGACTTGAAGTCAAACTTGGCCAGGGCTGCTTTGGAGAAGTCTGGATGGGTAAGAGACCGCGACGTTCACTGTACTAAAGCACACACGGTATGCGTTTCAAACACGCGAGCATATTGTCTTGTGAAGTGGTTTGTGAGTGACGAATGAGGCCACTAAACCCACTCCGAATGTTCTATCAATCGTCTTTATTTTTGTAGTTCACGTTTTTTTCTTCACTTTTTCAATACATACAAACAAAATGGCACACAGAACCAGTTTCATTCTTTCCTCTTTCCATCCCGTTCCCTACCTGATGAGACATCTGATTGGCTACAGATAAATTCCCTGTTGAAAAAAATGCAGTGAAGTTCACACGTGACAAGCACTTTGTAAATGCAGGTTTGTATATAAATGCAACAACAATTTGTGAATCTCATTTTTTGTTTTTCATTTCACTTATATATAATAACTATTTTTGTGCAAAGAGGCATTTATATATAGATCATAAAATACTTTTCTGAGTGCATTCATCAATATTGAAACTGATCTGACCCCATGCATCATGAATAAGTAAAGAATACAAACAACTGCATGTACATATACTCACACGGCCATTAGGGCTTACATGCAGAGACAAAGCATCCGCTGTACATTATTCATAACTGATGTAAATTTAATGTAAAACAAAAGCTGTAGATGTAAACCGAGTTAGTTTTTAGAATGATTCTTTCTAGCTTAAAGTTATCTCACTGGCCCACATGCTGATGTTGCTGTATGTTCTCACACACACACACACACACACACACACACACACACACACACACACACACACACACACACATACATGCACACACACACACACACACACACACACACACACGCACACAGACGCACACAGCTCAGTAATCACAGGTCACCTCCTACGCTTCAGTTCTCCAGCCTGCATGTGAGACGGGGAGCCTTTCAGTGAACACGGCTCTCTTCTTTCATCATTCCGTCTTTCATTACTCCCGGCCTGCAGCAAGCCTCGACCTGCAAGCCTCCGCTGTGCAATCCCAGGAATCCCTCTCCGTCTCTCCCTGCTCCGTTCGTTCTTGATGGTTTTTCTACTCTGCTACAACTTCTTACTGAAAATCCCGTCCTGGCTCACGTGTTTGTTCAACATTACGTTTCTTTTAAAATGTGTTACGTTTGCTTGTGCTAGTTAACCTCCATCGTGTTCTCACCACCTCATATTGTTATTACTACTATCAGATAATATCGCTGCTCTACTTTGTCCTCCAGCTTGTGTGTGTGTTGTTTGTTCAGCGTGACTCATTCATGAAGGTCAGCCTTATGACGGAAACAGTAGATCTCATGCCTCAGCTCATTGTAAGCAAGCAGGGCGTGAGTAAGTGGCTCTCGACCAGGAAGTGCCTGATTATTTTAGCTGTCGTGTTCTTTCTCTCCAGAGCTGCTCTTCACACATGGAAACGCTGCCAGAGATCACTGGCGTGATTTTTAGGATTGACTTTTCAATCACTTAAAAGGGGTCAAAAAGTCTTTAATGTACCTTCAGGGTTTTAGTAGTACAGTGCGTGTCACTTAATAAATTGGAAAAGCATTAGGTTAATTATACTTTGCAGGATGCACAAATGCAACATTTGTTTGTGTTTGTTTCAAACACAAGGGATCATTTTGTTTTCCTGATGTGTGTTTTTTTTTTTATTCAGGCACATGGAATGGCACTACCAAGGTAGCTATCAAGACCCTGAAGCCAGGCACCATGTCTCCTGAGGCCTTCCTGCAGGAGGCTCAGATCATGAAGAAACTGCGACACGACAAACTGGTGCCTCTCTACGCCGTGGTGTCGGAGGAGCCCATCTACATCGTAACTGAATTCATGGGCAAAGGTAAGGAGAGGTCAAACTCGCCAACCAGAAGAGAAGAATAAGCACGAGTCATAACAGACACACTTGAAGAGATGTATGTGAACAAGTTGACAGGTTTATGAAAACAATGATGGAAACTGAAACATGTTACAAGTGCTTCATAGCTCTAGCTCTATGGACTGGAGCTGTTCGTAGAGTGACATTTGCGTACGTTACACATACAAAAGACTCGGTGATGCTTTCTGCGCGGACATGACGAGTGATTGTTACTTCACTTGTTGGAGCCTCACTGTGCAGTAATACATCTGAAATGTCCTGGAAGAAAGATTTAATTGTAAAAAATGCATCTTTAAATGTAACCACATGATCAACTGTCCTCCTTAATCATCAATGTTCTTAATAACAGGATCATTCTGTAGTTGGAGGCATTAATGTACGAAGAATCTCTAACCTTAATAATTATTTAATTGATTGTAACTCTGATTATGAGTCTGTTTATAAGTAAAGTCAAAGACGAACATAAAACTGAACTTACTGAAGAAGACCTTTGCCGTTGTGTTGCCTTCGAGTGTTTTTGGTTATTTGAGCATTTTCTGATGCTGAACTCTTGTCTCAACTGATCCTTTATTTATTTCTGTGTTGTGTTTGTGCAACACGGATGTATTGATTCCACTCCTCTGAACTCTTGACAGGTAGTTTACTGGACTTCCTGAAGGAGGGAGATGGTAAATATCTGAAGCTGCCCCAGCTGGTGGACATGGCTGCACAGGTAGGCTCAAAACACAGCGTCTGAATACAAACACAAGCACAGAAACTCCCTTTGCCCCTGACCTGCCCAGCTGCTGTTTTTATATCTGTGTGAGAGAAGGATTCACGTGGATCAGCAACAAACAAAGAGAGCTCCATGTTGGCAACTTCCCAGCCAGAGTGTGAATATTCAGACCCTGTGAAGAACGGTTTGCTCTTCTTCTGCCTGTCATATTTATTTAATATCCCACCGGACATCTCGACCCTCCTCATGTAGATGCCTCCCCTCGTTCTCCAACGCTTAACTGCCACTGTAGCACTTAAACACAGCTCATCAGGGGCCACTTAAGCGCGCTGGTTCAGTCACCTACCCTCATCTGCTCTTAATTCGCCTCTCCACACTCCCAGGCTCCCTCTTCTCCTCACTTGGCAGAGTGGAAAATGCTTGAGAATTAGACAGAGGCGAGTTAAAACCTTGAGACGCCTCTGAGGGAGTTGACAGCCAGCGTGAGGAGATAGTTGTGTTAAAGATTTGTTGTAGCTCCAAATATTCTCTTTTTGTAACATTATTGCTGCCTGCATTAATATCTGGATCTCAAACAATGAAGTGTATATTTCCTGTCCTCGACTGTTTGCTTTTGTTGCGTCCTGATGCTATTTTCTCTCTGCCAACCCCCCCCCCGTCTGTCCGGTCCAATCCTGTCTCAGATCGCAGACGGCATGGCCTTCATCGAGAGGATGAACTACATCCACAGGGACCTGAGAGCTGCCAACATCCTGGTGGCTGATAACTTGGTCTGCAAGATCGCCGACTTTGGCCTGGCTCGACTCATCGAGGACAACGAGTACACCGCCAGACAAGGTGTGTGTGTGTGTGTGTGTGTGTGTGTGTGTGTGTGTGTGTGTGTGTGTGTGTGTGTGTGTGTGTGTGTGTGTGTGTGTGTGTGTGTTTCTCTATTTCAAAGACTAAACTATTAAGTGATAAGTTGCAGATCAATCAATGATGAAAATAATGCCATGTTGCAACCCTAAACATATTGGTTATTCCTCCTGCCTGACTTTGTTTTACTTCTTTTTTTCAGGTGCTAAATTTCCCATCAAGTGGACGGCCCCTGAAGCTGCTCTGTACGGCCGCTTCACTATCAAATCAGACGGCTGGTCGTTTGGTATACTACTGACTGAACTGGTGACCAAGGGCCGAGTACCATACCCAGGTAACATTAAGACAGCACAGATGTGTGCTCATCAGAAGTGTGTCTTCATTTGTTCCTTTTCAGTTTAAATGGGAAGCTGCCTTTTCCTGAGGTTTTCGAAACTTTCTGGTTTTAAAGTTCCGCATTAACTTGAACACGTGGCTCATATTTTTCTTCATGGAAAAAAGGAAAAATTCATTCAGTTTTGTCTCAGCATAATTCTAACATACTGCCCATCATCATCATCATCATCATCATCATCTTCATCTGAAGCTTTTAATAGTCTTGTTCTCACACTTCCAGATGAGAATACATATATACTATATATAGCTATGATATGAGTCAACACAGATGTCACTGCATGGGAAAGAACCTCTTACTCTCTCTCACACGACGCTGTCTGCCACCTCGTTTCTGTCCCCTGCTGGTTGAGAGCAGTACTGCATCGTGTCGGCTGATGACGGCGTTTGCCTGGCACTGATTACAGAGCGTGCCATATGGCAGACTTAACCACCATCTCTTGTAGAGGGCCATCTGGCTCCCGGGGCTCTTTTTTTTTGGTTTCAGTGCAAACCTTTCGGTCTAATTATTCACCCCAGAGCCTTTTTTCCCCTTCTTAAAATTGTAGTATGACTCACTGGTAATTTGTGGCTCTTGTCCTGCTGTGCTGCAGTCTTTTTGGGGAGCTTTATTTCTAATCTCTTTTAAAAACGTAGAAGCAGTGTGATGCAGGTATACCAAGACCACGTGCCGAGCATGGGAGCACATCATCTTTACTTCTATTTCAGTCTGTGTGTATGTGTGCATAGATATGACCGGCATGTTATTAGAGCTGAGGGTTTCGGATCCAAGACATAAATCACACTAACACCTCAGCATCCGACATACCACCGCCACCATATCCTGGTCTCAGCAGTTGCTCTGGGTCTTTCCTCTCCCAAACTGTGTGTGATAATCTGATCCCCACTCTCCCACAGAGAGATGGAGATGGGGGGGGCGGTTGTGACCATACCACTGACTCTGTGTCATAACCTCTTTTAGCTGCAGTCGAGCTCCCCATGGAGCTGTTTCAGCGCCGTGTCACAGGGTTCAGGACCGCTGTCTTCCTGTCTTGGGAATGAATCCACGACTCTTGTGCTCTAGGAGGGAAGGAGGAGGGCAGAAGATGAAGCAGCACTGTTTTTGCCAAATCTTATGTGATCTCTAGCTTATTTTACACTGGGACAGCTGACATTTCTAATTACATTTTATTTCTACAAACTACTAACGATGTTTGTGCCCTGTAAGTGTTATTGCGTGTCATTTTTTTCCTTTAACACAGTGGTTTGCGGGGAATTTTCACCTACTGTCAGCAGCATGATGCCATCATTTGCTGCAGGCTTCACACTGGGCTGCCTCCTAATCAGAACTTGCACCATTTTTTTTTTACCAGAAAACTTTTTATTTGGTTTTCTCAGGGACTAGGCAACTCACACCAAAGAAGTCATGTCGTTGCCTCACTATTTTTCATCCGTTAGTTACCTGCAACTACGGTCCTTTTAAAATAAGATACTTTTGTTTTAAAGAGTGACAAAATAAGAGCTACAAAACAGACTATACATGTATTGCAAATAAAATGACTTGCATTATAGGGAACGTCTGTGGCTCAACTCAATTCCTATCGACATGTGGAGGTATATTTGAGCAGGACAGTGAAACCTATAGATGAATGACTCAAATTGTGTGTTATTTTGGATTAAAATGCAATCCACCTGCAGTCCTTTTCAAACCATATTTCTCTGTGTTTCTTCCAGGTATGGTGAATCGAGAGGTACTTGAGCAGGTAGAACGAGGTTACCGCATGCCCTGCCCCCAGGGGTGCCCCGAGTCCCTTCATGAGATGATGAGGCACTGCTGGAAGAAGGAGCCAGACGAAAGACCGACCTTCGAATACATCCAGTCGTTTTTGGAAGACTACTTCACAGCCACGGAACCACTGTACCAGCCAGGAGACAACCTCTAGTCTGAGGGATTTGGGGTGGGGGGGGGCGGGCGACCTCTGACATCATACGGAGGAACATCAGTGGAGAACAAAGCTTGGGGACAACAGAGAACTTCAACATGGGGAAAGGCCTTGATGAGGCTTCAGAGAAAGAGGTTTTATTGCTACAAACTAGTCCACGACCACACTGGTATGTCTGCTAGAGCGGGAAGAAAATGTCTTCTGAAGTAGAGGGTTGTCCCCTTTGTACCCTGGGGACAAATATGTGGGGAGTGTCCAACTGTGCAGATTGGTGCTGGTGTGTTAAACTCTGGGAACCCTGCTAATCAGAATAATTCATATGAACTGGCCACAACACTGTGATGAAAAACAGAGGGATTGTCTTCTAATTTAAAATCAACGGCTTCTTACTGATTTTTTTTTTTTACTTTTTAGATGATACATTTCCCCTTTCTCCTCCAATTCCCCCCTTTTTATTTTATTTTACACACAGTTCTTTGATATTGGAGTCAAGATCTTTTGTACGTGCGAGTTTGGTTTGATTATGTAGGTTGATACGTTATGTTTTTGAAGTGACCAACGACTGGGGTTGAATTGTCAAGTATGCGCCGCTGCGTCTGTAAAGCTTTGATGGAGAAGGTGTGAGGTGAAGTAAATGGCTACTTTATGGATGGACGAATGTAGTGAGAGATCGATGCAGATGTACATAAAGTATGAGCAGAAAGATGTATTTGTAGCACGTGTGATCAGGTGGATGAATGAGAACATGAGAAGACCGTGTTAAACACCCAACAGATTATATTTAATACGGTCACTTGAATGGTAAATCACGTCAATTTTATATACTTTTTTTTTTTTTTTTTTTTTTTAAACAGGGACTTGAAATCATACAGAGGTATTTTGATAATATACACGTGCGGAAACATTTTTCCTGTTTAACATTTCATAAATGTTTTGACATTTCAGCTGTGAAAAAGAAATTAGCATCTTGTCTTTTTGTTCGGTGCACATTTGTGATTGCTGTAACATATTTTTCCTTCTGTCGCACACATCTCCACAGTTTAACTTAGCAGAGCCTGGTGGATGGTCTAGAAATCTGTTAGATCTATTAAATTCACATCATTGTGTAAATCATAGACACAGCTGTTTTTGTTTTTCTGTTCTCAGTAAAATCCCACCAAACTATGACTTAATGCACCGTCAATGTTTATTCCAAAGCAAACAACAAAATGTTTTAATTTGTAAATGCAACTATGCAAAATCAACCAGCGATCTTTTATAGAACGAAAAGTGTGAAGTGGTATTTGCCTGTGTCGAGTTCCCCTTTATGGTTTTCTTACCTCGATTCCCAGTTGTAGAGCTGAGGGAAGTAGAACCAGACAAAACAAACACGTTGCACACACTGTGGTCACGTCAGGGATTTAGAGCTTTTCTAGGTGTTGAGAATATACGAGTCCAATAACAAGTTCTTAGAGGTACTTTCACTGTCTGTCCAGCAGTATGAGATGAGATGAGACATCCGAGGAGATGTAAAGGCATCTTTTTATTGTCATTCAATAAGTGAGCTTAAAGATTGGACAAAGATGTGAACTTTTTCTTTTTTTTTTGTCTTTTTTTTTCTGTGCGTCACTCACAAGAACCTAATATGTGATTGTTCCTAAAGATGGGACTTGAGCTAGTGGGGAGATAATGAAATAACTGAGAATGGTAACTAATATGATTTTGTACAGAAAAAAATAAAAGTTTTACTTAAAGGTTTTTTTTCTTGAGCTCTTCTTGAGAAGCGACTGACGTCGACGTTTCATGGACAAAACTCAACATCCAAGAAGCCGAGAAAGACATTTCTTATTCACTCTAGACTCCTCATGTGGAACACATCTGCACTTCACCCGTCTTTTATTTGTTTTTAGTTATGTACACTATTTGACAACAGGTTTGACGTACATTTTGTTATTTTTTACATTTAATAAATAGCAACGATTGCTGTCGTTCAATTGTTGTGTATATTAATTTCAACCAGATTATGCCGACTATACAGTATGGCAAGCTACTTTTTTTTACACAAAGGAAGTACTGGTAGAAGTTTAGAAAGGGAGACAGTGGGTTTATTCATCCTCGTCCCTGTAAAAAAAAAAAAATTAGAGTACCAGTAAATATTAGAACATAGCAACCAAAACTCAGAAAAATTAAGCACTTTTGCCTTAAGCTCAGCAACTAATGACAACTTATGCCTTTTTTTCCATTTCATGCCTTTTTCTAAAGAAACTCTACAGAAGGACAAGAGATCGGAGAGAGACGATGGATGATGGCTGTGTTACAGTGAAGCTCATCAATGTTCTCACCTGACCATCTCCTTGTACTTGTTCAGAGCCTCCTGGGCCACATACTGGATGAAGGCGGGGTCTCGCAGCTCCAGCTCCCCAGGAACAGAGAGGAGAAGTGGGGGAGAGTTCAGGATGTTGACCTCTACTCTGGTCTCAGTCTCAGATGCATTCTGTTCGTCGTGGCTCTTTGGTGCCACCTGGAGAGTGAAAGAGGTCACCTGTTACACCAACCAAACATCGGTTAGATAAACGTTTTCCACACTTGGTGGAGAGATGTTTCTCTCCACCTTGACTGTTTATTATATGTAAATGTTCCCATGTTAGATTAATTAATTAGAGATATACTTTAAAAAATGTGGACATATCCTTTAATTATTTATCATATGTGACTGATGACTCCCTGAAGACTTTATGACACCGTCTCAATCATGCACATTGTTAATCTGCCTTTAACTCATTTCCTTCTCACCGTGGTGATACGGAAGATGTTTTCAGGAGTGCTGCTGTTGATCACAGTCTGAGCCACCCAGCTGAATTCAGCCGCCATGTTGCTCAGCCAGTTGACGGTTTCGTCAGTGTGGCGCCGGACAATAGACAAGATCTCGTCATACTGCTCCTTGGACACATCCAGCAGCTGGGAAACCTCGTCCAGCTCCACGTGCAGCTCCCGAACACTGGGGCACTCTGGAGACAAGAGGAGGAGCGGTCAGAGGAGGTGCTGAGGTCAAACACGGATGTGATGGAGGTGGTGCTTCACCTGTGAGCAGAGGCCCCTGGCAGGCCTCACACTGGCTCTGCAGCTGCCAGCACTCTGACGTCTGCTTGCGAAGGTCTCTGCACAACTTCCTGTTCTGCAGGAAACGCGGGAAACTTTCCCTCACTACACCAAACAAAAAGATGTTCAGCAGTTAGATTTGTGCTTTTTGTTGATTGGCATTGTGTGAAGATGTTTGTTGTTAAATGTAAATATTAGTGACAAGCACTGAATCGCATCTCTGTAATATACTACTTTTGAAATATGAAAAGTTAGCATATCGAAACTCTAACCCAGTAGTCCTCCACCATGTGCCACTGAAGCCAAATACTTTGCATACAACCAGAATAGTCAGTAGTTTTATGTAGGCCTGCCCTCGACCAAGGAAATTCTTTGTTTATTTCATCGACAGATCTCTGTGTCTCCACAAAGAATCACACAAAAGCGCCACTTTAAAGTGAGAGAAGTGCTCATAAGTTTCTTGGAAATAAGTAATTCAGCATTAAAAAATGAAAAAATCTTAGTCAACTCAGACCAAAACTACCCATTAGTCGCCAATCGATTAGTCGATTAGACGTATTTGGGCCTCTTCCCACTACCTTTCTTCTTCTCTTCCTCCACTGCCACGTGGATGTCATCAAACGCCTGGGTCACCACAGCTCCAAACTCCTCCACCACGCTCTTGCCGAAGTCAAAGAAGGAGTCCAGCACCTCCTCCAGTCCGACGCCCTGCAGGAAGCCCGAGTCCCGTCCGGCATCGTAAAGATCGGCGGCGGCCTCCTCCGTCAGGACGACGCTGTCGTTCAGGAAGGCTCTCTGGAGGACTTCGTCCAGCCTGCTGCGCATCCTGGAGACCAGGGCCACGCTGCGGCTCACCAGCAGGCCAACCTTGCCGGTCAGGCGGTTGAAGGAGTCCTCGATGCGGTCAACCTCGGTGTCGGTGTTGGTGTTGTCGGGGCCCTGATTCACCAGGATGTCCCCCGCATCTATGCGAGGCTCCCGGGGGCCAAAGCGCCTGGATACTCTGCGGAAAAAGTTATCCACCTGCAGTATGAGAAGTATACGAGGTGAGTTTATTTTGATATTGTGTAGGGCGTGTGGTTGACAACCTGGGGATCACAAGATGATTACTGGGGTTCACACTAAGGAAAGAACTCTGCAACACAAAATTATGTTAATATTTCTTCTCAAAAAGCTATTCACATGAAATATACTCTGAGGCAAATGAGTCACAACTCAAAGACCTGAACAGGCCTCAAATAAGACATTTGAAGGGACCACAAGCAAAAAAAAAAAGGTTGTGGAACCACTGGTCTAAAGGAAAAATACATGATTGCAATATACATTTATGATGAATCATTAATTGTGCTACTATTCATCACAAATGCATACAGCTGATTTTAGTCATTAATGCTTTCCTTCATCTTACATGTTGATGTATTTGCAGTGTTTGAAATGAAAAGAAAGACGATGGCACCAAATACAGCAATGGATTGCTAAAAGGGTAAACTTTCAGTTGACAACCACACAATTGTATTATTTGTGGCTGCAAAGAGTTTGGAGAAAAGAGCACAAAAGCCTGAGTTGTAGTTTTCATACCTTGGCTTGGAAAATGCCAAATCCTCTGCGGCAGGTGGAGGTGTAGAAGGTCTTACAGGCGTCCTCCAGACAGGGTCTGCACTCCACCCATTCAGACTGCAGGGAGTCTTTGCACTGCTCCTCCGCCTCCTCCAGCCTCTCAGTCACCTCCTGAGCCAGTTGGTCTGCCCCCTGGTGGCAGAAAGGGAAACATGCTTCATGAACTTGCTTTGCTTTCTGTCTGCCTTTCTTTCTCAGGGAAGGTTTTGTGTTGGTCTTGCCTTCTTCTTGTCACTGCTGTGTCGGAGGGACTTCATGAGGTGTTCATGCTTCTGCTCGTTCCTCCACATCACCTCTCTCATCTGCTTCACCCCATACAGAGCTCTCCTCACCTCCTCATCCACCAGTTTCTCCCCATTCAGGGACAGCTCTGAGAGATGGAGGGAGAAAAGGTGAGATGTTTTAATAAACACTTATGTTGACAAAAACTATCAAAACAGCTGCAGAACATCTGTATTTATTGTTTGTATCAAAAGACGCAAACTTCAAGAGAGAGAAATAGTGTCAGATGTTGACACTGGTTGCATTTTAGAGACATTTGCTAAGGGACTGCTGATAAAAAAGTTACTTTAAACTCTGGTGCATAACATCACACATTCCCTCAAAGATAAGCAAAGACACATTTAGGTTCCTCTGTGTTGACTCACGTTTTAAGGTGTCCTCTGAGATGCCAGTGGGTGGGTCCTCTGGGGCAGAATAAAGGACCCCCAGCGTCGCCACCAGAACAACCAAACCGAGCAGCAGCTTCATTCTTGAGCTCAGAGCTTTTGGAAGGTTAAAAAAACTGACAAGTGATGATGATGATGATGACACATACACAAACCGAGGAAACGAAAGCAACAGGTGCTTTCTACTCTGCTCCAGAAAGCTAATAGGATTTGAGCTTGAGCATAAATAGACATCAATACTGTACATGGTCTTAAGTAGGTCTGCCACTTGGTGGTGCTACACATCTGTTTAGCCATAAGAAACTACAGTGTATGTCATGCAAGTTGGTTGGACTACAAAGATGTGTCACAATGATACATTTAGTAATCCTGCAGTAACACCAGTGTTACATATAAGTTATTATTTCATCTGATTTTGAACTTTAAATCAGACTTCTGTGGCGTAATATGAGGGAATATTTAGACGATAGCATTTACATACAGATTGAGTTTCAGTTTGTTCTTAATCTGATTGTTTGTATTGCTTGAAAACTTGTGTTTCTGTCTGGACTAGCTGCACCGTCGGGTTCCATCAAGTCACAAAAGCTGATATCATGTTGTGTTCACATGTTAATCTGGTAACCAGTAAACAAGCTCAACTCACCTGCCCCAGTTCGGCCACACGAGGAGTTACACAAGTTGGCATCCAGCAGGGATTTACAGTAAATGGGGATGTACTCTCTTATGTCGTTAAGGGCTTAAGCTGCTGGTACAATCAGCTCTATTATATCCTGCTCTCAACAAATCAAGCTGTTGTTTCTAACGCACACTAAGATGACCACAAGAGTCATATAATCTAATCATGAATGTATAATTCTAAATTATAAATAAATGTAAAGAAGCACAAATTGATGAGACTGATGTTGCAGTAGCCATGACAATATCTTTAAAGTAGCAAGAAAACCAATGAGCATTTCAAACGATGATAACATTAATTCATCAAACTAACATTCATTATAATAACATCTTATTAAAAAAAAAAAATTCTAATAAAATAATCAACTCAAGTTAAATACAAATTACACGGTTATGATGACTAATCACAAAAAGAGCAGAAAAGGCCCAAAGTGACCATCACAACAGAGGAACTCACCAGCAGATGACTGAAGGTGCTTCTCCACTGGCAGGAATAAACAAAGAGCTCTGTGTGGACAGTAGGTGGGAAATTTGTGTGGACCTGACCAGATCTATTTGTGCTCCTTCTACTCCAGCTTCATCCTATTACAGTCTTTGATGTCTGTTAATCCAGAGAGGTTTGTTTTGCATAAGAGGTTGCTTAGTCATGTCAGACATGTTTACACTGAGGAAACATGTATTTATTTGATACACATCAACATATGGACAAATATGTATTTTCGATTTTGGGGATGTCTGCCCCTTTAATCCTTACATGCAGAGAAGTAGTGTCATCAGAGCACTTTACAGCATAGTGTTTCTGGCATTTTATTGATGAGGGAATTAGTCAGAGTGGGATTATTATGGTGAACCTGTTGGACATGAGCCATGTGTTGACCTCATGAGAGCAGAGCTGCATCCTTTTGACACACAAGCTACTGTAAATATGCAACCAACCCATAATAGCTGAGCCATTATTTTTAGGTGATTGGTAACTACATTCTGTCATGTATAAATTAACACCAGCTATTCTTAGATCTGTATTTTTAGTCAAAGGAAACGTTCCTCACAGTAGGTAGCTGTTTAGCATCTCCACTCTTGGATTGTGAGGGACTACTAAGGGTGAAAGGGTTCCTCTGTCCCCATCTCTTCACTGATGCCCCATCTCCCTCAAAAATGTGCCCTCTTTGCATTCGGTGACCCAGAAAATAGGGTCCTCACTGGATAATAATCAAAACCAGCCATCGTTCAGCTCAGTCCGCAGCCTCGCTGACACCTTCAACACCTGGTTCCTATAACACTGCAGGGAGAAACGTTCTTCCCATGTTCTCCTGTGGTTTACTTAAACGTAAAACAGTTGACAACTAAAAAGAAAAGGTCTGAGGCTACATGCACGCAATCTGAACAAAAAAAAGGGTTTCACACTTGAACTTAAAATTAAAGTTTTTGTTGATCTGATGTTGCACAGTTGAGTTCTAAGAGAGATTTATGAACAAGGTGCAGCAGAAGGTCCATATAACCGGCTCACGATGTGGCCTTGTGTTAAGTCTCGTGTTACTGATCAAAGCGTCCCGTCCTGAACTGAAGAGATAAAAAGGTGCAGAGGATGAACTGCTTTAAAAAGACATGAAGTAATGGATGAAACGGTTAACGTCTTAGAGCTGTGTTGAGTTTTGTTAATGTAACTCATTCAACAGAAAAGCTCAAAGGGGAATTTGGAGCAAATATTTCCTCAGTCTAAAACAAAACTAATGAGCATGCAACAAGTGAGCGAGGCATGGAAACTCCAATTAAAAAGAGTAACAGTTATTGCATGAGGGATATTTTGCCTTTCAGCCAAATTCATGGTTAACAAACAGCAGATGTGAGGAAAAAATATACTTTGAATTTTGTGTAATTGTCTTCTGTGGACACGGAGTGATCACTCTGTCACTAATTTAAAGCTATAATTAATATATTTACAAAACTTCACAGGACTATGTGTAATGAGAAAGGTGTCGCTCATTGTGACAAACCTACAGAGAATTACCGCCCCAGGCTGCAGAATTTTATAGCATCTTTCAGCTCATTTTGGTTTAATTGCCTCAAACTTAGTTGTTTTGGTTCAATCCCACCGCTCTTATCAGTGTTTTCAGCTGAAGCAGGCAGCTGTTTTCAGTGGTCACAGTTGACACTATCTGGTGAATAACTTGGAGCACCCAGCAGCTAAAGAGACAGATAGTTTTCTCAGGAGTCGGTAGAGACGAAACAGAAAAATCAGAGGTAAAAGAGAAGGAATATTGGACTTCTATTGATCAGATGGCCAGAAACACAACTCCAAATGAATGACGTTGCTTCCTGCCTGCTGGAAGTGTAAAAAGATAATGAACACATTCCTCAAGTCAACTTTACAGCTTGTTGCTGCTCATGTGGCAAAATAATGAATGTACTGTATTATACCGTTGTGCAGGCTCAAAGAGGATCTCCACTATTGGATTTAAATAGTCCAACATTTTGTAGTGGGATTAAGTTATTTTTAGATGATTATGTATTCTAAAAAAATAAGAAACCAGAGAAGTAAGTCTTAAACCTGTTTAAAAGTATAAAGTCTGGGGCTGCTGAACCAATAGAAAATAGCAATTGTTGTTCATTAAATTCAACTCATTTTCAGTATCAAGTGTAACATTGAAGCATGGTGGAAGTAGCACAGCTAGCTAGCTAGCTAGCATGGTTACAGAAAAAGAGCTGAACAAAGTTATCCCTCATCTGGTGATAGCAATGTTCTTTCCTACACAAGTATGTGGATGAAATGTGCTTTTAGTCACGACTGCAAAACCTCAGCTCAGTGAGACCGTGAATTGCTGTAAGTTGGTTTAGTTTCTATGGAGGTTAGCCCGCTACAAGGGTCGCAATGGCAGTGAATCACAATGTAGTGTTTGCAATGGTAATGTCCTTCTACTCCTATTCTATTATGGTTTAAATATTCTAGTTTTTGGATTTGGGAGAGAGTTGCTCATGTTTAGTAATATTTGTGGACTGTCTTAGTCCATATAACATGACGTTTTAAAATGTGCGTAGTTCACCTATAAGGCAACATCTTTTCCCTCTATTCAACATTCAAATTGAGGTAATCACAATGAATTATTCATTGAAAGACAGTGACTTTGATTTTGGTGTAAGAACAAGTATTCAATGGGAATGTGTTTATATCAAAGCACAACAGGGCTGCTTTTATTTTGGCATCTACTCCAAATGCTGCAAAAAGTTGCAGGAACCTGTTCTAAGTTTCATACCTCAAGGATGTGCTCCAACTCCAAACATCAACAATAGAAACAAATGCACGCAAATGCGCGCGCACAGACACACACACACACACACACACACACACACACACACACACACACACACACACACACACAATAAGGGGTGCAGACGGTGCGCACCGATGAGAGAACACGTGGTTTCTCCGCGCAGCACCACTTCCTCTCACGTTTGGATTCCTTCACTTTTTGAGTTTCTCCGGTTACTGCTGCGGGTACCACCAGAGTGCTGAGGCGGACTAGGATACACCCTCACCCCAGCATCCCTCCAGACTACCAGATAAATAACAACATCGTTTTCTCTCTTGCTCTGGGGACTTCTGCTTGCATTCCCTACTTGCAACAAAAAGTCCGTTCCCTAGTTACCTGCTGCACTTCAGGAGATCGTCCCCGGTGTGAGGACTCACGGATGGAGCTTTGAATTCTTATTTCTCTCTACTCCAACAAACTGTGGATTTTTGTATACCCGCAGATCCAAGGGGCTGTGCGCTCAAAGGGAGCTTTTGGGCAAATGCCATTGCGATGCTGTGAATGTGACTTCAAACAACAACAGCTTCACAACGGTAGAGTCCTGTAAACCACAATGAAAGGTAGGCTCCCTCAGAGGAGGCAGAGAGACAGATATTAACTGAAGCACACGCCACAGTTTTCATTGATCATCATTGGATCTATTTTTTTGCTCGTGCATTATTCCGGTCGCACTTTTCTTTTGTCACTTTTCTGCCTCTTTCTCTCAGTCTGAGACGAGAGGAATGCGTGGGCTTCATCTCTCGTCTGACATCTGGTTTCAATTAGGGGACTCTGCTTGGGATTGTTTTGCATCTGGCTGCTGCTGCACATCAAACACTAACCTACACTCACAGAACTATTCACAACAGAGCAAAACAAAAATACACATGCCAATAACTTCATCAAGACAGCAACTCTTAATGTGTTTAGTAGTCAAATATAACGTTATTTGTGCCTTTACAGCGCTTTCTCTTTTTGTTCTATACTAAAGACTTGTACACGTCGGATCAAAAGTTTGGCTTAATGAAATTGGAAGCAGCTGAAGGAAACACTGATTCAGTTTAACTCTCGTGCATGGACGGCTTTATTGTGGTGGGCTATAACTGCGCGCGCGCGTGCATGCTCACCCGCCAACCGGACCCTTAATCCAATGATTTGCTCCCTTTCTACCCATTAGTGAATACAACAGACCCAAAAGTGTGCGAGTCATGGTGGCCATTGGTTAAC